>NC_088204.1:34201293-34515713 GCF_037126465.1 Ornithodoros turicata
TTTTGCAAAGTACATACTCCACTTTTTTGCAAACACTTGAAAAAGTGTCATTATTTAAGGAAGTGACAACTCTCTCATTCACATAAAAAAACTTAGGAGAAAAGGTGCACTGAATAAGTCAAGTGAAGATATGTACAATCAACACTCCTTTAGTGTTAAACACTTGTTAGAAAAAAACACAAGAAATAAAGAAAGGGTAACATCTATATTGATGGTAATTGGCTTTTCCATCATTTACCATCCTGATGCTTCCATCTTTGTTTACACTTGTCCGACGCATACATATGATTAGGTGTGAAAACCAAAAGGGAACGTTTCAATTCCATCTGCACAAACGTAACGCTTTGTATCCAAAGGGTTGAGAGCAATCTTTGTCACTGAGACACTTTTGTTTACATTGTCTTTGTGTACGATCAAGTTCTGTTTAATAGAGTGTATTCTGCCATACTCAAGAGCGTCGGTGTACAGGGAATAAAGAAGCTTCTGTGCTTCAGAATGTTTCACACCTTTCGCACGGTTGTACTGCTTTTTGCTACTCAGTTCGAGAGCGTACAGTTTTGGTTCTAGACAACAGAAACTGAGAATGTGATCACGAGGCATCTCGTTTTTAAACATTCCCAGTACCATCTTATTTTTCGCGGAATATAACGGATGATCGCCGAGGCGAACATTTTTTGAACTGGTACCAGTTGAACTGTGTTATCGAACAGGGACCAGTTCAACTGGTACCGGTTGGGGCAACTGGTCCCTGTTCGATAACACAGTTTACCCAGTCCCAGTTGCAACCGGTCCCAGTTGAGACTGGGACTGGTTAGAAACCAGTTGGGCCAACTGGTACCAGTTGAGACTGGGACCGGCCAGAAACCAGTTGGGCCTACTGGTACCAGTTGATCGAACTGGTCCCTGTTCGATAACACAGCTCACCCAGTCCCAGTTGAACTGGTCCAGTTGCAACTGGGACTGGGCGAACACTAAAACACGAGAGTGAAAAAAAAGCAAAAACAAAAACATGAATGAAAACAGTTGCTGGTAACGTTAACATAAACCGGATGTTACTCGTAAAACGGCATACACTTGCAGGTGCCACGAATGTGACGCAGAACAAAGAGAAGCAATTGTGGTGGAAGTAATATTTCTAAATGGTGCACAAGGGAAAAGCACTTAAGCATATAGTACTCACGATATAAAGCGGTCTCCAGAGTTGTAATCGAGCTGTAATCCTACAACACCCACCCGCCCGGCTGCTGGCTCTCATTGTACTGTCGCACTGTCGTAACTTGCAGACATCCTTTAGATTATAAAACCAATGACTATGTCACACATCACGCTAAGAACATAACGGGCAAAAATCGCTGTACAAGCATGCTGCTAAGCAAGCGACCGTTGCACAGTAAACGCATGATTCATCGCGGGAGCAGGAACGCACAAAATTCAACTACAAGAGTTCCAAAATAACTTTCGTTAACACTAACGAACTTTTAACAAAAAATTTAAATATGATTATTTCTACTAATAAAGTTACTTTCTGATCGTTTTTAAAACTTCATCTTGCAATCTTCATATAACCTGTCCTGGCACTGAAACCGAAACTTCACCCAAATACGTAAACTGGTCCAGTTCGAACTGGCACCACCTCACTTCCAGTTGCTACCAGTCCAGCTTGAACTGGTACCAGTTCACTTTCCAGTTGCCACCATCCCAGCTTGAACTGGTTGCACACAGTGCCCACTTGCCACCAGCCCAGCTTAAACTGGTACCAGTTCACTTTCCAGTTGCCGCCAGCCCAGCTTGAACTGGTACCTGTTCACTTCCCAGTTGTTACCAGTCCAGTTTGAACTGGTACCACAAAGTGCCCAGTTGCCACCAGCCCAGCTTGAAGTGGTACCAGTTGGTTCCAGTTGACCACCAGTTGGTGCGAAGTGGGAACGAGCTGGTACCAGTTTACTTCCCAGCTCAAATTTTCGCCTGGGCGGGGTCATAGCTAGAGTTATCCAGATGCTCGTCAGCTAGTTCGAGAAGCGCTTTCTCTTCAGTCAACTTTATGATGAAGGAATCTGTGTCCATATACAACAGTCTAGTATCTGGAGCTACACGAAGAAGGTGGTTGTGGTAAAAATCAAACATCTTCAGCTTGGACAGTTCCAGTATCGCGAATCCTAGGTACAGTGGCTGTCTCATGCGGAGCACAGATTGAGAGAATTGGAAGAGGATAACATGTGAGCTCAGCGGTCGGAACTCCTTTAGGTTTGGTTTGCGTAGGAGTCTGAGCACTTGTTCGTTGGTTACTGTGAGACGACAGTTTACAAACTTTCTAACCTGCATACACGAACGTCCGTACACGCTATTAATTGCAATCTTAGCTTGGGAGCTTTCGAAGGCATTCGTAGCTCGTTTTCGAAGATCGTGATTGAAGTCCACATAGGATCGGAGAAAGGGCTTTTGATTGAACTTTAGAACCCTGTGAACTTTGGTGAGACGCAAGCCCAAATGCATATACAACTGCAGATTGCGATAGTGTAGAAAATATCTCTCTTTGTCGAATAATGTCAACAGTAATTTTGCATCGGTAGCTTTCTCAGGAAGGTGAAACTTCTTCATCAATTCCTTTTGATACTCTGACAGCAGATCATAGGGAACTGACATTTTCTCGGGGGCAACTGGCAGATCTCTGTGACGTTGGTGGATTTCTTTGTCATATGCTAGATCTACCTCGAGGAAGTAACCCATAGGCGCGTCATCTGGGAGGTGTGTTATATCCAAGTTCGTGATTTCATCCTCTGTGAGCCACTCGAAACCTCCGTAAGGTAGTGGTTCTCTCATTACTGAACCGTAAAGCCCATTAACGTCTATGTAGTCGATCAAGCTACTTGGGCTTTTCGGGTCAAACTGCTCTGTTCCTTTTACATTTGCAGTCGCTTTCCTCAGCGAACACTGTGTAATACCTCCTCGTATGCCATTTTCAATCAGCAGGTATGCGTCAGGGTCGTGAATCAACTCTAGCTCTACCTTACTCATTTTTAGGGCGCAAGACATGCTTAATCCGGGCAGAGACACAAAGTGAAAAGGTTCAATCTTGTGAAAGTCAAGTCTCCACTTACGAAAGCCCTGAAACACGTCTGCTAAAAGCAGTGCGTCTGTGAGTAAATATAGGTCTGAATACTCTCCCAGATTACGGAGTTGAAATTTTTCAAAGACCCTCTGTGCATGACAATAATCTTCTTCACTTACTTCTGTCCCATTCAAAGTGTTGAAGAATTGATCCCGAGGAGGTAGAGAAAGCTCATTGTAGGCTTCGAAAGTGGTGACAAAATTGTAACAAAACACTCCTTTGCGAACAACTAGTTGAAAGTGTTCTTCGTTTGGAAAAAATTGACGAAGACAACGAAAGTTGTCTTCACCTTTCTCACGTAGATTTTTCACTAATGTTTCGAGACTTGCATTCAGGAAGTTTAAACTATCTAGGAATCGATAAGAGCCAACATCTATAGCCTTGAATTTTTGGGAGCTACTGGCAATCACCTTTATGTCTACTTTCTTAAGCAAATGCAAGTGAGACAAAAGAAAACTCAAGTCATAGTTGGCATTGTGTGCAATGATTGGAATCTTAGGAGGCACTCTCAGTTTTAAGTTACAGGTGTTACACAAAGTTTGTCGAAATTTTCCACTTACATGGTCATGGTCACGAACTTTTTGCTTCTTTGCAAAAGATTCCTGGCAAACGTTGCAGTGACTTGCTGTGGCATGCTGCTGCTCGTTTTCTGCGGTCATTTCTAGAGGGGCAATTGTACGTATCCATTCCAAAATGTCGGCATGGAGTCTGTGCAGTAGCTCCATAAAGACAGTGACACAATTAGGTCCACGATACAGATGCTTTTGGAGGACATATGAGTCGGATGCGCGTATCACTAACAGACAAAATGAAGAGGGGATGTGATCTTCATACACATTTCCTGAATCCAGACACGGTGACAGCACACTTTCAAAGTCATACACACAGTAGAAGGGAACTTCTGACATGAGATGTTCCCCTGCAAATGCTAATGTCTCTCCCTTCTTTGGGTAAATGGTCTTGGCTACTTTCTGTTGCTTACACATACTTAAATGCCACTTCAGACTTCCCTCTGAGCAGAAGCCCATTGTACATCTTTTACAATGAAATTGTCCACGTGGAACAAACAATCCATTAAAATTTGCGATGAGCACAAAAATGAGAGTCAACTAGTAACAAGTCCACATGTTTCTGACGCTCCTCATCAACAACTTTGATGGGGTAAATGTAGTTTTCTTCCTTTTCGTACGCGTACACCTTAATGCTAATTTCATTACGTTTCTCAAATATCTCTACATCTTTTGGGAAAGCTACGGGAAATGTATCAGGAAATACATACTGTGTTATGTATGGTCTGTAGGAAGACGCCCTCCGCCTATGATGCGAGGCAGGATGTAGTCCAGCAATCACGGAGAAGACAAAACACATGTTCTCTTCATCTTCATGTAGTCCGTAATCCACATTCAACAGGGAACGATACTTTTGTTTCAATTCACTCGGTAACTCAAATTGGGAACATCCAATTAGCTGAGGAGCCAAACGTCCAATGTTTAGAATACAAGCAAGAATGCGAAAGAGAAAAAAACCAGAGCCTTGAATTTCTAAGTTTTCTAATGTTTGTGCCATCTCACTACTCGACTGCGCAATCGAAAGCAGTACATCTCCCTCTGACCAAACAGTTCTCACTTTAGAAGGTACAAAATGAATCTCAAGTCGTAACTCCTCATCGGGCGTATGTCGCCCAAGTTCTACTTTAAGAAATGTGAAGTAGCGCAGTGGGAATCCAAAGTGACGCAATACATTAGCAAGATAGTGTTCATACTCATGAAAAAACGTTGTCACTTCATGCCCCGCTTCGTCTCTGTCATGTAGATGCAACTCGAAGCGTTTCGTGTAGTTCCGTAGTGTGCAGAGAGTCTCACAAAATGGTATGCAGGGTGTCTGGAGTTCGTGAACGTTTGCCAGATGAATTTGGAGTCCCTCTATTGATGCATAGTACTGACGTTCGTGTTGAGGACATAAGTGACAGGTCACCATGATGTGGAGAGAAGTGTCTCAGGATAAGAGCTGCCGATATGTCGATGTATCATCACTTTTTCTTCCCATGAGTGAATACAATGTCGGGCGAGGCAACTCTCTTGCCATCTTTGAATCTCTCCTTTTTCTCAATTTTAAGATTTGGCAGTTGTCTCATCTCCTCTAGATCATCCTCTGTCAAACGCTTAAAGCGACTAGGAAGGTAGAACTTTACACGTTTGTCATTCTCCATCAACACTTTTACATAGACCGCTTCGCCGTACACCGTGTCAATCTTTCGCAAATCCAAGACCTCCAGCTTTTCATTCTTCGGTAGGGTAGTCATTTTCTGAATATCTCCATCTCCAGGTTTCTTGAGTTTATCGAGCTTATCCAAAATAGATGTCATACCTTTCTCTTGTGGTGACTTCTCACTCTGGCCCACTTATTCTTTTCTACACACAGAGTGAAGCTGAAAATAAGAATAAATATAAGCACACTTTCCCACATATCGGAGCGAAAGGAAAAATTGTAACATACCCTTTCTCCTGTGAGGATCTGTGCGAAAAATCGTCATGGAGGGCAGTCTTATATAGCGCTTTGCGAACAGTGCATGCATAGACATGTTTGACTTTGTTGGTTACCTTCTCTGACGTAACCAATCACGTGCTCATCACATGTCTAGACAAGTTTGAACAGGAAAAAAGTAAGAAAAAAAAAACGTCTAGAACAGACTTGTTCCGAAAAAAAAAGATACAGTCACAGACTCATATTGCGTGTTTGCACAAGCTGAAAGTGCTAGAACTTGAGAATTCTACACTGACTTGCTGCACTAGATATACAGATATGAGTTTCTCAGCTCCCATATCCAACACTGACAAACTAAAGGAGTGCATAAAGGTTAAGTGTTGTTTGCCATTTATCGTTTTCATAAAAAAAAACACACATGCTTGAAAAAAAGAGTAAAAGTCTTATGTAATGTGCTATTTATGCCAGTCTTCCTTTACTTGGAAGAGGTGACTGAGGTTAGACCTTATAGGTTTATCACTCCTGTCTCAATGACTATATCTGGACAAAGTCAAAGTGGAAAGACGACACTCGTTACACGTTTGATCAAGCATAGAGCCACTGTCTTCGATAAACCTTGCGATCGTATACTGTACATATACTTGTACAAGCAACCTATTTTTGACGATTTTCCCGAGGTAACTTTGAGTCAAGATATTCCCACTAACCTGGAGGATGTTAGAAATTCTTTAATCATATTTGACGATTGCTTGGCTGACAAGAAAAGGCTAAAAGAAATCTGTAACTTCTATGTAGCTGGATGCCACCATCTCAACTGTTCGGCCATCTTCATTACTCAATATTTATTTGTTAATGATCCTCTGTATAGATGTATTCAGTTCAATAGCAGTGCTCTAATTCTATGTCGTTCTGCTCGAACTGTGGATCAATTACAAATACTTTCACGACAATTGTTTGGACGGAACAAAAGCGACTTATTGACAAGCATATATAAGGATGCTTGTAAGAAACCGTATTCATACATCGTAATTGACTTGTCTCAAAATTGTTCAGACCACTATCGAGTGTGGACGAACATATTTCCCGACGATCATCGCCAAATAGTATATAAAACATGAAACGTGTAAAGAAGAATATTCATTTTCTTCACTTGCTCGCAGAAACTACGTCACCCGAGCAACGTTATTATCTTTTGGAGCATGCTACAAAGGATCAGTTGAATACGGTCAGAGAAATTTGTATGAACCTTTGTGAAGGAAACGTCACAGTAACTCCGAGAGTAAGAAAGCAATTAAAACCTTACGCAGCATCAATTCGCATTTTGGCAAAACGAGACGCAACGGGGGTCAAGAAAGCTAAAATGGTCTTGCAACAATCAGGTGGTTTTCTGCAGTTTCTATTACCACCTTTGTTGGGTCTCATCTCCTCATTGGGTGGAAGAGCGATTGCAAAAGCAATCGGAGTATAATCGATGCAGAAATACGAACTTGTACCTTACCGAGAAGATCACATCCCAAATATATTGAAGAAAGATGAACCGGATGACATCAAGGCAAAATAGATAATTCAGTATCTTCACTCTTTGCTACATTCAAGTAGAGCTGCAAAACAACATACAAGCGAAACACTTCCTGGATCGCGAGAAGAAGGAACACAGACCGAGGAGGGGGAGAAAAGTGACACAATTGTTGGTTTTATGAGTAGTGGTTATAAGGTCAGAGCAAACCAACTTCTGCAACTTCTACAACCAACAATCTCCTGGAATGCGCAAACCTTCGAAGTAATCGTTGACGGTCAAACGTTGGAGAATAGTAATATAATCGTTTATTATCTTGTCTCAAGAGCGAGAAATGTTCCAACTCCTCCTTACTTCGATCGCATCTTGCCGCTATTGGTCAAACTGAATCTACCAACACTTATTGTGCATCCAAATCGTTTAAAAAAACACAGAGTAACGGGAGCATCGAGCAGTCGAGCATCGCCTGTTACAAGTGAAGCAAGCACACCTGAAGGTGCCTCGCCAGCAATCACACGTGCTGCAAAGCGTGCCCGCCGAAACCTAACATGGAGCCCATATTGAAGCCTGTGCAGGAGGAACAGAAAGACTATTTTCAAGATGAAACCATATTGTCGCAAGTGGGACATGGAAGAAAATAAGAAGCTACACCTCACACAGCCACACGTTTCCCCCCCCCCCCGCATCGGACTGAACACATCAACAGATCATCCGAAGTTCTTTACGCGAGATTGAGGATTGGGCACACATGGCTCACGCATCACCACCTATTCAGAGGTCAGGATCCGCCAGCTTGTGCGCACTGCGGTGACAGCTTGACTGTCTTGCACGTACTGGCATCCTGCCCTCACTTCGAACACCAACGCCAACAGTATTTCACCGCATTCTACAGATACCATGTCCCACTCCACCCAGCCCTTCTAGTGGGTGACACCCCTCTTGTGCCGTTTGATAACGTCATTAAATTTTTGACCACGTGTGGGTTTCTTAGTCAGATGTAGATGATAAGCATTGCTCCGCTTTTATCCAATATCACCGAACTCCTCGTGTAAATATCTCATTGTCACACTTGTAGATAGCTTTTAACTGCCAGGCTCGCTTGTTATCGTCATCCTCCTCTCTCTTATCCTGGTCAATCTAATCGCTCATCGCTCATACCTGTAGATAGGTTTTAACTACCACACACTCTCTCTCACATCATCCTTCCCATAATCATCTCCGACACACTCACCATAGTTTTGACGCTCTATGGCCTTGTTGCCTTTGTGCCATTAAAGACATAATCAATCAATCAATCAATCAACCATTAGACTAAATTGCTGTGTGACATTATAGTTCAGGAGTCGTGAGAGTATACGAGACGTTAATTGTGTACAGTCTCCCAATGTTGTGAAATCCCAGGCGCGTTACGATGGCATGTGATTAAGGTAAACAGCAAAACTGCCCAATGCAATAAAACACGCATATAAAATTTATAAGACATAAGAATCGTGCTGTGTGACATTCTGACGAGAGATTGACCGGCCATTCCCATACAACCATGTTACATCCTCTGAATATCCATTTGATATCCACAGTTGGAGATTAAATATCCACAAGAAATCAAAAAAGGTCCAGTTGGCATCCACTAGATTACCTATGGATATATCTATTGACTGCTGGTGAATTTCACAAAATGTCGGAGACGATAACCTTGAAATATCTTCAGGACATCATCTGGATATACCTGACATATAAAATCCCTTAAATTGTGTAAAATATGTCCACACAATAACCCTAAGATATCTTCTGGATATCATGGGGAGTTTTCTTGCACGGGATTCCTCATAATGAGGTACATTTATCTCCACATTTGCTTGCAGAAATTATTTGAATTCGATACATTGCTTATTAAAATTTTTCTTTCCGGTTGTGAAATCTGAAAAGGCCTTTCACTTGCGTGCGATGCGGTAAGCACCACGAGCAATACATACACTTTGTACTCTTTCAGCTTACAATGAAGAAATCGCCGAGCTTCACGAAAACATGAAACTATTTTTATTGTACTGTAAAAAGCAAAGCAATGCTGAGTACATACCAGGTGAAAAATGCCATTTGACATTCAACATTCAGTGTTATGTATGTACATGACATGGTTGTAAGTATCACAAAAGTTGAACTAGAAGGAACAAATTGTTCGAAACCACAGGGAATGTGTATATATGGCATGGTTATGAGCATCACAAAGATGGAAGGTAAAGCGACCAAATCATTCCAAACAACAGAAGCTGTCCTTGTGCAAGGCTGGCCAGGTTCTAGTTCAGTGACCTGTCACTCTGCCTTCATACCTCGGACACCTGCAGCGATATAGATGAAAATGAATAAGGTGTTGAAACCTTTAATGAACTTGCTTATGCATGCTAGTAGAATAACAAAAATGAGGAACAGCTCAATCGGGCAGTATTACAGGTCCGCACCAGGGCCAAACTAGTTGCAGTACAAAGTTAAACGAAAGTAACAAATAAAGAAACAGGGAACACATGTTGAAAAATTGTTGAAGTGGGTCCAATTGCAAGTGGATTACGGAACCAGTAATTGGTTTCCAGCTAGGAATGAATTTCCATATCGAGCTGGATCTACTTCCAAGTGGATTATCGAACCAGAAATGGATTTCCCGATAGGAATGAATTTCCGGCTTGAAGTGGATCCACTTCCACAGTGGAAATTGACTCCTAGCCGGAAATCCATTTCTGGGTCCCTAATCCACTTGCAAATGTATTGCAGGGCCATAATAAACTTCCCGCTGGATCAGAATAAGCTGCGAAGTGAACTCAACGGGGATATATTTGGTGTCATTCCATCTCCAGAGCCATCCTCAAGCAGAAGCTACACTTCTGACTACTAACACCACTACAACATCAGTCAAAGAACAAAATGTAGAGGATATGAATAGCCCACCTTACTACGAACCACAAAAATGGGACCATATATTCCAGCATATTCAAAAAACAGTACTTACTGCTACAGGACAATGCAGTACAGTGGGTGGTAGTGGTTTGTTGATGGTATCTTCGTCTCTCTGAGAACATTCTGGAAGTAACTCAGTATTCAAGAACTGGATTACTGGGAATGCCTACTACCGACACATTGTCGGCATCTAAGAAAAATAGCTGTCACATCATGTCATCATAGAACACTTCAAGGCATGAATCGGTATAGGTAGACAGCAATGCTACTTCATTTCAAGGTGACTTGGTCTAAAAAACTATCAGCAATCCTATCCATCTCGAAGCTGCTACACAGGACACAAACGACGAGTGAATAGGACTACTTTTTTAGGAATAGGATACTTCTTTTTCACATGTCGTTCTTGTCCTGTGCTGCTTTGAGATGAATAAGTCAGGGCTAACTACCCTACATTGCTACTTTAGTATCTGCAATCCTGTTTTGCACAAAAAGCGCACTGTACAACATTATATTAGCCCAATAGCTAGTAAAACGTGCTGCTTACCATACCAGATTGCGAATGAACTGGGAATTCAGTTGCATTGAGAAAACCTGTAGAAAGACATGCTGCAAAAGTACACATAATGCCATGCACAAAATGGTAAATGTTTTCCTGCAACAATCACGCAGCATATACCTCTGTTGCGGATTAAAGGAGGTCGAGGCGGGTCTCGTGGTCACGGGCCTATATTCGCCATTTTGCTTTTCGGTTTTTTGGTTCATTAAACCTTTTTCCTCTCGGAAGCAGAGCGGGCGTCTCGTTCTTCCTTCACACATTTCTGGTGCCGAAACCCGGGAACGTAGGCCGCCTGTTCCTTCGCTTTCCCTTCGACTTGCCATGGAACGCTTGAAGCGTACAAGAGGTGGACTACGTGCACACTTGACGCGCACCATGACACGGCTCTCCGACCTGCTGGGGCAGCAGGACTCGTCCGTCGAAGAGGTTGAAGCTGCGTTGGACTATTTGGTGGCAAAACGGCAATCGCTCTACGACCTCGATAGCAGCATCGCCCAGGAAACCCCCGAAGATCAGCTGGGAGCGGAACTTGACAGTGCGCTCCAGTACGAGGAAGGTCTCGAGGGAATGATCACAAGGGCACGTCGTAGGCTTCGCCAGCAGCAGAATGTTGCACCTTTGGATCAACAGCGTCCTGCGGGGCAAAAATCCGTCGCTCTCCCTAAGCTTCAGATACCCAAGTTTTCGGGAAAATTACAGGAATGGCAACAATTCTGGCAGCATTTTGATGCCACCATCCACTCCAACCAAGCACTGGCTCCGGTCGAGAAGTTTAAGTACTTGGTCTCCTACCTCACTGACGACGCGAAGCGATCCATCGAAAGCATCAGGATCAGCGGCGACAACTACGACTCTGCGGTCACTCTGCTCACACACAGGTACGGTAGACCGGAACTCCTTACGGCGGAGCACATCGACCATTTGCTTGCTCTTCGTCCCATCTCGAATTCCCAAAACATTCCCCAGCTCCGACGTCTTCATGACGATGTGACCATTCGAATGGCAGCTTTGGATTCTTTGGGGGTAACTAAGGATAAATATGCGGTTATCTTGTACCGCGTCATCACACGATGCTTGCCCGAAAACCTCTGTGTCCTTTTTCATCAACGGAGAAGGGATACAGCCGCAGTACCTCAACCCCAAGGCAACAATGAAAGCACTGGGATAGACAAGGCCACCGAGGATCTTCAGGCGCTGCTATCATTTCTTCAGGTGCAGGTGGAGACTCGGGAAGAGGTGTTGCTCACTCGGGCAGTTTCGCCAGCGTCGGCTGCTCGCAGCAAGAGTCCTAACGAGCCAGTTCGGCTTCCTACAGCCGCTGCCCTAGCCGCTGCAAACGCCGCACCTCCGAAGCGGACTGCTGACGCACGTTCATCACCCTGTCCCTTGTGTCATTCGCCGGACCATCCGCTGCAGTCCTGCACGGCGGTTGTACCGGCAGCCGATATGCGCCATCGTTTGTCTAGAGCGGGAAGATGTTTCAGGTGCGGCAAATCCGGACATTTTTCACGGGTTTGCCGATCTGCGGCTGGGTTGTCTTGTGCGACGTGCCACGGACATCACCTTTCCATATTGTGTGACATTCAAAGACGTCCGGAGGCTCAGCATTGTTCGACCACTCTCCCCGCGACTGCAGACATGGAGGCACCGCGCGAAGTGTTGGACGACGTCGTCTCACAGACTGTCATGTCTTCATCACCCTCGAACGTGCATGCAAAATCTGGAATGGCACGCCTTCAGACAGTCTCGGTTTGGGCAGAAGGACCTGCAGGCAAGAAGCGAATTCGGCTGCTTCTTGACACGGGTAGTCAACAAACGTTTATACGTCGCGATCTGTTGAAGGAGCTAGGGTGCCAAATCACTGGTGAGGAGGACCTCTCCGTGTTCTCTTTCGCACGTACGCGCCACCCCAGAAGATTCCACTGCGAACGGGTGCAAGTCCGCCTCGAAGCCATCTCGGATCCGCGGTCGTGCATCGAGCTTGAAGCCCTCGGCATTTCTGAACTATGCCGCGTGTCTACGCCAGCCTTGGACGACGTAACCATGAGCCTTCTCTCGCTGCGAGGCCTCGAAGTGGCTGATACGAGCTGCACCACGGACATCGCTCTGCTGGTGGGTTCCGATTACTATTGGAAGCTGGTCACCGGCCGAGTGGAACGTCTCCCTGGCGATCTTGTTGCGGTGGAGACCATTTTCGGATGGGTCGTTCAGGGAGTCCAGCGGTCACCCAGTCGAACGCTGTCTACCGTGGTATCAGTCCTCTCCCTTTCCTGCGAGGAACAAGAACTCTTCGACCACATGGACCCTTCGGAAGCGTGGCGATTGGATGCCCTTGGCATAAGCGATCCGGTTCCTGATCCCGACGATGACTTTGCGGCCGCCTACTTTACAAGCCATGTACGCCAATGTGACGGTCGCTACGTCGTCCCGCTAATGGTTAAACCAGAACTAGGGCTCCCTGCCTGCGCCAATAACAGGAATACGGCTCTACAGCGCCTCCTCTCGCAACTACGTCGGTTTCGTTTCGACCCAGAATTGCTGGCTCAGTATGACAAGGTCATACGTGAGTATTTTGACGAAGGTCATGCTGAGAAGGTAATGGGGATCACCAGCCGCCAAGAAAACGTTTATTACATGCCCCATCACGCGGTTGTGCGACAAGAGGCGATCACCACGAAACTCCGCGTTGTATTTGATGCGTCGTCCCACTTGCCAGGTCAGCAATCGTTGAACACTCTCCTGATGAAAGGGCCGAAGCTAAACGCAGATCTGCTCCATCTTCTGTTGCAGTTCCGCTGCAGCTCCACAGTTTTAACCGCCGACAACAGGAAGGCATACCTGCAAATCATCATTCGCCCCGAAGACAGAGATTTTCTTCGCTTTCTGTGGGTAAAGGATGTACGGCAGGCATCCAACGACAGCAATCTCGAACTTGTCGAGTGGCGGATGACTAGAGTCCCTTTCGGAGCTACTTCGAGTCCATTTCTGCTAGCAGCAACGCTACAACACCACTTTGAGGTAGTTTGCTCGGATTATCCCAACACCGTATCCCGCATCCGGACGGGGTTTTATGTCGACGATCTGGTCGTCGGCTGCACGTCAGACGGTGATGCGTTGCAGGTATACCAAGAAACGGTGGAGATACTGAAATCCGCTGGAATGGATATTCGCAAGTGGACCTCAAACTCTCCGGTTCTGCGGGAGAGATTTCTCATGGACGGCACGTCCTATGACAATGCCTCCGACGGCGACCCCATCGTCAAGGTTCTCGGCCTATATTGGGATCGCAGCACGGACGGTCTTCTTCTCAACACGACTCGAGCAGCAGACTTCGCCGTCGCACACCCTGCCACGAAGCGCACCGTCTTGAAAGCATTTTCACTTGTGTATGACCCCTTGGGGTACATCGCACCTGTCATTATATCTGCGAGAATTCTGTTTCAAGACCTGTGGCGCAATGGCCTATCGTGGGACCAACCAGTTAGCGAATCAGACAACGCAATCTGGGAGAAGTGGAAGGTCAGCCTGGGAGAATTGAACCTGCTCAGACTCCCGCGCTGCGCTCTCCCTGAAGATAACTCACCCGTCGATGTGCACTGTTTCGCAGATGCCAGTCCGAAAGCCTATGGCACTGCCATACACTTGCGGAGTCTTTCTCCCAACGGCTCTCTTCTGGTCCATTTGCTCATAGCACGGGCTCGTCTGGCACCATTAAAACAGGTGTCGTTGCCTCGTCTCGAGCTCCTCGCCTGCCTCTTGGCTACACGTCTCTACCGTCACGTTTCCGCGCTGAAGACTCTCAGTCAAGTGCCAGTACATTTTTGGACAGATTCCACCATCGCTCTTCAGTGGATTCATGGATCTGGCAGCAAAACCCAGCAATTTGTTCAGTCTCGAACAACCGAAATCTTGTCTTCATCGCGCGCTGATCAATGGTTCCACTGCAGCGGTAGTGACAACCCCGCGGATTTGCTCACTCGGGGCGTATCCGCTACCACTCTGAAGTGCTGCAGATTGTGGTGGATAGGTCCCGGCTGGCTCTCATCGTCGTTTGGCACCTTCGTGAGTACAGAAAACCAGCTTTGCCAACCAGGGATTCGATTAACCGATGACAGAGCCTCTCCAGCAAGTGAATGTCCAGCTGTGGTCAAACATGCCTCCGTTTTGGCAGTCGTCGCAATTGAAGAATGGATGGAGATCACGGACTACGGGACGTTATCCAGGCTCCTTCGGGTCACCGCCTGGATGCTGAGATTTGCGAACAACGCTAGATCTGCGAGACCATCCGTGTCTGGTCCACTCACACTTGAGGAAATCACGCATGTTGAGAACTTTTGGATCCGTCGCGTGCAGGCTGAGGCTTTCCCCCATGAGGTTGCCGCTCTCAGCAAAGGAAACGTCGTCAAACCATCATCGTCCCTACATGCGTTCCAACCGTCTCGGCATCTAAGGCGATGTCTCGGTAGAAGCCGCCTTACTTTCGAGCAACTAACTACAGCCCTATGCGAGGTGGAAGCTCTCGTAAATTCCCGCCCATTAACCCACGTCGCATCTGATGTCGAGGAACTCGTACCCCTCACGCCAAGCCACTTTCTGATAGGCAAACGAGCCATCTCTCTACCGGGCGAACACGCTGCCATCTCACAGCCTGACGCGGAGGACCTCCGGCACAACTTCAGAGAAATGCTGAAGGCGAAGGAACTCTTCTGGAAGCGCTGGAGATACGAGTACCTTCTGCAGCTGAGGTCTGCCCACGTGACTGCGTCTCCTACCCAAAGTCGTTTCAAGAAAGGGGATGTGGTGGTGCTTCAGGAAGATAATGTTCGTCCCCCTTTTTGGAAGCTCGGACGCATAGCGAAGTTGATACGAGGGAGAGATGGGTTAGTGCGGGCATGCTCAGTACGTCTCGCAAGCGGCACTACCATAACCCGTCCAGTTCAAAGGCTTTGCCGTTTGGAAGCAGACGTCTCGTCACCCGCGGCCGGGGATGATGTTGCGGATTAAAGGAGGTCGAGGCGGGTCTCGTGGGCACGGGCCGAGGTTCGCCATTGTGCTTTTCGGTTTTTTGGTTCATTAAACCTTTTTCCTCTCGGAAGCAGAGCGGGCGCCTCGTTCTTCCCTCACAACCTCCTTTCAGTCGCTGGCACTTATTCTGCATGATTCATGAGTATCTTCTAAGTAATCCTCCATTTGCATGAGAGACTGCGAGCTAAAAGACAAGACACATAACAAAGTCGGTTACGTGCCTGAGCAGGAGTTCTTGGAGTTGGCACACCAGCTAGCCTGCACTTACGCTATTTCAAATTACAATAATAACCAGGGAAGGGTATCGGACGTATTTTCATTACCGTTTCCATTTTCATTACTGCTATATTTTCGTTTTCGTTAACTGTTTCTGATACCAGCTTTTCAATTTCGTTTCCATTACGTTTCCGTTACTGTTTCCGGTAATGAAACTGCTGTTTCAGACCTGCGGGAGGACAGCCCGTCCGGTCTGTGAGCAGCCTGTTTTGCCCTTGTGCTGCTTCGATGTAACTCGTACACAATACGCAAGTAATTTTACGTCCTTGGGATGCGCACATCTTGCAAGGTCTTTTTAAAAATATAGGAACATGTCTTCAGTCGTGCCACTCCGAGCCCAACTCAAAATGGGCGTAACCTTCCGCCATAGGCCGACATTCACAGTTGTAACAATACTGCCAGAGCCACAGTCAAATGGAAAATAGTAAAAAAATGTATCTGGCTATTTGAGCCGCTGTATGCACCTTGCAGGTGCATACAGCCCTGTGTCCCGTGGCATGTCCCATGTCCCCCTCAAGGGTTTTATTTTTAGGTGATCGGGGGCATAAGTTATGTGGGGATAGACAGCAGTAACACACTCTATTTGTCACATTTTATATCGTACATCTCTCAAACTAGCCGCTTTTCAATTCAAGGATGCACTGCACGAGCTGCGCTGCACACTTGCAATGTACATTTGTGCCGAGTATTTCGAGTATTATTTTTGCCAAGTCTGTCTTTACTCACTGCTTTAGCACTGCTCACCTGCAGCAAGGGCACAGAACACACATGTACAGGAAGCACCAAACAATTGCATGTATTATGCAGTGAGCAGTGCTTCATCACAGTGCATGGGTCGTTAAGGCCATGTGTGAGCCCTAAAACTGACAAACTGTCATGACAAATTCCTGCTAAAAACATCATAGTAAGGAGCTCCTCTGGATATCCATGTTCTAATATCCCTCGACAGGGTTCCTAGGGATATCTGCAGCTTGACATCCGTCAAAGGATAGTCCCCAGGATATCTGATGGACATTTGAAAATGACACTCGATATTCCAACCATTTGTGGATATCCTGTAAAGATTGATGGTTGTCTGGGTTATATTGCCACTGCGCAACTTCCATGGTTTGGAAAATTGCCGTCGTCACATCACACATTTAAGCAAACATCGCCATCACCTGTGGTAGGAGAAGTCGATAATCGTTACATCAACCTCCCAGTTTTACCACAGGCAGCACACGACATTGGGCCGATATCGGCAACAAGTTGGGCATGTCAGCCCAACATATCCCCGACACTACCAACTTGCGACCGATATCATGCTGAAGTTGGCAATGTCGGCTCGGTGTTGACGGGAACAAGCGACATGCAGCCGACAATGCCAACTTGCGACCGATATCATGCTGAAGTTGGCAATGTCGGCTCGGTGTTGGCCGAAACGACCCACATGTAGCCCACAATGCCGCCTTGCGACCGATATCAAGTTGGCAATGTCAACATTGTCAACGTGCGATTGACACCCCGTAGAGATTGACAATGTCGGCTTGATGACCACAGAAACCAGAGACATGACGCCGACACTGCCAACTTGCGACCAACATCCCACTGAAGTTGGCAATGTCGGCTCGATGTTGACCGAAGCCAACGACATGATGCTGACACTGGCTTTCCATCGACCTACTTGGTGCCCCGCGCCAAAAGCAAGTACGAAACACATTCGGTACGTTGATGTCGAGTTTATGTTCGAAGCAATTCCTCATTTGAGCCTTGTTTGTATGCGTGAGCGAATTAAACTGAGACGCGTCACCTCCACCATTTTGATTCCGAGACGAGCAGGGCTCTCGAATTTGCGGAAACTCGTAAGACATGAAATATATAGTATCTGTTTTCGCTTCGAAAGGAATGCCGGTACCTTTTGAAAGCTTCTTGCACTTCGTGGTCCTAGGCTTTTAAACATGTTTCGTCTTTCTAAACTTTTTGTAACGCCGCGCTCATTGCACGCCGTGGGAAATACGAGAAACAAAGGAAACCATCAGACAATAAAACGAGTAAGAAACAATGGCAGAAATAAAACGTTGTTTCCTCGCAAATAACCAGTCTAACGTAGTTTTTGTAGTTAGGATTGCCAACACGCGAATAAAAATACAAAATTATGTTGGCGCAACATCGTTCACAAATCGGCAGCATGTCGGTAGCATGTCGAAATGACATCAGTAGCATGTCCAAATGATATCGGGCCAATATCCTGACCCGACATCTGCCCAACTTTGGGCGGTGTTGCAAAGTGTATATTGGGCCGATGTCGGGAGTGTCGGCAGCAGCACATCAGGGTGCTGCTTGGGACTTTTCAGCGTCCACACCTCATTGCATGTATAGCTGCGTCTATGGTCCTAAGAAGCAGCGTGTAGAAACAACTCTTACTACATTGAGTGTAAGGATTCGGAATTACGAAGCAAACCAGATAGCAGAGAAAGCAGATAACAGGGTTCTGTGTAAAACCACCAAGGCCTGCCCATGGCCGGACAGATGCAGGTAACCAGAGCGGGGAACGGACGGAACCTCGGGCGAGACGGGCCGTGTCAATCTCTAATTCTGGCCACAGTAAAAAAAAATACTATGTTGTCAGTGAGAAGACTAGACCAGGGCCACAATTACCAGCTAACTCCTCTTTGTAGCGCTTTCATGCAGATCTTCTTCACCTGCCAGGAAATCTGCTAACGTTGTGAACACCATCTATGATTTGCACCGGCTCTGCATCCTTATAATGGGATCTCAAGCGTTGCAGTACAGTCGAAAACAGTTCAGTCGAGTCTGTTGCGTCTTCTGCGAGTCTTCTTTTATTTCTGGGCTACCTATCTGTGACGAAGACGATGTGTCATGGAAACAATAATAAACGGTAGAAGAAGAGGCGGAGGGAGACTCTACACATTCTTCCTGGAAATGAAGTGTGAGCGTCTTGCTTGAAGGTCCGTCGTTACACGGTAACGCTCGCAACGTTACAACTTGGCGCCCGAACTACGATCGCTGGATGCACGGCCGACGATCGCTAGCACCTGCTCTTCATCCACCGCTTTCACCCGTACGTCGTCACCAGCGCAGTACTAAGATGGCGGAACATTCTATCGAGGACTTCGCTGAGATGGACGAAGCGGCAAAGATTTCGGCATTCCGTTCTGTAGTAAGTGAGGTGGACATTCTGAAAAAGCAAGTTAGCGAGTTGCAAGCGCAGCTTTTACCTCCTGAGGAACCGCTGGGACGGGAGACAGCCACGCGACCAAGTATCCAAGCGGACACCCCTTACCTTCAAGAGACGCACGATCTTATTTGCTATCTTCTTGCACCAGTTATTCAACGACTGGATCGTTTGGAAAAGTGTGTCAGCACCGTCTTCGAGGGCATCTTCAACCACTGATGTTTCGGATGTGCAACACGCCGCCACCAAGAAGAAAAGCAACACTAAGGCTATGGAACGCACCACATTTGCTGATCAGTCAAAGTTCCGTTCATCAGCTTTAACTGAGCAACACGTGTCGTCTGTTGCCGCTAATGCAGTTCCTCAGCTTAACAACGACAATCTGTCACCAATCTGTCTGTGGATGGATGGATCCACCAGACCGACTTCTCGTTCCGGACATACAAGGTACACCCTGATGTCGCAGTTCCACTTATTGTGTCAAAGCTGCCCCAAAAGGATTTCACATGGATCAGGTACTACGTCAATTCTTCAAAGATTACTTCATCAGAAGATATGAAGGCAGCTTTACGCAAGCCCTACACTCTAGGAGACAAGTTCAATGCGAAACAGAGTAGTAATCATTCAACCCAAGTTTTACACAGAAAACCCACGGCAAGTATTGCACTTTTTACTTTAAATTATTTTAAAATTACTTCAATTTTTTTAAATTTAAGTTTTTAAAATTTTTGAAATTGGGCAAAATCGAACTCAGTGCAATACTTGTCGTGGATTTTCTATGTAAAACTCGGGTTGTAGAAAAAAAAAAACTAGATAGAAAGGAAGCAGACAGTGGGAAATAATTTATTTGAAAATCAACGACGCCATCTTGAAGAAATCACGCCTGTGCGGGCGACTGGGGGGCACGACGGTTGCAGAGGCAGGTGGCCACCTAGTTCCAAGGCATCACACCAGATGGCGTCAGCATCGTAGCCCTATGCGAGAAAGACAGAGAACAACAAAGTACTAGCAGCACGTAAAAATGACAGCACTGCTCAACAAGTCTAGGCATGCGAGAGAAAAGGCCTAACCACAGCGTCACAACACTACGCGACTAACACAAGGCCACTAGCCACACGACGGTAAGCGTGCGTCAGCAGGCTTGGTACGGGGCACCGCTAAACAAGTCTGAACATGCGCGTACGGCGAGAAAAGGCTTAACACGAGCACGGTAAAACAACGCGCAAACATCGGTAAATCACTCACCTTTTTCCCTGCGACTGCTCATCAGCCAGGCAGAAACTGAGCGGACGCGGGGACTGCGGAGCAACCGAGCACACGTCTGCTCTCCGCGACAGCCAGCGAGCAACTGACTGGGATGCCGCGCCGCGGCAGCATCCGCCGGAAGCTGCCGTTTACGCAATGGTCCAGGGAAAATGGCGGGCGCCCAAACCACGTGATTCCCAGGAGCCACTCACAGCGTCTCCGCTGGCCAGCGCGGGAAAGCTGGGGCCCAGTGCGCATGCGCAGACCGACCTCCTTTCTCAACCTCCTCCCCCTTCTCTCCTGGGTTTTGTCGTCTGCTCTCCTTCCGCGCTCCGCCAGCTCCGCTGGCTTCGCGGGGTTATTTTTCTTTTGCGCGCTTGCTTTTTGCTGCTTGCCAAGTCGAATGTGTATAAACTTAATGAACTGGAAGCGGTAGCTGTTTATGAAGTGCAAATTTATTTGTGCTCATGAATTGCCTTGAAAAGGTTCAACATAATCACATGTCTTCTAACAGTATTCATTTGAACTTCAATAAAATCGCGGACCACACATCCAAGGGGGTACAGCGGGTTATGTTTTTGGAAGACGCTGCGCTGTGCCAGGTGTGTCGTTGCCGCCGATGGATGCGAGAACACTGAAAAAATAAGGGAAAGTGTACAGATTGTGGATGTCTGTGAATGAGGGAAATGACTAAATAGAAGCGCTAAAAATCTGTTTTTAACGCTCTTATTGAAATAGAACACTAAATAGAATGTCCCTTGGTTGTTCATGGCATGATGAAAAAAGAGGAAGGAAAGGCCAGCTGTAACGTGAACGAAAGTATACGCTGGTCAGTAACTGCCTCTAATTAACATGGGAAACGTTTCTCCTCTGTGTTATGTGAAGTACAAAAAAGACATCGTCAGATGTTATTACCAAGTGTCGCAGTTGGAACAGCAGTCTGAGTGTTCTTGTGCACCATTTTTCTACTTTCAATGTGAGGCACATATGGCACCAAGGTGTTCAGGAAGCCATATTGGCTGACTGTCTGGTATGGAAGCAAAGGGTTGAGGGGTAGTCCATCCAGGATGAGTACTTGAAAAACCAAAAGAACATAAGACTTTGTATTAAATACATAATGCCTACTGATATCTTCACACTGCATCAGAGAAAGTGTATATGTATGCAAAGTATGGTTTTCAGAGGGAACAAAGTGCCTCTTCATAATTAACCCGAAAAACATAAAACAAGGTAGATAAACGTGTTGTGTACATACCACCTTCTGGTAATGTCGTTGGTGCTATGTGCTGTGAGAGAGAACATCCACTGGTACCACTCGTAGATGGCACTCCTCCTGGTTCTATAATGCAAGCATATGATATCAATGGTAGAAGTGCAAAGGAGCAGGCGAGCTGGTACATTGTAATTGCAATTTTTGTTCCGTGTCTCCGGTTTTATCGTCGTTTTTATATGATATCAACTCTATCAACATGAAAACAGCTAGGTAAAGACCCCCAGTAGAAGGGGTACACATAGAAAGGTACAACAGAAAAGGCCTGTAAGACTCGGCACTAGAGATGTACTGCATTTTAGGTGGGTACATACCATCATCTGGTAATGTTATTGGTGCCATCTGCTGTGAGACAGGACATGCGGTGCCACTTGTAGATGGCACTTCTGCTTCTATAATGCACGCATATGATACCAGCAGGCTGAGTTTAAATATGGTGCAGAGCCATGGGATATATTCCTTTATTAATGAAAGCAATCTCTATACATATTACAAAAGATACTATCACTATATATTACTGCTAGACAGGCTACTACTGACAGACAACACGCGCACTACCAATGCTATAAGAGAAGATATATTGTTGTTGACATACCAAATGAAGCAGACTCCATCGTGCTGCCTGACTGAGCCTGTAATAGAAATACGGTGTTTAAAAAAGAGAAATAGATACATATGAAAGCACTCGAAGCAGACACTTTACATGCGCCATGTGAGGGGATAATAACAGCATCTTCAGTCTCGTTATGGTTGTGCCGTCGATGTCCCGCAATGTGCACATTTGCAGGCCAATAAATAATATTAGTTGTTGGATAGTTCTGTTTGGAAATCACGACTGCCTAACTGCACGCTGTACTGCTATATATATTACACTATACCCCTGAACGAAAAGCTTACCTTGTCACTGGGCATGTCAAAGCTTTCCACTTGTTCCGGGAACAACGTAGGCATAGCGTCAGGTTTTAGCCGCCTTCGTTTTGGAGCAAACCCGAGGCGAACCTGCATGATGTCTGTCTCCAGATAAGCTTCGTCAGAGAAGTGTGAAGAACATATGTGCGGAACAAGACGTTCTTTCTCCATAGCAGGACATCTGCTGGCGATGGCCGCTTCCCATTTTCGTTTTGTGTCATTGTCCCTCGGTCGGTGAAACGTTAGTTCCGGGTTGGCCGCCGACGAATTCATGCAGCCAGGAACATAACATCTCGTTCCTGTACTCGTAGACATGATAGAATCTCCTTTGGGGGAAAATATCACAGCGAAGCACTTGAAATATGAACGTATATCACGAAGTCAAAGCAGACGGTCTCAGACACAAACTTCGACGGAGAAGCTCGGGGACCGACTACGCTCTGATTCTTCCGTCGCGTCATGGTCCGAACTACGTCACAACGATGTCGCTGTTGCTGCGACGCTCGCCGCCGTAGAGGCCGCGCGAAATTCAAAATATGATTGTGAAATAACTAAACAATTCTCCCGAGAGAAAAATCGGCAAGTAGGTTGTCGGAGGATGCGGAACATCATGGTAACAGTTTCATGCCCACGCTCCCGGATGCGACCGTCCCTTTAAACCACCGGTTTAATTAGCTTGGGTTGATGATCGAAATGGAATATTTGAAGCGAATATTCGTCCCATTGCGATAAAATCCACCTCCTGGGCGCTTCTAGTAACTATATCTATCAAAACTTACCCAAGATTTGATGAAAATTCTTCGTGGACCGGGGATTAGGCCTACCGGCCTCCATCGCTTCTGGCAGAGCCTGGCGAAATGCGCATGCGCTGTGCAGGAAGCTCGCCATGTGCGGTGCCATTGGCTTCACAGCAGCAGGTTGTAGAGCATGGGATGGTGATCCAGGATTGGCGAACGAAAGTCTCACGTGATCGATTTAAACCCGACGTCATTAAACCAATGGTTTAAGTAAGTTGGTGAATACGGGTATACAGGTTCGACGTCCCTTGGCCTGTGATTCGCTCTTACTTTGTAGGCGGTCTCATCGGTAGCTTCAGTGGCAGTCTGCCGCTGTTCTTCTCTTATAAGAGCATATCGTATTCTCTCAGGCGTAAGATCAGAGGCAGAGCACACGTCAAAAATCTGTGCCACACCTTGATATGCTCGTGGGAGCCCTTGGATGGCAAATGGAGGCGATTTCAGCATCATCAAGACTGTCGCCGAGGCCACGAAGCTGTTCCCCGAAAGATTCAATCCGGTGCATGTATTGGGTAGCAGTCTCCTCTTTTCGCCATCTTATAGAGTTAAGGTCCCGTCGAAGGCCTAGCTTCTTTTCCAGAATTCGTCCCCGTTTGACTCCTTCTAGGCGGTCCCAGGCACCTTGCGCTGTTGTTTCATTAAGCACGTAAGTAGTCTGGCTAGTTGACGGGATTTGGACGATGATGTTCAACGCCTGTTGGTCGTTTTTATCCCACAAGGTCCGTGCTTCTGCGGTCGTTTGTGGCAAGCTGTCGATGGCGCTCCATAAATCATTCGTCTTCAAATAAAGCATAATCTTAAACCTCCAAGTAGGATAATTGGTTCCGTCCAATTTTTCGATGCAAGAACTCTTGCGCTACGTCGTCCGCCATCCTCGTCGAGAATTCCAGAGAAATCGAAAAGTTAATATAGCCTTACCATTTTAAATCTTCCCAGTCGCTCAATCCATGAACGTCTCTGAGCCCATAACCAATGATGAGACGGGACCAGAGTCAGACAAGAGTCATCATTATCGTTTTGAGGCTTCGGGCATAATGACCGTGTGTCATCGCGTGCCCCGTGACAATCAGCTGTTTTTATTAGTCACTAGAGAAGAAGTCGAAGTCAGCCCTGTGTCATCGGACATCAGCTGGCGAGAACGGCAACACGAGAACCCTGCCATTCGGGATTCTGGTTGGCTAGGAGTGGGCTATAAGGTAAAGTTCGTTCTTGATAAAAAAAAAAAAAGTATTCGTCAAAAGCTGCACAAGTTTCCCTAGAAGGAATAAGACTACCAAGAGGTAACAATCACAAAATAAAACTTAACAATGTCAACCCTGTGTTCCTTTCTACAGTGTTTTTTGTGAAATTTTTGTTTGGTGATTGGTACGCATGCGACATATTTTGAACTTGTGAACTTTTGTGACATTTACAGGGTGTAGTTCTTTTAGCTTAGCTTATGCCTGCTGTTGGCTGTGTTCGACAGTTTCCGACAAAAGTTAACGGAATACGCGAGCTGGATACTTTTTCTCCGGTGCGGCACCCAAGCGGTCTACGGAAGCGGTAGTGTTCTTTGCTGAGAGAGGCGTGGATGAATGTGCTGCTCGGAACTCGCTACAGTAGTTTCGGTATTGCTTCTGTTGAACGTGCCCACGAAGTCTGTTGGATTTCACTGGACTGCTTTCCAACACCACGTGACTGAAATATTGTGCACGTAAGCTCTCATCTGATCGCACCTGATATTTAATCGTTCGTTTAGAAAATATGTAATGCTTCTTCGCTTTTTAATACAGGCAACACAGTATCGGGTTTTCACAATTACTTATTCTTGTGTCCCCAATGACAGCGGAGAGCCACCAGTCTTCACAATCTTTCAGTGACGTGGTGTTGAAGAACACTGCAGTGGTTTCCAACTCACTTCGCAGGCACCATCGTGAGAAGCAATACCGAAACTACCGCAGTATGTAGCTTGCAGCACGCTGATCTACCCCTCTCAAACAATGACCTCGCTCAAACTCACCCGCTTCCGCCTGCCGCTCGGGTGTCTTAGCGAAGAAAAATTGCGGAGCTCGCTTATTTCATACACTTCTGTCGGGAACTGTACCTTTTTAGGAAAATTTTAATGATGTTGGTTAGTACATAATTGGTTGCTCGCATTCAATATGCAACGGCCAAGACAGCTATGCAAGGTGTGCCTGGCACACTCTTTCAGATGAAGTGTCGGCAGTATGTAACTGTGATGTACCTTATTTCTTTGAGTCTGGGGCGTAAACTCCCTCCCCAGTCACAAGAAAGTAACTGCAAGTATTGTTTTGCTAAAAGCAGCAAGAATAACTGTGAGAAATTGTGTTGCTATGAATAGTTACTATACGATATACGTATGTACAGAGGATGTTGCACGAGAGAGTGACCATCAATTATTGTAAAAAACCTACGTGAGATAAAAATTGGAAACATTCTACACGACACTTCTGAATGTTTTTTCTTCCCAAACAGTGGTTTTCTATGGGTGTGCCTCGCTAATTAATCTAATTAGCGCAATTGAACTAAAAAATTACCAAGGAAAGGTAATCGTTTTGCGTTAATTAGAACGCCCACGGCCACAACACACCATTGCGATCGCAAATACAGGATGTTTCACAATGTTTCCACAAACATTTAGCACCCAAAAAACCCCAACGACAAGCAGAAAAAGCTTTCCGTGGCAAAACATTGAGTTCAATTAACATAATTAGCCTAATTAATAAAGGTACACTCACGCAAACCACCTGTTTGCATGGCAAAAAGCTTCATAAGTGTCGTGCAGAAGGTTCCCGTTTTTATCTCACGTAGATTAAAAAAAAAAAGGCGTAACTACGTCACTAAGCTCTCTTGCTTTTCTTGTCTCCCTCCTGTGGCTGCCTCTTCACATTTGAGAATAGGCAGAAGACCTACCCCGCGTTGAAAAATTCTACAAAAAATTGTTTTACACCAATTTCAACCGGACTATTTCCGAATAATTGCGTGGCCCAGCGCTTTAGTGCTAGAACCCATTTGATATTGCGACTACCTGTTTCTTCGTTTTATTTTCCTGGACGTGTGAGCTTGCGATTGTAGAAAACTTATCTACTTATTATTTTCATGCAGAGAGTTTGATCGCATGCGATGAAAAGTCTGCCACGCTCTGAGCTGTCAGTTGCACACTGGAGTGGTCTTAATCGAAATGTGAGACACCCAAGAATAGACCTCTCTCTGTTTGTAAACAAATGACGTCATAGTGTTCGACAGCGCCACCAACTTGGGAGAGTTGAGCTATTCTCGAAACTAGGCCCGAACAAGTTTGCGGCCGAAAGCCACTGTCTTGAGGGGATTACGATGGTCCCTGAAAGGGACACGACCTACATTTATTTCTCCATTTACTTCAGTAGGAGGCAGCGAGCAAGTGCCCATTCGTGGAACCCAGCCCTCCCCCTTCCAATTTCTTTCGGTTTCAGTCTGCCTACCAACATTATGATGACGTTTCTCGGGTAGAGCTCTGTTGATACTGCAGCAAAAAGAGCGTATATTTATTAAGTTGATAAAAAACAGTTCTGCAAAGACAAAGATCCACAAAGTGGTGTGACGGCATGGCATGTCGCCTCTACTTACAAGGGCAATTTTACAAGGGGCGTTGATTCCCCTGGGAAGTATTTGAATGTAATGTAAATCCCCTTGAAGCCATTTGTGGCGAAGACGAGGACAGCTGATGCTGTCCGCTCGAGTAATAAATCGTGAGCTCAGTTCTTCGCTGATGCTTCAGGCTCTCTGTCTCCAAGTGATGACCCGGACGATTCGAACTGCAACATGGAAGGTTCACGTACCGCGACCCACGTTGGGCATTTCGCTATCCGCCTGCCACCATTTATTCGGTCCCGACGCGACTTATGGTTTCAACAGGCGGAATCGCAATTCGCCTTAGGCGGCATCACTACCCAATCGACTAAGTACCATCACATCTTGTCTGTCATTTCCGAGGACGTGCTACTCGAGGTCAGCGATGTCATCGACTGACCTCCGTCACTCACGTTTTCCTCCGGACTGATGCTTTGAGGAAATCGCTGCTACCTCCCTATTCCGGCCCCTTTCCCGTCCTGGATCGCCACCCGAAATACTTCGTCGTAGACTCCAACGGCCGTCCCGAAACGGTCTCCATCGACCGCCTGAAGCCGGCTTTCATCGTCGCCGATGACACCCCAGCAGCCCCAACCACCAGCACCGCCGGCCGTCCCAGCATCCGCTGCAAGACACCCAAAAGAGTCTCCTGGAGTGACGAAGTGACTTTCGTTGGGGGGGGGGGGGGTACTGTGGCGAAGACGAGGACAGCTGAAGCTGTCCGCTCGAGCACTAAATCATGAGCTCAGTTCTTCGCTGATGCTTCACCAAACCGGACAGGCTCTCTGTCTCTAAGCATTCATGTGCGCCTTTGTCGGCAGATATGGTGTCGTGCTCCGCTATGAAAGGGCCTGGCAGAGGAACGCTCGCAAAGCTTGCCAGGCCGTCAGCTTCAAATTTATTTTGCGCACACACAAACTTTGATAAGTATATAAACAAATAACGAAAAATAAATTGAGGAAAGCTTATGAAATAAATACCGAAAAGCCAAACCAATGAATGTACCATGTCTCTTTTGTTAGAACTACTTCAGTGTACAACTGTCTGCTTGATGTGCCTTCAATGGCAATATTTATGCTTAAATTACCAATATTAATGGTTAAAAGCAAGGTAGAGCGTATGAAACGTTTGGCATACAATGACAAGCATTAAGAGGAGGATCGAGCGCTTCTGGCTGTTCCTGGCTTACCCTGGTGATGTTCCCCATTTTGCACAGCTGATGTGACTTATTAAGAGCTCCTGCAAAGGCACACAAAACCACACAAAAGCTCCTTCAAGTGAAAATCAGTAATACTGACAATTTTGCTTTAAACAACTACAACTGTTCTCAACTAAGTGCACATACACCAAATGCTTCTAGTGACTAGAACTCAGGGAATTCAAAGGGCTCTGGAAACACACATGATGTACTGCTTTTTGCTTGGGCTCTAGTAGCAGTGCTGTCCGAGGATAAAAAATTCTGTCGAGGCAGCCTTTGGTTAGGCCATAAGCAACTAAAAAATAAAATTGTTTTGATTATTAACTGCTTCAAACCAACTGCAGGGTTTCTTTTTTTTCATATGCAGTATGCCGAGAAAGAATAAGACAAGTGGAAGTTTGATATAGGTTACGACGTCAGTCTACCAGCAGCTTTTGATGCACTAGAGTAAAATCTCCCGAAATGCGGATACACGCAGAAGCACAGAATATGTATCCGCAAACAGCAAAATTGGCTAGGTAGCTATTCTTGGGTAACCCCATCCGTACGCACTGCTATACGTATAATAACAGAAGGGGCAGAAGGAAGCCCACTCGCACAGCCTCGGACCACGTGAGCCAGCTAAACCATTACTCTGGGAATGGAGAATACTGCTCTTTATTCCCTCAGCATAAATACTGCTTTTAAACATTTTTTGAAGCCACCCACACAAACTACTGCTCCAAATAGGATTTAATTGAAAAAAAGGTCTCCGAAACAGTAAGGGAAAAACAGGCCTCAGATCAGGAGCAACGGTGGTGTCCTGTCCTCCTTGTTCGATGTGGTCCAAACAACCCCCTGTTCCGTGCAACCAAGACCTTGCCATGGCAACTTTATTGCGTTTAGTTGGGGACTACGTAAACGTTCATCGGGAGTTCGGTACACGTTATACATAATAATGTAAATAAAATATTAAAGGGGATGGCCATTATCAAGTTTGCTACATGTAGAAGAAAGACTCGAACAAGGAAGATATATCTCTTCTAACTTTACATTTACAGACAGACTACCACTATTGCAATGACAGCATGATCTGCAACATGCCTAGCTGAATAAGATTGTCGTACCTGAGACAAGGAAGTGGTACGCAACGTCACCAAAGCTGCTGGATCAGTTTTTCTAATTATAGTTCTCCGACAGTTCTACCCTTTATCATGCTCATCATTACTTCCTCCCGCACACAAGTTTCCAAACTGTGCTGTAGTGGTGTGCCCAGCATCTGTATGATATTGAAGCAATGTCGTTGTCAGAATGCTATGCCACGGTATGCATGTACCCGTGCGGAACGTTAACTCGAACTATGGACACACTGCGAACTCACTTCCGTTTTGATGGCCTGACAAAAAAAAAAGCGATGTATATGGGGGGCCTTGGTGGCACATAAGCAACGTCTTCCGAATCTGTTGTCTATTCTTGCCTACAAGCTGTCTGGCTATACCAACAACGACTGTCTCTGGCGTTTTTTTTTTTTTTTTTCGTTTCCCACGATCAAGTTCCGCATCGCTTGACAAATCGGACAAAGCGCTTTGTGCTCCTTTGTGCTTTGTGCTCCGCTGCACTGAAGCATTATATTCATGCAACAAATTCTATGGCATACCGAAAGAGGATAGCATGATACAGCTGTGCACGGTCCAGTTTGGTTGTAGCCTCACTTGGCCAGAAGCACCAGTTTAATTCCAAGCAGCGATGACTTGCAGGGATGCCCATACAGGTCTGTGGTGTCGACAAAGCTTCTTCCAATCAGAACAATCTGTCTTGTAGTGGAGCTGATCGCAAAATTTTCAGTTCGCACGATCGATCCGTCAACCATTCTGCAAGTATTATAGCGCTTGGTTGTTCTCAGCGTGAATTTCTGAGGAACAGTCACCTTTTTGTACACTGGCCCCAGACAGCCAACAGGAAGTGGTCCAGAATTATGCTGGATTGCACACTGAGGTGCGAGTGACGTAGAAAAGCTGATTCTGTGAGGAATTCTTGCTTTCATCACACGATTGTAAAATTGCTCCAAAGGGCGTTCAGACTTCCTTAAGATTCGTTTGAGGCTCTGCATGTAGTTTTCAAACGGAATGCGCTCCATGTATCAAGGCACCATGAGCAAGGGCACCATGCTCACGTAAGTCACTTGTCAAATCAACCAAATTATGAACGTTGTGGGACATGTTTTCGACCCCATACAGAGAAGCAAACACCTGCACAAAATGACCCAGTTTTCGGCGTAATCCACATACTTCTCACAAGATTGTAATAGATGTGAGCAGTACCATAAAATTCGCATACAGGTGGCATGGAACTTATGGGGGCAGTACCACTGCGCCCGTGTAAAGGAGCTGCATTCTAAATTCCATTGCCTTCCAACGATCCATGTCACTTAGTGTACGGGGCCTCCTTCCAAACTCAGAGCAAACATACGGTTCAATCTGAAGTGACTCTGCGATATTTGATCCTTGATTGTGCTTCCCAAACAACAGACTTGCCACCTTTAAGCCACAGCATCAAAAGTTTGTGAACGACGCCAAGGCACACCAAATGCATGTACTGTAATGGTACTGCCTTCACTAGATCAATCGGTAACTCCCTTAATATTGTGTCATTAAGATGATAATCTTCTTGCACACGATTCCGGAAACTCTTATCAGTCCTTTGCTGCGCTTCGGTGCACTTCGAATTCCATGCGGGAACGGTTTTCCGGACACACAGGAGACCTTGTTCATCAGCGACCAACCTCTGGTTCCTTGAATTTTAACCTTCCTGAGCACGAATTTAACACACAGTTAAAGATCGTCATCTTGGAATCGGGCTTTCCTGACGACAACAAACTCAAAAACCGAGAGGAAGGGAGTTGCCTCAGGACAGAAGCCGCCGATATTTCGAACAGAGACTGTTCTTCTTCTGGGCACCGTCCTCATCATTGGCATGGTATTTAAAGGGTTAGGTGTGACGTGTTTAAAGGTTCATGCGAATTGTGGGTCAACAGCCGGAGGGAAGAAAGGTTCCGTACGGGCTTTTACGGCCGGAGTGAATGGCTGCTTTGTTAGAGTGTGGAGGGGATTATGTGAACGTAGTGATCTAGGCTACAGACCGGTTACAGAAAAATGGAAGGTTCACGAACACGTGGACGAAACGGGACAAAAGGCAAGAATTGGCAAGCATAGCGAAAGATAACGAGGTTAGTGGTTACGTGGGGAACATTCCAGAACCAGCAAAGGGTTTTTTTTTTTTTTCAAATATTTGTAATGCAAAGTTGTGGCATGCAATAAAGAAAGTAGAAAGCAGTGGCCATGCAGAACATAACAGATGATAATGGAGGTAGAAGGGAAAAACATATTTTATTTGTGAAGTGTTTCTAGGGTGCCGTGTGATTTGTTGATACCGGACGGGTGAAGAGCGTTGAACTTGTATATGAGATAAGACTCCCTATCACGTCTGTCACGTGTGGATCTAAACCCGGTTTCTAGAATATATAGTTTAATGTTATCAAAATTGTGACCAGGAACGTTAAAGTGTTCGGCGACTGCTTTGGGGAGTTTGTTGGACGTGTCGGTTCTGTGTCCGGTAAGGCGGTTGTTCATTTGTTGGCCGGTTTCACCAATGTATTGCATAGAGCAGTCGCCGCATTCAATGCAGTATATCACATTGGAACTTGTGCATGTGAATGCGTGGTTAACGGGGTGGGTGTAATTGCTCGCAGTGCTTTTGATGGAGTTAGCGTGTTGAACGTGCTTGCATGTTTTGCAGCGCGGGAGGTTGCAGGGTCGTGTTCCCGTGTACGGGGTGCTTGTTTTGCTGATTTTGGCATTGACCAAGGAGTCTGCCAGGTTTTTTGCGCGTCGGTATGTCACCTGTATGGGATTTGTGAACATACTGCTAAGTCGGTCACTGCTTTGGAGGAGGAGCTCATGCTTCTGTAGAATGGCTTTGATGTTTGGAAGTGCGTTGGAATATCTTGGGATGAAGCTTATTTGGCACGCGTCAGGATTTTTTCGGTTTTCCAGAACCTCGTCTCGATCGAGTGTGAGTGCCTTGCGACGGAATTCGGTTAGGAGGGAGTCTGGATAGTCCCTTTGGGCAAGTGTACTGCAGAGTTCGTCAAGCTTATCAGCGTAATCTGTGTCGTTTGAACAAATTCTGCGTAGTCTTACACTCTGCCCATTAGGAATTCCATCCTTACAGTGACGCGGGTGGTGACTCCTGAAGTGAAGGTATTGTTGTTTGTCAGTTGGCTTTTTGTACAGGGTTGTGATGAGGTTGCCGTTGTCTAGTGATATTGTGGTGTCGAGGAAGTTAATTAAGTGAGTTGACTGTTGTGATGTGAACTTTATGTTGCTATGCGCGGTGTTCAGTAGATCTATGAACTTTTGAAATTCATGTTCCCCGTGTTCACATATTATCAGTATATCATCGATGTATCGAAGGTACACCGTGGGTTTCAATGAGAGGGCGCTGAGAACTTTGTTTTCTAAGAACCCCATGAAGATATTTGCGTATGTGGGTGCAACAGGTGTGCCCATACTTGTACCGTGTACTTGTAGGTAGTGTTCGCCATTGAACTCGAAGTAGTTCAGTTTAAGGACCAAGTCCATTAGAGCGAGTATGGTTTCCGTGTCTTTTCTGGTGTTTGTTGTAGAAAGGGTATTGCAGAGGGCTGTGATTCCGTCGTTGTGTGGGATGTTAGTATACAGTGATGTCACATCCAGCGTGGCTAGTATTGTGTCCCTACCAAATGTACGAGTGTTGTTTATATCTGTGATTATTCTGAGGAGGTGGGGTGTGTCTTGTACATGCGATGGCAGTGTTGTCGGAATATGGTTTAAATAGTGGTCCAGGAATTTCGAGAGTCTTTCTGTTGGTGTGTTGTTATTAGATACAATTGGCCTGCCGGGGATGTCAGCCGTATAGAGCTCGTTGGCGTGTACCTTGTGGATTTTGGGCAGTAAATAGAAACGATCTGCGCCCGTGTTTGATGGGGTGAGATATCTGAGCTTATATGAGATATATATATATATATATAGATATATATATATATATATAAATATATATATGAGATATCTGAGCTGAGATATCTGAGCTTTCGTTCGTGGAGGTCCTGTATGGTACGGGTTATTAGCGCCGTGTACTCCTTTGTTGGGTCATGGTCCAGTTTGAGGTAGTGTTGCGTATTGTTGAGTTGCCTATGTGCTTCAGAGATATATTTATCTGTGGGCCAGATGACGATACTCCCACCCTTATCTGCGGGCTTGATAATGATATCATCTCTGTCAGCTAGCGCTTTGATGATGTCACGCTGTGTTTTAGTGAGGTTGTGACCACGCGAGCTTTGGGAAATACCGCGAAGGATGTCGTTGCTTACTTGTTTAATGTACAGATCTAATGCGGGTTCTCGGCCGTGATTTGGTGTCCAGGTTGATGGTAGTCGGTGGTCGTTGTTGTTTTCTTGTGTTGTATGAGCGAAGAATTCTCTAAGGCGTAGCCGTCTCGCAAAGTCTGATATGTCTTTGTGGATTTCGTATTCGTTAACAGAATTGAGTGTAGGGCAGAATGTTAACCCCCTAGAGAGGACTTGTAGTTCGTCGCTGGTTAGTGAGCGTGATATATCTATTACAGTGCTTGCGTCAGCGTTTTCTCGGGGTGACTCAGCGATGTTGCGGAGAGTTGTGGTGCTGGAAATTATTTGTTCGGCTGCTGCGTGTGTCGTGTTAGTGGGTCCGGTATCCGTGTCGTTGTTGGAATTAGGTTTTCCGAGTTTTGAGTGTTCCTTGTTAGCTAGCTCGCTGTTGAGTTGTTGAATGTGTAGTTCGAGAGTGTTTGTCTCCGCGTCGGTGAGACTGATATTGTTCATATGGGCCTGGATCGTAGCGAGTTGCGCGTGGCACTGTTTCTTTAATATTTCTAGAAACGTACGGGCTGTGTTGTTAAGGGCTGATGCCCACTCTAGCTCTAGTTCAGGTGTCAGTTTTCCTAATGCAGGAACTGTTTTGGGGGTGAGGCCTTTAGGTACTGTGTTGTGAGCCAGGTGGTGGGTGTAGATCCGTAGATGATGTAGGTATCGGCTACGTTTCTCCATGAGTTTTCGCATTCATAGAAAGTTCGTTGACTGCATGGTAGGCTGGTGATTAGATAGTCAACGGTGTTTTCTGCGTGATGTGCGCGTGCGTCGTGTCTGTGGGGTCGGTGGCTGTGGAGACTCGCTGTGTTCCTCGATGTCATCTGTCTGTGTTTGCGTGTTTGTGGTTTTCCGTGTCACAGTTTGCGTGAACCTTGTGTGTGTGCGGGTTGTGTTCGGAGTGTTGTCGTTTGCCGCGTGTGTATGTGTGGGTGCAGTGGTCGTTGTGGTCCCCTTTGATGCCATCGTGTGTTCTGGCGTGTTTGCGGTGCCGGCACTTAAAGTGTAAACTGGTTGAGGATGTTGTGTTTGAGCGTTTGTCAGTGCAGGGCGGCATCTATGGACCATTAGGTGTTTGATGTTGTGTGCCATAGCTCGTACGCCTGCGTGGTTTGGGTGGATGCCGTCCCGAGCGAGATGTGCTTCAGCGTGGTATTCGAAAGCTGCGTGTGTGATAACCATAACGTTGGTGTGTACCTGACGCATGTGCATGAGGTGGTTGTTGACAGCGTGCGCCTTCCTGTCGAACTCGTGTAGCCATGTGTCCTGGTATATGTATGCTCGGTGTTTGTTCTGTCTTCGGGGAAGTATCGTTGTCAGTACTATTTCAGCGCCTGGTCTGTTGTTTGTGATGAAGGAAACTAGTGCTTCGAATTCCTGGATGACATGTTGTGCTGTCGACCGTGCGATGTCGTTGGTTCCTACGTGGAGTATGAAGTGCGTGATGTTCGGTGGGGCGGCGGTTACATGTGCCATGATGTCTCGTATTCTTGCGCCGCTTGAAAAGTGTATGTGAGGTCCGTGTTCCCCGTGTGGGATGTGTTCGTGTATGTACTTGTAACAGCTATCCCCTAGGAGTGCGACATGTGAGAAAGAGAGGACGGGTTGCTTACCTCCTGAGGCCATCGGATCGTCAGTAGCGAACGTAGATGGGTAGAAATCCAGCGAACCGGTAGAATGTAGGAAGGGAGTTGCCTCAGGACAGAAGCCGCCGATATTTCGAACAGAGACTGTTCTTCTTCTGGGCACAGTCCTCATCATTGGCATGGTATTTAAAGGGTTAGGTGTGACGTGTTTAAAGGTTCATGCGAATTGTGGGTCAACAGCCAGGGGAAGAAAGGTCCGTACGGGCTTTTACGGCCGGAGTGAATGGCTGCTTTGTTAGAGTGTGGAGGGGATTATGTGAACGTAGTGATCTAGGCTACAGACCGGTTACAGAAAAATGGAAGGTTCACGAACACGTGGACGAAACGGACCTAACGGAACGTTGACCTACAAGCGCACGCAAAATCTCCATGATAATCTAGTCAGCTCCAAGGTCAACCAACCAGCAAGTCCAACAGGAGGCTGCCATCCGTGCCCAAAGTACCCACGGACTTAAGAGCAGCATCTTCGTCAAAATTAATGGTGACTTTGACTGTAATTCATCAAACGTCATTTATGCCATTCGCTGCAACGCGTGTCAGGCACAATACGTAGGTCAAACCAAAACATCTTTTCGGATCATATTCAACAACCACCTGTCGGATGTTAACAAAGAGCAAAATCTTCCTGTTTCTCGTCATTTCAAATAGCCTGGCAATTTAATAAATACAGTCTTTCTTTCTATTAATCAATCAATCAACCAGATAGAGACAGGGAACAACGCGAGTCTTACCTCATTTACAAATCCCAATCAATCATTAACGAAGATCCCGGTGTACTTTCAACAGTAGGGAATCTGGTCGCCTAGATGTGATATACTTTCCTTTTCCTTTTCTTCCTTCTTTTTTTTTTCTTTTCAGCTTCGGCCTGAGCACAGCTCACCCTCAGCTGGCTCCCCAAGAAGGACGACACCACCGCCCGGACTTGACCTATTGGAATGATCCAGAATGTGACTTACCGGCAACCGCCACGTGGCGTACTTGCACCGATTGTGGCGTCACTTACTGGCGTCACTTACTTATCTCTTTTTGTCCTGACGAAGACGGTGCTACTGTCGAAACGCCCACTGTTAAATGTTTCATAGTATATTATAATGTTTGTGTTAAATTACCCACTAATAAACTAGCATTTGTTAATTTCTGTCGTCTACGCCTTATTATTTTTCATTTATTCAACTTCGCAGCCGTCTGATATGTCAACCTCTTTGACCAATCTTCTACGATGGCTGCTGGAAGACCTGGGCCGATTGTTTGGAAGTACCCGTTTTATGCTCCTACGGTTGCTGTTCTCGGAGATTATCAAGCTAAGTACTTTTATCACCATTTTGATTTCAGGTCCCGATCGATGCCAACGATGTTCGTGTCCAGAAGCGGGGCAAGAATACTGGACTTCACTGAGGAAGTGGATCAGCTGCCGCAGAGCGTACGCGTTGTCGTCCTGCATTGTGTGACGAACGCATGCCGTACCCTGGGCCGCAGCTGGCCATCTCTGGCTACCAACGACTACTGGAGAAGATACGTGCTCGAGGAGCAAGTGACATGGTGATTTGTAGCCTCGTCCTTCCTCGTCATATAACTGACGTCGACCCTTCAGTGACAGGCGCAGGGAGTTCCAATGTAATCCGCGGGCTTTCGAGTTCAGCCGTCGATTGATCCAGCTGTGCCGGAACACCGCGGACCTTTGCTACCTTGACCACGGATTCTACCGACTACGTCCCACCAGGTCCTGGCTGCTGACGGCCTTCATGCAAACTTCGAGCGAGTACGGGTCACCTACAGAACACCATGACTCGTCCGACGACTGTCACCGCGTCTGCCTGACTCCCCCGCTGTCCCGGACCCGGTGTGGCCAACCCACACAGGAAGTCACAATCTTGGAACAACGACAGCGAGGACGGACGCCTCGACCATCAAGACAGGACTGACTAACCGCCGGTGAGCGTACTCTTTCCAACTTTGATCCTCAACATTCTCCTAGTGCCCGGGCGTTCTTTAAACATAGAAACTGACCGATAAATATATATGGTATAGCTCTCATCGTACAAATTTACAACTCTGCAAGCAGCACAAGAAAATTCCCAGAGGACTTGCTTTAAACCTTAAACCCACCTTCCCCACAAAAAAGGAACACCAAGATAGGTGGGCCAAGATTCTCAACAATACCTCCACCGCGTTAATCGATGTTTTATTATCACATGGTGATGAGGATAACGCTATCAGCCAATTTTCTCAGGTAGCAAAAATTATTAGCGATGAAAACGGTCTTGGCGCCAGCCATCACTCAGATTTAGCACGCTTTTGCTAAGAGCAGTGAAGAAGCCGTTACTGCGGTAAACGTACAAAGCTCGCCAGGGATGAAGTTAGCCAGGATGTCCCGACAGGGTTTCAAACATTTCAGGATGATCACCCGATAAGTATTGTCCACATTACTGGAACGTCATCACAGGACCAGCATCCTCTTTGTAATCAAAATCAAGACGCCGCCTCAACTGATCCCGGTAATCTCGAATGTCTCAAGTCTCATAATGTCGTTGACTTGTCATCCCATATTTTCACTGATTTCGAAAAAACTTTACTCAGTCATTGACTCTCGTTTTGTCTCATTGACAATACAGCCGCAGCTGGCCATCTCTGGCTACCAAATATATCAACGAATATCAACTAAGCCAAACTATCAGCTAAACGAATATCAACTTCACATAGATTTAGATAACGTCGCCTGGCGCTTACGCCTCAAAGAATACTCCCATGACAAGCCCGATTCACACTCGAACCCTTTCAAACAGCCGTACAGTTTTACACCAGACGGTAACCGTGATAAAGCCCTCGATATGTATATACGCGCAGTCCAAAATTATATTATTAACGCGTACATCCATTCATCCAACCACAAATCAAAACCAAATTTATCGCCAGCTGAACACCGTAGCCTTTCTTATAAAAAAAGCAGATAAAGGTGGTGCAATTGTGGTAATGGACAAAACTGATTATATTAACGACAGCATTCGGCAGTTATCTTGCACATCATTTTACAAAGTCCTCAAAGCTAACCCTACGGAACAGATCACTGCGAATGTTATCCGTAGCATGAAAGATCTCAAGACGATCAAAAAGATCAAAAAGACTCCACCCTGTACGAATATTTGCTTCTTAGAGATTCCGCGCCTGTCAGATCTTACATACTCCCCAAGATCCATAAACCTGGAAACCCAGGGCGCCCGATAGTTTCGTGCAACGCTGCAGCTACCGAAAACATTTCCAGCTTTGTAGACTACCTTCTGAATGATATACCCTCAAAACTTCCATCCTACATTAAATACACAAATCAGTTCCTTGAAATACTAAGTCAGTTTCAACCTCCTCCAGGTTTGCTGGTCCTGCAAGACGTTGCTTCCCTCTATACCAATATCCTCTACGAAGATGGCATTGCTGCAGCTCAACGGGCGGTTTCCAAATATTCTGACAACTCATACGATCCTTCTGATCTATTCACGTTCCTTAACCCTATTCTAAAAAATAGCAACCTTGAATTTGACGGCGAACATTACTTGCAAGTCACTGGCACGGTTATGGACACTAAGATGGCACCAAATTATACGAACATTTTTATGGAAGATGGAGGAGGCATTTCTGTCCCAACGCGAGAAAAAGCTGACGTTGTACAACCGTTTTCTGGACGACATAAGGGCTGAAAAACCACAGCTAGCTACGTCGATCGCCATACAAAACCCAAAGACACTAGATGAACTCCTTGCCATTGTCACACAAGTGGACGGGACATTAGATCATCTGATGGCACTGAAAAGGCGGCTTACTTTGGAAAATGTATCGAAACGTACTCCACAAGCTGGCACCCATCTGTCTGAGGGGACTGCCCAAGACAAGAGAGTAGCACCTCCTGCGCGAATCAGTTTATTGGCCTCTGATGAACAACAGGCTCGCTACGCTGCCCTAATAACGAAATATAGGGCACCTGCTTTCAGAAAGGGTCAAGATCTATACAGGATGCTGTCTGCTACAATCGTGACAGAACAGGGCACCTTGCAAGTAAATGCCTACAACCCAGGAAACCGAAGCAGGATTCGAAAGGCTGAACTACAAAAACAACGGCAACTCCCACAGCATCTACGGAAGCCACAGACGGGAACCAAATGGGGATCCATAGCTATGCCACATCAGCAACACCTGAGGATACTTATCTGAATGAATCGCTGTTAAAGTGCGCCATGGTAATGGCAGAAATAGACGGACTCGGTGTTCTGGACATGTTTCCTGATAGTGGTTCTAACATCACACTAATTTCAAGACATATTTGTAGCCATCTTGCACGGCGACCTTGGTCGAAGGCACCTATCTTTGTAGTGGGTGGCACTTTCATTACACCCGTGTGTGAAATTCCATTGAACAGTACCATTGGACCTCTGCGGGCAACAGTACAGGCCGCAGTACTAGAAAACAATGCCCTGCTGGCAGTACTTGGAGATGACTGGCTCATGCAATCAAAAGCACAGTTACACGTGAAACCACCTTACCTCTCGGAGATTTGCTAGCCATCCAGCAATGTAATTGTAAGATGTAAAGAAAACCTACTTCCAAGACTAGCCTGCGCTGTCGTCATTGCCGCGTCAGCGCTGTCAAGGTTCGAAGCACAGCAAAGTACACCTGAGCCCTTCCAAGTTGAACCGCTACCAGACAAGAGCTGGGAGAGATTGAATAGCCTTAACCCCTCCACCTACCTGGGGCAGCCAACAGTGTGTACAATAGCTTACAGTACATTAAAGGGAGGATCCGCAACGGTTGTGCACAAAACTAAGTGAAGGTTGGTTTCAGCAGAGACCACCCCCCAGATGCTGACTACAGCCTCCGTTTCGGATAAACATGCGCGTATAATTTATAAACAGCGAAAACGATAAAGCGAAACCGAAACTATGAGAGCAGGCGGTGGCATCGGAATCGAGGAGCGCCACGCCGTGACGTCAGTCGCGAGATTCGTCTGCCGTGATTCCCATGTGTTGTATTGCATTGAAGACGCAAGGAAGCAAGTTACGCTCAACGTGCAATAATGGAAACCGACTCCGCATCAGAATAGAACTCCACGGGACTTTAGCCCGATTCAGACGTGCATTCTAATGAGGAGAATGACTTGACCGTCACCATAAACCACAACGACTCGCCGTATTCGACGGACGTTGTACCAGTGCGCGCGTCGCTTGAAACCGAGGCCTCGGACCCATACACGGAAGACTGTAGAACTCGGAGTAACTAATGATGAGTTTCTAATAGGTTGCCGTACATTCTTATACAGGGTGTCCCAGAAAACGTGTCATTGAATTACAATAAAAAAACTACACCAACTGGAGTCATGCGGTCAATGGCATTTGTTCTTACTGGGTTTTTGCCACCTCCTCATATGAATGTTGTGTAACGTAAGTTTAATTATGTAAATTTTTGCGAGCTTAAGTCGGAAATTTGCCTAGTAAAGGTAACTTTGTAACCCCGCCAATGTGAAGAGCGTGTCTAATTTAGTCAAATTAATGATAATTGACAGGGATATTCAGGAGCTATCCCATCGGAGAAAATAGCCGAACATCATACTCTATGGAGGTCGCACAGAATAGCGCACGATGAATTTTTCAGCGCAGTCTTTGTCAGTCCGACGAAAGGAGGTTGGAAACCCAGCCCTCCCCGACATCGCAGAAAGAGATAAAACAGGCACGGCTTATCATGTCCGACTTTCGCTGGGATTTTGCTTTCCCTCTCCCAATTTTAGGAACTGTTACTTTTTCTACTATCACTCTGTGGGCTGGCTTGGGAACCTCCTTTCGTCGCACTGAGAGCGATTGTGCTCAAAAAGTCATCGCGCGCTATTGTCCGGTGCTCCGAAAAGCATGATATTCGGCTATTTTTTTCCCATGGAATATCTCGTGAATATCACTGTGAATTATCATGAATTTGAGTGTATTCGGCACGCTCTTCATATTGGTGGGGTAAAAAAGTGACCTTTACTTAGCAAATTTCCGAGTTCAGTTCGCAAATATTTACATAATTAAACTTGGAGTACATGACATTCACATTAGGAGGTGGCAAAAACTAATAAGAACAAAAGCTGTTGACCGCATGATTCTAGGTGGCGTAGTTTTTTTATTATCATTAAATGACACGTTTTCTGGGACACCCTGTATAAGTGCCACGGGTACACGCATAATATGAAACATGTTGCAGGTGCACATGCGGTCGGTGCCTCCCGTCTTTTCGTGTCGAATATTCCTGGCTCAAAATGATGAGAACATATCTTTCCCGAGCTGGTCTTCCTCCACTTGATTTTGCGCAGCGCCATTTCCCACTCCAAACGACGTTGTTTGGCCGACGGAAACTGGAAATATGCTACGTCTGTTGTTATATCCGACCTGTTGCCACAACTGATTATACAGCATGTCTTACCGGCCATCGTGGTGGGTGTAAGATCAGTGTGCAACGTAACGAACACAATTGCTACGGAAAATTTCCTTCGTCAAAACTGCCAAAACACACAGCAAAGCAAGGCGGACGGCGCGGGATATCTCGCGACTTACATCACGCTCGGTGTTGCTTGCAGAAAAGCGCTCGTGGCTCGCACTACCCTGTCACCGAGCGCGTCATAGAAGAAAACCATGTTTATCAAGTTTGACTCAGTTTTCGAAGGAGATATTTTACAGGCATGGTCGTTGATGGCTAAAGGTGACGAATATTCGAAAATCTCGGAAGGGACCTTATGCGGATTCTCCCTTTAACAAAGTCAGAAGATCAACGGACATTAACACTGCCAGAAACATCGGACCACACCTTAGTGCCCCAGGGCGTGACACGGTGTGTTCAATACACAGTCGCCACAGCAACCTATTCGCGAATCACGACCAGGATGTAGGGCTGTTCGAGGGCATCGAGCATAGTATAGACCTGCTCCCAGGTTCACAACCCTATGCACGTCAGCTATATCGCTACACGTCATCCGGCATAATTTTTTTGGAGGAACAGACCACTCAACTACTAGGAAAAGACATTGTTCGCAGTACTTGGGGACCATGGGCATTCCCAGCTTTCCTGGTTACTCAGAAAGATAAAAAAGGCTCTGTGTCAACTATGTGGCCATGAAACGTATGACCATAAATGTGATCCAGCCACTTCCCCGAGCAGATGACATTTTTGACGACCTCGCTGGCGCTTCATGGATTCCAGTGCTAGGCTTGCGATCAACCGTATGATCATGAAAGTGATCCAGCCGCTTCCCCGAGCAGATGACATCTTTGACGATCTCGCTGGCGCTTCATGGTTTGCAGTGCTAGGCTTGAGATCAACCGTATGACTATAAATGTGATCCAGCAACTTCCCCGAGCAGATGACATTTTTGACGATCTCGCTGCGCTTCATGGTTTGCAGTGCTAGGCTTGCGATCAACCGTATGACCATAAATGTGATCCAGCCACTTCCCCGAGCAGATGACATTTTTGACGACCTCGCTGGCGCTTCATGGTTTGCAGTGCTAGGCTTGCGATCAACCGTATGACCATAAATGTGATCCAGCCACTTCCACGAGCAGATGACATTTTTGACGACCTCGCTGGCGCTTCATGGTTTGCAGTGCTAGGCTTGCGATCAACCGTATGACCATAAATGTGATCCAGCCACTTCCCCGAGCAGATGGCATTTTTGACGACCTCGCTGGCGCTTCATGGTTTGCAGTGCTAGGCTTGCGATCAACCGTATGACCATAAATGTGATCCAGCCACTTCCACGAGCAGATGACATTTTTGACGACCTCGCTGGCGCTTCATGGATTCCAGTGCTAGGCTTGCGATCAACCGTATGACCATGAATGTGATCCAGCCACTTCCCCGAGCAGATGACATTTTTGACGACCTCGCTGGCGCTTCATGGTTTGCAGTGCTAGGCTTGCGATCAACCGTATGACTATAAATGTGATCCAGCAACTTCCCCGAGCAGATGACATTTTTGACGATCTCGCTGCGCTTCATGGTTTGCAGTGCTAGGCTTGCGATCAACCGTATGACCATAAATGTGATCCAGCCACTTCCCCGAGCAGATGGCATTTTTGACGACCTCGCTGGCGCTTCATGGTTTGCAGTGCTAGGCTTGCGATCAACCGTATGACCATAAATGTGATCCAGCCACTTCCACGAGCAGATGACATTTTTGACGACCTCGCTGGCGCTTCATGGATTCCAGTGCTAGGCTTGCGATCAACCGTATGACCATGAATGTGATCCAGCCACTTCCCCGAGCAGATGACATTTCTGACGACCTCGCTGGCGCTTCATGGTTTGCAGTGCTAGGCTTGCGATCAACCGTATGACCATAAATGTGATCCAGCAACTTCCCCGAGCAGATGACATTTTTGACGATCTCGCTGCGCTTCATGGTTTGCAGTGCTAGGCTTGCGATCAACCGTATGACCATAAATGTGATCCAGCCACTTCCCCGAGCAGATGGCATTTTTGACGACCTCGCTGGCGCTTCATGGTTTGCAGTGCTAGGCTTGCGATCAACCGTATGACCATAAATGTGATCCAGCCACTTCCCCGAGCAGATGACATTTTTGACGACCTCGCTGGCGCTTCATGGTTTGCAGTGCTAGGCTTGCGATCAACCGTATGACCATAAATGTGATCCAGCCACTTCCACGAGCAGATGACATTTTTGACGACCTCGCTGGCGCTTCATGGTTTGCAGTGCTAGGCTTGCGATCAACCGTATGACCATAAATGTGATCCAGCCACTTCCACGAGCAGATGGCATTTTTGACGACCTCGCTGGCGCTTCATGGTTTGCAGTGCTAGGCTTGCGATCAACCGTATGACCATAAATGTGATCCAGCCACTTCCCCGAGCAGATGACATTTTTGACGATCTCGCTGCGCTTCATGGTTTGCAGTGCTAGGCTTGCGATCAACCGTATGACCATAAATGTGATCCAGCCACTTCCCCGAGCAGATGACATTTTTGACGACCTCGCTGGCGCTTCATGGTTTGCAGTGCTAGGCTTGCGATCAACCGTATGACCATAAATGTGATCCAGCCACTTCCACGAGCAGATGACATTTTTGACGACCTCGCTGGCGCTTCATGGTTTGCAGTGCTAGGCTTGCGATCAACCGTATGACCATAAATGTGATCCAGCCACTTCCCCGAGCAGATGGCATTTTTGACGACCTCGCTGGCGCTTCATGGTTTGCAGTGCTAGGCTTGCGATCAACCGTATGACCATAAATGTGATCCAGCCACTTCCCCGAGCAGATGACATTTTTGACGATCTCGCTGCGCTTCATGGTTTGCAGTGCTAGGCTTGCGATCAACCGTATGACCATAAATGTGATCCAGCCACTTCCCCGAGCAGATGGCATTTTTGACGACCTCGCTGGCGCTTCATGGTTTGCAGTGCTAGGCTTGCGATCAACCGTATGACCATAAATGTGATCCAGCCACTTCCCCGAGCAGATGGCATTTTTGACGACCTCGCTGGCGCTTCATGGTTTGCAGTGCTAGGCTTGCGATCAACCGTATGACCATAAATGTGATCCAGCCACTTCCCCGAGCAGATGGCATTTTTCACGACCTCGCTGGCGCTTCATGGTTTGCAGTGCTAGGCTTGCGATCAACCGTATGACCATAAATGTGATGCAGCCACTTCCCCGAGCAGATGGCATTTTCGACGACCTCGCTGGCGCTTCATGGTTTGCAGTGCTAGGCTTGCGATCAACCATATGACCATAAATGTGATCCAGCCACTTCCCCGAGCAGATGACATTTTTGACGACCTCGCTGGCGCTTCATGGTTTGCAGTGCTAGGCTTGCGATCAACCGTATGACCATAAATGTGATCCAGCCACTTCCCCGAGCAGATGACATTTTTGACGACCTCGCTGGCGCTTCATGGTTTGCAGTGCTAGGCTTGCGATCAACCGTATGACCATAAATGTGATCCAGCCACTTCCCCGAGCAGATGACATTTTTGACGACCTCGCTGGCGCTTCATGGTTTGCAGTGCTAGGCTTGCGATCAACCGTATGACCATAAATGTGATGCAGCCACTTCCCCGAGCAGATGGCATTTTCGACGACCTCGCTGGCGCTTCATGGTTTGCAGTGCTAGGCTTGCGATCAACCGTATGACCATAAATGTGATCCAGCCACTTCCCCGAGCAGATGACATTTTTGACGACCTCGCTGGCGCTTCATGGGTTTGCAGTGCTAGGCTTGCGATCAACCGTATGACCATAAATGTGATCCAGCCACTTCCCCGAGCAGATGACATTTTTGACGACCTCGCTGGCGCTTCATGGTTTGCAGTGCTAGGCTTGCGATCAACCGTATGACCATAAATGTGATCCAGCCACTTCCCCGAGCAGGTGGCATTTTTGACGACCTCGCTGGCGCTTCATGGTTTGCAGTGCTAGGCTTGCGATCAACCGTATGACCATAAATGTGATCCAGCCACTTCCCCGAGCAGATGACATTTTTGACGACCTCGCTGGCGCTTCATGGTTTGCAGTGCTAGGCTTGCGATCAACCGTATGACCATAAATGTGATCCAGCCACTTCCCCGAGCAGGTGGCATTTTTGACGACCTCGCTGGCGCTTCATGGTTTGCAGTGCTAGGCTTGCGATCAACCGTATGACCATAAATGTGATCCAGCCACTTCCCCGAGCAAACGGCATTTTCGACGACCTCGCTGGCGCTTCATGGTTTGCAGTGCTAGGATTGCGATCAACCGTATGACCATAAATGTGATCCAGCCACTTCCCCGAGCAGATGGCATTTTTGACGACCTCGCTGGCGCTTCATGGTTTGCAGTGCTAGGCTTGCGATCAACCGTATGACCATAAATGTGATCCAGCCACTTCCCCGAGCAGATGACATTTTTGACGACCTCGCTGGCGCTTCATGGTTTGCAGTGCTAGGCTTGCGATCAACCGTATGACCATAAATGTGATCCAGCCACTTCCCCGAGCAGGTGGCATTTTTGACGACCTCGCTGGCGCTTCATGGTTTGCAGTGCTAGGCTTGCGATCAACCCTATGACCATAAATGTGATCCAGCCACTTCCCCGAGCAGATGGCATTTTTGACGACCTCGCTGGCGCTTCATGGTTTGCAGTGCTAGGCTTGCGATCAACCGTATGACCATAAATGTGATCCAGCCACTTCCCCGAGCAGATGGCATTTTTGACGACCTCGCTGGCGCTTCATGGTTTGCAGTGCTAGGCTTGCGATCAACCGTATGACCATAAATGTGATCCAGCCACTTCCCCGAGCAGATGGCATTTTTGACGACCTCGCTGGCGCTTCATGGTTTGCAGTGCTAGGCTTGCGATCAACCGTATGACCATAAATGAGACCCAGCCACTTCCCCGAGCAGATGGCATTTTTGACGACCTTGCTGGCGCTTCATGGTTTGCAGTGCTAGGCTTGCGATCAACCGTATGACCAGAAATGTGATCCAGCCACTTCCCCGAGCAGACGACATTTTTGACGACCTCGCTCGCACTTCATGGTTTGCAGTGCTAGGCTTGCGATCAACCGTATGACTATAAATGTGATCCAGCCACTTCCCCGAGTAGATGACATTTTTGACGACCTTGCTGGCGCTTCATGGTTTGCAGTGCTAGGCTTGCGATCAACCGTATGACCATAAATGTGATCCAGCCACTTCCCCGAGCAGATGGCATTTTTGACGACCTCGCTGGCGCTCCATGGTTTGCAGTGCTAGGCTTGCGATCAACCGTATGACCATAAATGTGATCCAGCCACTTCCCCGAGCCGATTACATTTTTGACGACCTCGCTGGCGCTTCATGGTTTGCGATCAACCGTATGACCATAAATGTGGTCCAGCCACTTCCTCGAGCAGATGGCATTTTTGACGACCTCGCTGGCGCTTCATGGTTTGCAGTGCTGGGCTTGCGATCAACCGTATGACCATAAATGTGATCCAGCCACTTCCCCGAGCAGATGGCATTTTTGACGACCTTGCTGGCGCTTCATGGTTTGCAGTGCTAGGCTTGCGATCAACCGTATGACCGTAAATGTGATCCAGCCACTTCCCCGAGCAGACGACATTTTTGACGACCTCGCTGGCGCTTCATGGTTTGCAGTGCTAGGCTTGCGATCAACCGTATGACTATAAATGTGATCCAGCCACTTCCCCAAGTAGATGGCATTTTTGACGACCTCGCTGGCGCTTCATGGTTTGCAGTGCTGGGCTTGCGATCAACCGTATGACCATAAATGTGATCCAGCCACTTCCCCGAGCAGATGGCATTTTTGACGACCTTGCTGGCGCTTCATGGTTTGCAGTGCTAGGCTTGCGATCAACCGTATGACCATAAATGTGATCCAGCCACTTCCCCGAGCAGACGACATTTTTGACGACCTCGCTGGCGCTTCATGGTTTGCAGTGCTAGGCTTGCGATCAACCGTATGACTATAAATGTGATCCAGCCACTTCCCCAAGTAGATGACATTTTTGACGACCTCGCTGGCGCTTCATGGTTTGCAGTGCTAGGCTTGCGATCAACCGTATGACCATAAATGTGATCCAGCCACTTCCCCGAGCACATGGCATTTTTGACGACCTCGCTGGCGCTTCATGGTTTGCAGTGCTAGGCTTGCGATCAACCGTATGACCATAAATGTGATCCAGCCACTTCCCCGAGCCGATTACATTTTTGACGACCTCACTGGCGCTTCATGGTTTGCGATCAACCGTATGACCATAAATGTGGTCCAGCCACTTCCTCGAGCAGATGGCATTTTTGACGACCTTGCTGGCGCTTCATGGTTTGCAGTGCTGGGCTTGCGATCAACCGTATGACTATAAATGTGATCCAGCCACTTCCCCGAGCAGATGCCATTTTTGACGACCTCGCTGGCGCTTCATGGTTTGCAGTGCTAGGCTTGCGATCAACCGTATGCCCATAAATGTGATCCAGCCACTTCCCCGAGCCGATTACATTTTTGACGACCTCGCTGGCGCTTCATGGTTTGCGATCAACCGTATGACCATAAATGTGGTCCAGCCACTTCCTCGAGCAGATGGCATTTTTGACGACCTCGCTGGCGCTTCATGGTTTGCAGTGCTGGGCTTGCGATCAACCGTATGACCATAAATGTGATCCAGCCACTTCCCCGAGCAGATGGCATTTTTGACGACCTTGCTGGCGCTTCATGGTTTGCAGTGCTAGGCTTGCGATCAACCGTATGACCATAAATGTGATCCAGCCACTTCCCCGAGCAGACGACATTTTTGACGACCTCGCTGGCGCTTCATGGTTTGCAGTGCTAGGCTTGCGATCAACCGTATGACTATAAATGTGATCCAGCCACTTCCCCAAGTAGATGGCATTTTTGACGACCTCGCTGGCGCTTCATGGTTTGCAGTGCTGGGCTTGCGATCAACCGTATGACCATAAATGTGATCCAGCCACTTCCCCGAGCAGATGGCATTTTTGACGACCTTGCTGGCGCTTCATGGTTTGCAGTGCTAGGCTTGCGATCAACCGTATGACCATAAATGTGATCCAGCCACTTCCCCGAGCAGACGACATTTTTGACGACCTCGCTGGCGCTTCATGGTTTGCAGTGCTAGGCTTGCGATCAACCGTATGACTATAAATGTGATCCAGCCACTTCCCCAAGTAGATGACATTTTTGACGACCTCGCTGGCGCTTCATGGTTTGCAGTGCTAGGCTTGCGATCAACCGTATGACCATAAATGTGATCCAGCCACTTCCCCGAGCACATGGCATTTTTGACGACCTCGCTGGCGCTTCATGGTTTGCAGTGCTAGGCTTGCGATCAACCGTATGACCATAAATGTGATCCAGCCACTTCCCCGAGCCGATTACATTTTTGACGACCTCACTGGCGCTTCATGGTTTGCGATCAACCGTATGACCATAAATGTGGTCCAGCCACTTCCTCGAGCAGATGGCATTTTTGACGACCTTGCTGGCGCTTCATGGTTTGCAGTGCTGGGCTTGCGATCAACCGTATGACTATAAATGTGATCCAGCCACTTCCCCGAGCAGATGCCATTTTTGACGACCTCGCTGGCGCTTCATGGTTTGCAGTGCTAGGCTTGCGATCAACCGTATGCCCATAAATGTGATCCAGCCACTTCCCCGAGCAGATGACATTTTTGACGACCTCGCTGGCGCTTCATGGTTTGCAGTGCTAGGCTTGCGATCAACCGTATGACCATAAATGTGATCCAGCCACTTCCCCGAGCCGATTACATTTTTGACGACCTCACTGGCGCTTCATGGTTTGCGATCAACCGTATGACCATAAATGTGGTCCAGCCACTTCCTCGAGCAGATGGCATTTTTGACGACCTTGCTGGCGCTTCATGGTTTGCAGTGCTGGGCTTGCGATCAACCGTATGACTATAAATGTGATCCAGCCACTTCCCCGAGCAGATGCCATTTTTGACGACCTCGCTGGCGCTTCATGGTTTGCAGTGCTAGGCTTGCGATCAACCGTATGCCCATAAATGTGATCCAGCCACTTCCCCGAGCCGATTACATTTTTGACGACCTCGCTGGCGCTTCATGGTTTGCGATCAACCGTATGACCATAAATGTGGTCCAGCCACTTCCTCGAGCAGATGGCATTTTTGACGACCTCGCTGGCGCTTCATGGTTTGCAGTGCTGGGCTTGCGATCAACCGTATGACCATAAATGTGATCCAGCCACTTCCCCGAGCAGATGGCATTTTTGACGACCTTGCTGGCGCTTCATGGTTTGCAGTGCTAGGCTTGCGATCAACCGTATGACCATAAATGTGATCCAGCCACTTCCCCGAGCAGACGACATTTTTGACGACCTCGCTGGCGCTTCATGGTTTGCAGTGCTAGGCTTGCGATCAACCGTATGACTATAAATGTGATCCAGCCACTTCCCCAAGTAGATGGCATTTTTGACGACCTCGCTGGCGCTTCATGGTTTGCAGTGCTGGGCTTGCGATCAACCGTATGACCATAAATGTGATCCAGCCACTTCCCCGAGCAGATGGCATTTTTGACGACCTTGCTGGCGCTTCATGGTTTGCAGTGCTAGGCTTGCGATCAACCGTATGACCATAAATGTGATCCAGCCACTTCCCCGAGCAGACGACATTTTTGACGACCTCGCTGGCGCTTCATGGTTTGCAGTGCTAGGCTTGCGATCAACCGTATGACTATAAATGTGATCCAGCCACTTCCCCAAGTAGATGACATTTTTGACGACCTCGCTGGCGCTTCATGGTTTGCAGTGCTAGGCTTGCGATCAACCGTATGACCATAAATGTGATCCAGCCACTTCCCCGAGCACATGGCATTTTTGACGACCTCGCTGGCGCTTCATGGTTTGCAGTGCTAGGCTTGCGATCAACCGTATGACCATAAATGTGATCCAGCCACTTCCCCGAGCCGATTACATTTTTGACGACCTCACTGGCGCTTCATGGTTTGCGATCAACCGTATGACCATAAATGTGGTCCAGCCACTTCCTCGAGCAGATGGCATTTTTGACGACCTTGCTGGCGCTTCATGGTTTGCAGTGCTGGGCTTGCGATCAACCGTATGACTATAAATGTGATCCAGCCACTTCCCCGAGCAGATGCCATTTTTGACGACCTCGCTGGCGCTTCATGGTTTGCAGTGCTAGGCTTGCGATCAACCGTATGCCCATAAATGTGATCCAGCCACTTCCCCGAGCCGATTACATTTTTGACGACCTCGCTGGCGCTTCATGGTTTGCGATCAACCGTATGACCATAAATGTGGTCCAGCCACTTCCTCGAGCTGATGACATTATTTACGACCTGGTTGGCGCTTCATGGTTTGCAGTGCTAGGCTTGCGATTCGCATATTGGCAGGTCAGAGCCAGAAATGAGGATCAAGAAAAAAAACACGTTTATCACCCACAACGTGACATTTAAGTGGACCAGAATGCCTTTCGGTCTTAAGAATGCTCCTGCGACCTTCCAAAAAACAATGAATCTTGTCTTTCAAGCAATAAGACCACGAAAAAGGCGTCAGAACTTACCTGGACGATGTAATCATCTTTGCTGAGGACTTGTCAGAGTTCACCGACATCCCTGAAGAGGTGGTGACACTCCTGGGACATGCAGGAGGCTAGTTCCATCTCAAATCGAACAATCCTGTGCACTTTATGTCTCGCATGAACGAGCAAAAAATATATGTTGAAGCCATCGATGAGTTGGGAGAAATAAACTCTTTCCGAATTCTCTACGCCGCGCGGTTTAGGAAATAGGAGAGAAGGAAAATACTGCCTCTCAGAAGACGATGTCGTCGCGCGCAGGTTTGAGCGTTCCCTACAAGCCTATTTCTTGTCGCATTGGAGTAATTTGTTGATCTGGCTTTAGACCACTTAGGGCACAATAGGCTCCTGTGTTGGCAGCGCTGTGTCGGTTTTGGTTTTTCTGCAAAAAAGTATCAAAGTTGACTCAAAGCGCCGAAAAGCACCATATTCACTGCAACTTTGCGGACGATGAAAAAACAGATAAGATTGAGCTTTATGGCGTTTAATTTGTCATTCATGGGGGCTATCGAATGATGTATAATTTGTTCCTCTACTCTGTCAGGAACGTAAGCGATACCCGTTTAAGTAGCAACATACCACCGAAAAATGACGAATTTTGGAAGCCTTTATCTAAAAAATCCCACCAAAAACTTACCTCGAAAATTTTATGTTGTAGGTAGTTCATTAGACTATGCACAGAAGAAAAATCAAAATTCGGACTTGATCGGTAGGCGCACTATGAATTTTTTGCCAGCCCTGTACATGGAGCGCATTCAAGTGGTGGCACCGGGGTGGGGGAAAAAATCCAATTTTTCAAAGGGACTTTCAACCTCTGTCTTCACATGAAAAGTAACTGCAATCATTTGAAACCGTTCTGAACGTTTGCGTTAATAGCAGAGTTGTAATCGCTGAATGTAGATTGTGGGGCAACGAGATGTGCTCACATTTTGTGCAGGATGACACACATGCATTCCAAGTGCTGTTAGCCCGTGAAGAACAGAATGCTTTAGAATGCTTTTGCGTCTTTATAAGAGGTATATTTGTCCACGGTGATCATATCGAAGCACACTTACTGTACACAGGATAAAAACAACTTGACAGCGAAGATGACAAGGTAACGAAGGTAACGTAATGCAAAGCATTACGTGTGGATGAGAGTGCTCGTGTCATGAACTGCTATAGGCTGTTGTAGGAGACACTTTCCTTAATGATACTTTTGATGGCAGGTTCTTGTCTGATTTTCTTGATAGGCTCTTCTCACATTGCATGCTAACTCGCTGCAATCCTGGCAGTTAGTCCTGGATGTTCCTGGCAAGGCAACACCCAAAGCGGCCTCCAGTTTACGGCCTGTCTTTCTGCCACTTTCTTCACGTATTTCGGAATGTTTCCGCTGTGCATATGCCTCCACCGAATTCCTTCGTGGGTTAAGCGGTGTGACTTTAATGGCTTCAGATGATATATACTCATTGATTTCTTCGACCACGTCGGGCAGGTGCACAAACGGCTGACCCTGTAAGCTTCCTTCAAATGTGGGCGACACTGCTGCGTGTGATTCAGCCACCTTTGCTGTGAAGTACTTGAAGCATCTTCTGCACAGCTGGGCCATTTCTGTTATGGCTTGATCCGCTGGAATCACGTTCTCTATGGCAGCTACGCCAATTTCCGAAGCAAAGCGAAAGTCGTTTGTCGGAAGCACTTTTTTCTTGTGCATGAGGCACTAGACAGCACAATACACACGGTCAGCGCTGTACAACGAAGAGGCTATTGAGGAGAGGAGAGAGGCTATTGTCTTCACGCACTCTGTATAAGGGCACGCCGTGCATTTCTGTAGTCGAGGATGATGCGAAACTTTGCGCAAGGTGTCATCCGGGATTTCAGCCGATTAGGACCTTCCCATGGTCGCAGCATGTCGAACCAAAGAATATATTGGACAGCGGCGTCAGTCGGGCTGTTTCGGCGAGGTTCACAAAGGGCACCATGAATTAGCCTTGAGTATGTGCGTAATACCCCTGTCAGACGTACTAATTTAGTGTCACTTTCAGCGAGTACACTTGCAGTAAGTGTCATTCTTTTGGAGTCACACGGCATCTTTTAGTGACACTAGGTGCAAAGTACACTTACGATGAAGTGAGTTCGCCAAACTCACTTCACTTTGTCTGCGGCAATCAAGTACGTAGCCTCCACGGCAAGGATTAGGCAACAAGAAGCTTATTTTGTTAAAAGGAAAGAGACAAACCAAACGGAATTTATTTTTGGACAAATATTTAAGACACAGCTGATTTATACAAGAGAGACGTAAGGATTTTTTTGGTGTGATTTACCCGTACTCTCCTTCACAGACGGCCCAGTAGAGCTAGTAATCCACTTTACGGCAGCCATATTTGTTGACATTCCAATTTGAGTGCATGGTGCGGCGAAATTGCGAAATACTTGCACTGAATAATGGAAGGCAAAAAGGAAAGGGCGTCGTGGTCGGAGATAGAAACCTATGCTCTCATCAGAACATGGGAGGACCATCTCAGCGACCTTCGAAGGGCCAAGCGAAACGCGAAAGTGTACGCTGACATCGCGGACCAGTTGCACGCGCAAGACATAGTAAAGACCACCAAAGAGGTGAAGAAGAAGATCGAAAACTTGTCAAATAAATATAGGTGAGTGACATGAACGATTCAATTTCATTTCATTCATGCAAAAACGTTGTCAAGGCTGAGCCATGTGATATTTGTTAGGGGGAATTCCAGGGAAGTCGTAAGCGAGTCGGATCAATAAAATCGCAGATGTTCCAAACGTCTCGAGCGATGCCCAGGTTGTGGCCTAATACCTGCATGTTCCTTCGTTCCGTCACTTTTCTCACGTGCATATTGTTGAACATTGCACGTAGCACGACACCTTCGTTGAACCGTGCCTGTACTTTGATCAATCACAGGTCCGTCAGCCGAACGAAAACGACAGGCGCACGAGAAATATCCTGGAAATATTATTGGGATCTTCACCGGTTTTTAGGCACCCTCCCAACTAACGACACAAGCCTCACACAGGAATCTGACACTACAGATCCCTCTCCTGTGCAGGTGAGCTTGGCTATAGACACATTAGTGGAATACCTGTACACAAATTAAAATGTCAGGCTTTGAAACAGAAAAGTTTGATCACTGCATGTTCTTTCAGCTTTTGCTGGATATGGTACAGGAACCAGTGACGAACGATGGTGACAATGAAGCGCCTTCAGTTTCACAAGTGCTAGGAACACCAGAGCTGTCAGACACCCCAACTGACTCAACTGATACCTGTGATGGAGGCTCCATAGGATCACGTACAGGATCAGGAACATCATCGCCTTTCCCAGAGCAGCCACAGCAGGCAAAAAAGAAAAAGAAAAGCCGGCAGCCAGCACAGAACACAATTCTGGGCCAGCTACTTGAGGAACACCGGCAGCTGCGTTGCGCACTGGAGAGGTCAAAAGCTAGGGAGCTCGACATAAGAGAGCGACAGTTGGCACTGCAGGAGCGTGCAGCAGAATGGGAAGAACGCCTGATTGATGTCATCAGTAAGATGGTGGACAAGTGGTATTAAACATGCATTAAACTTTCCACATACTGCTCGCGCGCTGCATGTTCTTGACTCGCTGAAGTGTATACCTTATTAGGTAAGAAACATAAATCTGTTTATGCATAACTGAATACATTTCAGTGCAAAAGATAAGTTGACATTGAAAATGGTCCTGCTGTACACAGCCCACACTGTTCATGCATAGGTCCTTCCACATTGCTGTTTTATGGCACGTGCGGAGAACGTCTCCAGAAGTAGTTCATGAGTGCGTTTCTCACTTCATGGCCCCTGTCAGTGGAAACACTTGTGCTGTGAGACGGTTGTCCATACTTGGCATCGACCATGCGTGCTTCTCGCTCCCACTCGTGCTCCACGTTGTCCTTGAGGGCCTCACAAACGTTGTGCAGTATGCACGCAGCCCTGATAGCACGCTTCGCCGTAGGCAGACGACACTCCATACGCTTCATAACAAACCTGAAACGTGCTTTCAGTCTCCCAAATGCATTTTCTACAACTCTCGTCGTTCTCGAGAGGTTATAGTTGAACATAGCTTGTGGTGTTTCTTTTGGTGGGTTTGGGAACGGTTTGAGGAGGTTTGTTGTGAGGGGGAATGCCTGATCACATAATATCACTGGTGCGACAGGCGTTTCTTCAATAGTGGTCACGGGTGAACGAAAGTATTCACCATCAACGAGAGCACACAGTCTTGAGCGCCCGTACACGTGAGCGTCATGGCACCTCCCAGGGCTCCCCAGGTTGATGTACCTGAACCGGTACAAGTGGTCAACCAATGCAAGGAGTATGATGCTGTACCTGCATGAAAAAAGAGCAAATGGTAGCATTTACCAGAGCATCCTGTGATCATGGCTTGACGCGTATCAGGCTACATTTAGGCGTCATTACCCCGATTCATCCCTGCATACGTCCAGCCTGCGACTGAACGATTGGCATGTTTCCCCGTCGGAGAAGCACCCTTGCAACAAACGAAACCAGACACACTTGCAACAGGCATCTGGGTTATCCAAGCACACATCTCTCAGTGTGTTTGCTTGTGTTTGCTGCTATAGGGTGCTGCGTAGGCGTGGAAATACGCTATGTCTGTGTTTCATTAAATTTTTGTCGAAAGCTGTACTGCGGTATGATGGAAAGAAGCTGTAGACTTACCACCCCTTGTAGTTGTAGTAGACAGCAGCATGCTGCTTCGGTGGCGACACTGGAAAGTGGCAGCCGTCTAGGGCGCCAACAGCGTGCGGAAATCCACTCGCAGCATAGAACTCCCGCATATGCTGCGGCATCTCGTGTGGGCGCACCATGCACAGCCACTGGCCTTCAAGGTGCATAATGACAGCATCGCAGAGTTCTTTGAAAATGGTGTTCACAGTAGAGCGCCCTATGCCAAACAAATGCCCGATCGTCCTATCTTCCGCCGTTGAACACAATCTGTAGAGGCCAACAGCCACTCGTTTCTCGGGTGTTATCGCGTCCCGCATTTCCGTGTTCTCGCGCTCGAGAGTCGGAAGCGATTCCACTAGGTACCTGAAGGTAGTTGGGGAAACACGGAAGGTTTGCTTAAAATGAAACTCCCCTAACTGTGGCAATGTGTCCTCAAACCACCTTTCGTTGCGCTCAAACACCCACCGGCGTCGATTCACTTTGGACAAACTGCTGGCCATAATAGCGGCTACGATGAATTCGTTTGAGTTCAGCCGCTGCTCAATCTCACTTGATATGCTTGTTTCCACCTCGATGTCCAGCTCAAATTGCATTTCGGCAGACAAACGCCTCGCTCGCAAGCACATGAGAGCTGATATAAGACGCTGACGTTTCCTATGCTGAGCTAGCTCAGCATCACTCATCGTTGCCTGGGACGTCGCCATTTTATCTCATGTGAATTTTGGATCCGCTTCGTACTTGTCGTGACTCGTGTTTGTTCACAACAATTATATTTATGACGTTAAATCTACTTTAAAGGTGAAGAAAATCTGTATAAAGTGTTTCTGAACGTAACAAAAATGATTTTACGAAGAAAGTATGGTGTACTCCCCGATGTTAGGTGGGAGTTCAAGCTCGCCCATCGTCGTCACCATTACTGCTTAGTGACACTTACTTATGCCGTGTAGCAGGAGCGTAGTGAAAGTGACATTACAGGGCTGAGTGCACTTCAAATAAGTGGCACTAAATTAGTACGTCTGACAGGAATATAAGACACTGCACAACGACACTTTCCTGAGTGCGATTTCCGCCGTCCGAGGTCATGGGGCCGTAGGAAAGGAAATGTTATGAAGAATGCTGTCACTGCGTCTCTCCTGACATAATGTGTACAATAAATATCCTTGTTTATAATCTGCATGAACAGATATACCTCTTACAAAAATGTAAAAGCATTCTGTTCTTCACGGGTTCCCAGCACTTTCAATGCATGTGACATTACGCAAAAAATGCGGGCACATCTGGTTGCTCCACAATCTACATTCAGCGATTACGACACTGTTATGGACATAAACGCTCTGGCCGGCTTTAAACGATAGCAATTACTTTTCATCTGAAAACAGAAGTTGAAAGTCTGTTTGGAAAATTCGATTTTGCAGACACGGCGCCACCAGTTGAATGACCTCCGCGCATAGGGCCGGCAAAAAGTTCACGGTGCACCTACCGATCAAGTCCGAATTTTGATTTTTCTTCTGTGCATAGTCTAACGAACTACCTACAACATATAAAATTTTCGAGGAAAGTTTTTTGTGGGGTTTTCTAGATAAAGGCTTCCGAAACTCGTCATTTTTCGGTGGTATGGTGCTACTTAAAGAGGTATCGCTTACCTTCCTAACAGAGTAGAGCAACAAATTATGCATCATTCGATAGCCCCATGAATGACAAATTAAACAGCATAAAGCTCAATCTTATCCGTTTTGTACATCGTCCGCAAAGCTGCAGTGCAGCTGCTTTTCGGCACTTGAGTGAACTTTGATATTTTTGTGCAGACAAACAAAAACTGACACAGCACTGCCAACGCAGGAATCTATTGTGGCTTAAGTGGTCAAAAGCCAGATCAAGAAATTACTATAAGGCGACAAGAAATAGGCTTCTCGGGAACGCTCAAGCCTGCGCGCGACGACATCGTCTAATGAGAGGCAGTATTTTCTTCCTCTCCTATTTCCGAAACCGCGCAGCTCAGAGAATTCAGAAAGCCTTTATTTCTCCTAACTCAGCGATGGCTTCAACATATATTTTTTCCCGTTCATGCGAGACATCAAGTGTACCGGATTGTTCGATTTGAGATAAAACTAGCCAGGATTCAAAGTATCCCCTGATAAGTGCCATTTTGCGCTTCAATGCGTCAAGTTTCTGGGATTTATAATATCCAAGAGAGGAAAGGAATCAGATCCAGCGAAAATAGAGGCACTGTTGCGCATTTCCCGGCCTAAATCCTCAAAGGAGTTACTCTAATGGATACAGACCGCAATTTTTTATAGACGTTTTATTTGTGGTTTCGCCACAATTTCTGCACCTTTGCAAAAGGCATTGAGATGCCCAAGGTTTGAATGATCAGAAAAATGCCAAGACGTCTTTGAGACTCTGAGGACTGCTTTAACAACTGCTGCTGTTTTAGGACATTTCCAGCATGATGCACCAAAAACACTTGCGACAGATGCATCAGGCACAGCTTTGGGAGCAATTCTGACCCAGTCCCAGAATGGAAAGGAGAGAGTCATAGAATACGCTAGCAGGACTTTAACGGACCCAGAACGCAAGCTCCACAGTAATGTCTGGGAAACTTTGGCAATACATTCGGCAGTCACACTTAAGTTTCGGCACTACCTGTTGGACAGAAAGTTCACTCTTTTGACCGACAACTGGACTGTAGCATGCCTCACGACTAGTTTCGGACCTTCACGCCGTTTTACAACCATACATCTTGACCTGGCCCAATTCGACTTCGTTGTTCAGGACGTTCGAGGCAGACAGAATTATGTGGCGGACATGTTATCACGTATGTCATTCGCTACAATGCCAATAAAGGTCACACTACAGGAGGCCCAGCAGGAAGACAGGGAATGTGCACAAATCCGTGAGCGCCTAAGCACTCCTGACATTCTTAACGCTGGCTTCGTAGAAATCGTCAGCATACTGTACAAGCAGGCCACGCCAACTCGTAATGTACTGGAAGTCCCCGCAAGGATGAGACACTCACCGCCGAATTCATGAACGAGCCTCGATTCGACGCTCCGCCTCGACTCCAACGAGTGGAGGAAAGCACCGCTCCTCCACTCAAAGAGACCATGCGTTTCATGAACCCGCTTCGGAGATTCCTCCGCCAAGGCGGTCCTCCAGACACCGTCCTCGAATAAAGCTGTACTCTCGTCCCCAGCCGTCTTTAGGGACCCCTCGAAAATGTTAATTATCGTGCTTAAAACACACTATGGCATGAAAAATAAATGTAATCCTTTACTTTATTTCGACCAACGTGCATTACAAATAGAAGCACAAAGGACTGCAAGTGTTCGAAGAAGGGTGCAGGTGTTTCGAACAGGGAAACAGACTGATAGGTTTCCTAGTTTTCTGGTCTGGCAATTACAACCACAACGGCAGCAGCCAACTTAACGGTATGGTCACCTCGTATCAAATAATATGAAAGATATTGTGACTGCTGGTCACTCTTCTATTACGTTACAATATGTGGCGTGCATGGCTGTTTGTTAGTGGATTGCTACGTTTACCCAACGCCTTGGGGGTAACTATAAACAATCAAACAAACAAAATATTTTACAACAACATCCCGAGCAAAGAACCGGAGAGACCATTGCTAGGAGCCACCGCGAGCATGTCGTACGAACTTTTATGGCCCTCATTCGCGCTCTTTCTAAACGGTGGAGCCTGTTATCCCACCCAACAAACGAAATTCGTATTATTGGAACAACAACTACAAAAAAAAATCATGACTATGACCTGGGGTGACACTATTGGGACATCTCCCAAATACGCTAAAAAAAGAGGGAGGGATGCGACAAAATTCTCGCGACCGTTTGAGACGAAAGACGGACTCTTTGCCGCTTTGTCTTCAACTGCAAAAAAAAAGAAAGAAAGAAAGAAAAACGAGAGAAAAAAACATGAATGAAAGATTTGTTGAGCCGTTTCGGTGTTAGCTGGAGCAGGGGTTGGGCCAGCTTGATACAGTATAAAGATTACGGGGAAACATTGAGGAGGCATCAGATGTTTATTTTTTTAGATGTCCAGTTCATGCACTGTTTATTTTTTGCAGCACTTTCTGCATGAAAACATCCTTCAAACATACCCTCTTTGTGCTAAATAGCGCGACAGGAGGAAAATTTATTACACATTGCCTTGAAAAGTGTGATTGCGAGAAGGTGTGGGATTTTTTCCACATCGCGGCACACCGTCGTTTCTGACACATTCACATTGTCTCCCGTGGCAGTTCAAAAATCACATGTCGACCGACAGCTGTAGCACAGGAGCTAGCGGCAGCCCACGATTGCACACATTTTCCTCCAGCAGCAATATATCCAAAAGGCTTAGTACGGTTGTCTTCATGAAGCGGTACCGTATACCATATGAGGAACTCGTGATCATCAAAATGTTCAAAATGAGTTTGATGGCCCCTTATTGAACGTTGTCGCTCAGCGGTACTCTTGTCAGCACCCAGTTAAAGGCCATCGTGGGACAAAACGCAGTCGATGGACGCAGCGAACGACCTATCTTCCGCCATGACACCAGCCAAATTCCAGTTGAGGAGCGTTCTCGAGGTAGCACCGATGCTACCTCAAGATTTTCGAGGAATGCACAGAGGAATTCCTGCACTCGAGGAGCGTTTCGAGTCCAGGTTGATTTGCGAAGCGCAAAACCGGCCTCGAGGAGCAGCTCGAGTCGAGTTTGGAGTCAAGGCTCGTTCATGAATTCGGCCGTCAGTCCTCCACACAATGCACGATGGCAACGGGCACATGGATGTTGACCGGACCTTGAACAAAAAGGTTAGAGAAAGATTTTGGTGGAAGGGCATGACGTCAACAGTGCAGCAGTACGTCTCATCGTGTCAAGTATGCCGAAGTAGTAACAGGGCATGCCGAGACTACGGGGGGTCCACTCAGCAACTCGGACCCTGCCCCCTGCCCCTGAGCCCTTCGCGTATTTTTCCCCGCGCGGCGCGTGTGCGGAGGGTTGTCCGTAAGCTTATAACATGCAGAGACATGCAAAAGAAGGGTCATACACAAAAAGTACAAGTGAACATATATTTATTAACGCCAATTGTAATGCCAATCAACTTGAGATATATTTATTAAAGCCAATTGTGCTGGGAATTGTGCCAATTGTGACGCCAATCAGGTGAAGGAGAAAAACCCAGCCGAAAAACCTTCACGACCTGTAACAGAAGAAACACAATACACATAATAAAGAATACACTTACTCATTACCAATTTGGCAGCTTCCATATGGGTATGACTCAATAGCCTTAAAGAGATATCTCTTATCATCATACGGCATGAGTGCAAGCTTTGTTGTTTCTACTGTATACATGCATTGGCGCTTACTACATATGGTCCTTTGTGGATGACTTACCTTCACACTATTAAACAAAACAACTTTATACACATCGTGATGCAATTCCTTACGAGCAATACTTTTTTTAACACCTTTTGCTCTAGCAATTTGACTGTCGTCACTCAATCGGATAGAATACATTTTTGCTTTCAGAGCAACCACCTCTTCAATTATCCTACCACCCGTCTCATCTTTGAAGCGGAACAGAGCCCCTTTATTTTTATTGCTATAGAGTGGATGATCAGTGGGATAGGATGAAAGATCGAGGTGATCTGCATTCTTTTTGATTTCTTCTTCATACTCTGACGTATGAAACACACCAATGATAGAATCGGTATCCGAATACATGATTGTAATGGGACAGTTCAATTTTTCCAAGAGAGTGCAATAGACAAATTCATACATTATCAAATTATCATTATTACATTATACATTATACATCATATCATTATTACTATAATCTAAAATACAAAAACCAATCTCTAATGGAAAGCTACATTTTACATTCCTTTTCTTCATCTCATACAACACACAATTCTCTGACAAAATTTCAAATCCAATGCAATTATTTTGAGGAACTATATCTTTGGGCCTCTTCTTTGCTTAATGCTATCTTAATTGATCTAAATCGCCTGGGGGAAAGGAGTGTCCTATCGGAAAGGTCATTACAGCATAACTTCAATATCTGCTTCTCAAAGTCCGTTTGCGCTGCAATGTGTCGCTGAATGTTCATTTCAATGTACGGACCAAAGATTGTACCCTGACGAAATTTCAACACTCTATGGATTTTGCTCACCCGCATACCTAACCTACAATCAGTAAGACACCAACTCCGCGTTACTTTCCCAGAGTCTGGAAGCTCTTAGCCATCAAGGTGCTGTGTGTCCTCAATCCTTCGCCCTTGAGCCCTAATTCCCCGTACGCATTCTAAAGCCTTTTGTGCCAACTGGCTGCTGTGCCTATTCATGTGCTGTTCACTGGTCTCCTCCACGTACAGCTCCGACCCGTCTGTATGTCTATCTGACCTTGTCGAGCCACCTCCTACTGATTGCGTTTTGTTTTGCATTTTCATTTTTTTTTGTTGATATTTGTATCGCGTTTGTATTTCTCTTCACCCTTACCCTTTTCTCTTGTTCCATGTGACTGGTTTTTGATATATGCTTCACCACTTGTAACAGGTCCTCAAACCTGAAGAAGTGCAGCCTACTGCACGAAAGTCTTGTTTTTAATGTATATACTAAACAGCTGATGCTCTTAACCGTCTTTGTTATTTTTGATTCTGCATCGCCGGAAACTTGCACATTGTTTTTCTTCACGTTCTACAATATAGACTCAGCAAACGATAATGCACAACATACTCTGTTTTATCATTACAACTGAGAAGTAACCTACCCTGTGCTGTAGGTGTAATTGCTGTAGGCTGTACTTCAACTGATCTTTTAGAGCCAACTGATACTCTGAGAACCAGCTCTCATCAACCTTCATGGGAGATAGTGGGAAATACTTGGTCTTCTGATGTAGCTCCGGCGGGTAGATGAGGTCGCACACGTAAATGTAGCCATACTCTGCATCCTGAGGATGGTTAATAATATCCAAACTCGAAAATTCGGATTCGGGCACCCACTCGAATCGTCCAATAGGCAATGGCAACGTTTGGCAACTGACTGTTTGCATCCCAATAGGAGATATAACTCCGTGGTTTCTCTGGATCAAAGTTTGCACAATAATTGTTATTGGCAGCAGCATACCTGAATCCTTGCTGACAAATACCGCCTCTAATAGAAGACTCGATGATTCGATACATATCTTCATCTGTAAGCAGCTCGATCTCGGCCTTTGTACACTTGAGTGCAGCCTGCCAACTGAATCCAGGTAGGCTGACAAAGTGCAGCATTGCCAAGAGATATGACTTCATAGAAAGCTGTCTAAAATGCTGCATAGCATCTAACAGGAGTAAGACTCCATTCGTATTTCGTAAGATTCCATTCATAGGAAGACATTCTAAATAGATCAAAGTATAGTCTTTCAACGACTTGCAATCAAAATGATCATATGTCAAAAGCATAGTCATCATCGCTGATGTGTGTACCATCCAAATCATCATAAAAACCCTCCTTGGTCGGTATGCATTCTTCATTGTAGACTTCAAAGCTTTTGATCCATGAATAAGGGTACACACCTTTTCTGGTTAAACATGAAAAGCCATTACCATATACTTGCTGTAGACACTTAAATGCTTCAATTCCTTCCGGCACTTTCAAACTATGTACCAAGCAAGAAAGGGAACTATTTAGAAATTGCGTGGTGTCTCTGAACATAAGATTGCTGTATTCGAAATTTCGAATCTTCTCCGAACTCGTCGCGATGAGTTTGGGCGGGCAGTTCCACTTCAAAGCATGGAAGCAATGCAATAAGGAACTGATGTCATATTGAAGGTTGTGGATGAGCACTGGAATTTTGCCGTGATTGCTGCAACTGATGTTACATTGGTTAAAAATAGTTGTCAAAAAGTTGCTGACACTGCTTTCACGACTGTGACCGTGATAACGCACCTTTTTATGAACACTAAACGACACACCACAATACTCGCAGTGCGTTGCAGCGACATGTTTTGCGAGTCTCTTCGTCTGTGAGTTTAATGGGAGCAGGGCAACGACTGATATCGACCACCTTGTTATGAAAACGTAACAGGCAGTCGACACACCTGGAAGCGGCATCTGGGCCTTAATATTTTTCGTTTGCAAGTATTTTCCAATCATAGGTTCTGATTAGAATGCAGCAGAATGAACTCATAACATGCTTCTGCACAGCACTTTTCACATTCGTGTCAGGATCGAGGACAGACTCTGTATCGATTCCGATAATATATGGAAATGCAAACATGTGGCCAAACTTGTCAAATTTTAGAACATTCTTACCTTGCTCTCGGAACTCCAACAAGAGCTCCTCAAAATTCATGCACACTCTCCTATGTGACATTAGGTTTTCCTGTGTTCTAAAACCCCTTGTACACTTTTCACAAAAAAATCTACCTTTCTTACCATTCAATATACTAAAATTTTTTATCCAAAAAGTGATTATCAAATTCTAATAATTGCACTTTATCGTTAAATGTGAGACGCGGAACATGAGCAGTGTGGATACTCCCATCCTGATATGAGTACACATATGTACACTTCAGTTTGTTCCGTTCCGTTCTTCAAATTCTGCAATCTCCGAATATGATACCGGACCGTCGGGCCACCATCTGACTCTAGCCGCGGGATTCGATTCGAGATCCACCAGATACTTGCGATATGTTTTGCACTCATTTCCACGTATTTTTTGAGGATGCAACAATGCTAAAGTATTGTCTTTGAAACACAGTGAAAAACAGTGTTCTACATCTTTTTTCAATTCGGTAGGAATTACAGTGTCACAGCCAATCTTCCTTTTTTCAATCATGCTGATGTTCAATTCGATTTCGGTTACGTCCCGGGAGACATAACCGCTTCTTTCGCCCTGATAATTTTCCAGGTTGCGCACTAACTCGCTAATCATTTCATTTAGCGCAACCATTATATCCGCGAGACTGTGAATTTCACGCGACACGGCACTTAGAAAAGCAAAATGGCTGCTCATCGAATCGCCAACTTGCTTCACTATCAATACTTTCACACGCATATAAAATTTAATTGGTATGGGGTGTTGTTGTAATATGGAAGCTATATCGTGCCGGTAATGTACCAGGTATTCGAACGGATCCTCGACAAAGTCGTCATACGATGACGCCAACAGGGCGTAACGTCCAAGGTACCCTTCAAAGGCCGCAGCGGATTCAAAGAACGGAAAGTATGGTACGCTAACACCAGGATGAGTCACCGAAACGTGTTCCGCTAGATCGTTCACAACAGGCTCTGGAGTATCCGGATTTTGCACGGCATCTGCCGGCGTATTATCATCAGAAACCCCGTCCGTCAAAACTCGATCAAATTCTAAACCCTACTCTTCATCAAACAAAGCAAGATCTAAATTTGGAACGTAAGCTTCCTCCTCCATACGACGAATTACCTCCTCAACGCAATCATACCCGCAGACTCCACAGCGAGGCACTAGAACAGATATTCCATAAATTAAAATAGGAATAACACGCAAGAAGCAGACTTACTCTTCAAAGATCTCGACAGCAGCACACCAAAACAAATTTTTGGCAAATGAAACAAGCACTGTAACCAGGGCAGCAGAAAAACAAGCTATCCGCCACTATTTTATAGTTAGTGTGGGCGGACCCGAAAATTGTGTATAGAAAAATCGATAAACAATGGCATACCACAGATAACCAATAGGCATCCTTTCCATCGCATTCTCTCTATTGTCAACAATGGAAACAGACGTGTGCTATTCACTCTCCCTGGAGGACTGTGAGTTTACGGCTTTCTTGTCTTATTCCACTTAATCTAAGGAGTTTTTTTGTTTTAGATTACGAGTGCCTCCTGACAGGCGATTTGCCCATTGTCCAAACATTGAAGACACCACCCAGACGCTTCTTTATACAAAATGGTGACCATCTGAGAAGATGTCGCTGCGGTGGATTGATTTCAACAAAATCATCAGACTGGCTAATCGTAATATCAGGCCATATCTTGGATGCCACCCCAGCTCGGAATCAGCATGAACTCGGCTGAGAGATTTCACTGGACTATACAGTGGATGATGTACAAGGACCTGTTGAAATTAAACTCGTTCTTGAACTGCAACGGACCTGAGAGTGACTTCAAACTCATCTTGCGAAGTTTACCGTATCAACTCAGAACAAGACGCGGACAACTAAGGAAGAGACTACAAAAGTTTGTCGCTGTGAAATGTGACTTGTTAAGACGCTATCGCGATGGTGAACGGATTTCACCGGCCCTTATAAATGCTGGTTTGAGAACACCAATCCTTCGGAATTACTACATTCAACATTCGCACTACATCGTCCAGCGAAAGGAATACTGCTCTCGCAAGATAGTGAGTCTAGAGTAATATCTTCAAAGAGCTTGTACATTGAACAAATAAAACTATTTTTTAAACGAGGTATTCCTCTTCAGTCATTTTTATTACCTTGAGATTGTTATGTACAAGGTTATTGTCAAATAATGACATAATGCTTTTGAGTGAATAATTCTTGCAAAGACGCTTCTTGAAGTGGCGAAACTCTGTCGACAGCGTAGGTTCCTCGATACATTCTCACAGTTTGACGATTCATTGAAAACAATAATTCAAGATCTAGAACGTCCATGATTTAATCCAAGTGAACTCCAAGGTCGTCATTGACAGTCAGTATTTTGGGGCTCTCACTTACAAGTATAACTGACACCGCGTGAGGGAATGGTATTTGCAAAATTAAGTTTAATTCTACAATTTCTCTTACGTATGGGATTAAGATAACCACCCACAGACTCGTCTGCACTGAGATTCCAATGTAAGATGAATGAATTAGTTTTATAATTCTGGTAACGTAGCTCGACGCTTTTATCATTCAGTTGAGATAGGAATTCATAATAGCTCCCTCTGCATAGATCATTGTCCCAATCGTATGAGAGTTGTTTTCTATGTCCGTCAATCGTTAGCGTTACTAAGCTCACATTGAAATGTTCAAAATTGAATGGACTCAACTTGCAGTCACCCTGATGGGCTTCGGTTCGTGTCATAACCATTGAGATTCGATCTGGAATGCGATCAGTGTATAGATTATCATAAACTCCATCCACCGAGCCGGCAGTTATTGCCTTAATTTTGCTCTCTAAACCTCGCATAGTATAGCATGCTGGATGTTTGTTTGAGATAGACTGGTGAGAGAGGAAAGTTGAGTTAGTGACTTTACGTAATGACAATACTGCATTGTGTATCTTGACTTGATGTTGGTGTGTTTCTCCTGGACCAGACAATAAGCGATGCGTGTCGCTAGCGTGCACGGCAGATACCCTAACATCCAATCCCGGTAATAATAGCTTAATTTGATCTGTCAAATCTGTATTAACACGCATGACAACTTCAAATAGTTTACCACCACTTGTTCTAGAAATGAGTGCTTTAGCAACTTTCGAATTTGGATCATTTGCAGCATATTCACCTGAATCATAAATATACAAACCACAATCATCTACTGTTTTCTGAAGATGCGTATTTGTGTGGAGCAAAGTGTCAAGCATACATCGATAGGAATTCAGACAATTTGACGATACTATTCGCTGATTGATATATACGTTAATATACTTAAATATTGTAGCTCCCAAGTTATTCACAGGGAATACAACATCATTGACTATGCCATCCGCAGTTCTTGTATATGGATCACTTCCATCACTTCTCATTATCTGCATAGTTAGTTTAATGTACATGCTAGAAACATCAAGATAGAGATAAGAAAGATTGCTTATATTCCATTCAATTGTAGATTCGCCACCGGTAATTGTCGATATAGGGTAGAACAATTGATTCTCACATGATTTTATAGAGATTTGAGTTGGTGGGATTTGAAATAGCTCACACTCTCGCTTCAAAACCAGTTCGGGCTGGGCGTGGACTACGTTGACCAGTGACATGCTTGCGATTGAATACAAGTATCACCCTCTCGTTTGTTTTATTTTTCCAGGGCTTGCCAGACCACTTATATGGCGTTATGACTCTTATTTCCACTTTTTGCGACGGCTTCGTATTATCTCGCAGGCACTGAACCGGAATGCAGTTGCAAAAGTTGTCGCGAACGCTTTGACTTATCCCGCCGCGATCAGTTATCTTGCCTTATTTCCCGTTTTGCCCTATCTTGGACAGCTCATTTTTCCTAGTCATACAATCGGACAACTGCATTGACGAAAATATTGATTCCATGTCGCGAACGACCCGCCGCGGTCAGTTATCTTGCCTTATTTCCCGTTTTGACCTATCTTGGACGGCTCATTTTTCCTAGTCACACAAATGGATAACTGTGTTGACGAAAATATTCCGCACTCCAATTGGGTTGCTTGTCAAAGACGTCTTTTCTTCTTCTTTTTCTCCGTCTGCCGCCTCCGGCGAAATGTTTGTGCTTTAAGCTCAGATGCACTGCTTCTAATAGCTTCTTTCAAATGTTGTCCATCTGATAGTTTCCGTGCGAGATTTTTTGCAGCATTCATTGCGGTCTTAGTGATGTATGGTTGTGCTCGGCGCAGTAGTGGTAATGCAAACTTGCGCAATGATTTAAAGAATTCACTACCCCTTTGAAACATTGGTTCCGAGTATGGTGTAAGGCCGCCAAATCCATTCCCATAGTGGATTTCTGGGATTTCTTTAAGAAACATGTCTAAAGTGTAGAGCTAAAGCTGTTTTGCCTAGACCTTTGAAGTGGAGAGGTCGACCAGAGTCGTCACACAACTTAATTGAAATGAAATTTATTTCATTATGCAATAGCTTAAAATATTGTGTGTTTTGGAATGCGTAATGAACGATGTTGTCTTGCTTTGCAGAGTATGGGACTAATTTTAATATGGGAAACTTCTTTGCACCTAAATGTGATGATTCGATAATGTCACCATAAACTATAAAATGATGGAAGAAGGGTGTAAGCCTGAGGTGTGTGTTTCCACTCGCAATGTTTGCAAGGTTCTAAGTGGTGCAAAACCCAACATATTAGAGAGGTATTCTGATAGATGAATGGTAACACCATCAATTGGGTTGATAGTGCAGAGCTTTGTGTCATTGCTATACATGAGTAGCGCTTTGCCCTCTAACTGATTGTTGATCGTATGGAGCAGTAATTCTGGAGTTTCGTAGCGATTTGGTGGGATAGTTATTCTTTTTGTTAAAAGTACTTCTTTCTCCACAATCAAGTCATAAGTGCATTCACATGTGTCTCCATGGTAGTGGGCTGTATCAACTGCTAATATAAAATTATTTAATCGGAGAAGATTCTTGAGCTGTTCTGGAATAGTAAAGAGACTGTGTAATGATTGTGACAATCTATAACTATTCTGTCGGAATGTTACACTTGCTTCAGTTTTGTGCGTTCTAAAAAAACGATTTCATGTGGTCTTGACAGAACAACCTGGAATGAATGCAATCACGCGAATTGGAGTACGAATAGAAATTTCTTCTATAGTATGCATAGCTGCGAAGCGAATTCCTCTCGAAGGAATGTGTCCTGGCACGGTACCTTAGAACCTATTATAGTAGTGCCTTGAATGGATGGCAGTCCAATAGCATCTTGTAGGTTTTCATCTAGAAATTTAATTGAACGAATAGAATGCAGCAAATGGAATACGTATCTCCCATCATTATAATTGAAGGAAATGTTCAAGTCTTCAAAATGCTCTAGAAGGACCGTTTCCAATGTTCTTTTAACGATGATAGTCTTGCGAACCTCTGCAAAGTCTTTGTAATCAACCTGCATGACACTGTCATCACTCCGTGGTATATAATAGAATAGATTACAGATGGATAGTTCTTGTAATCCAACTTCATACTTTCCACTCAGTTGTAGGGGTGCATTCAAAGCAAATGTAAGTTGTCCAGTGTATTTGTTGGATATAATTCAGTACAGTCATTGGATAGGAGGTACATATAAAACCAAGAGCTTGGCAACATCTTGCACTGGAACCCACGAATTAAATGAATCGTCATAACCAGCCCACTTCACTTTATAATGAGTGACTCCATCAATTTTCTTACTGGATATAATTTTTTTCAATTGGATATGGGTCATCAGCCTCTTTGATAATGCATTGCAATTCGTTTGCATAATATGTGCCCTCTTCTTCTACACCATCTGGGCCTGCAATGTAAAAGAGAGGGGGATCTGTTTTTCTGATGCCTCGAAATTGTATAGATAACGTGAGACCAGTGTCCCGTGTACCCCCTGTCAAAGATTGATCGATTCAATAGAACACGAACTTGCTGGCCAATTTCGAATGGTATTGTGATGTCATCACCTTTTTTACTGTTGAGAGTATTGAAGAGTTCAACCTCGTTACTTTCATTCACTTCATTCGGTGCCATTTTAATAGTTCTATGGTAAGAATTGTTATAATCCTCTATAATCTTTGGAAGAATTTTAAGGTATTTGTGATGTCCTTTCCTATGGAAATATCGGAACAGGCGACCTTTAATTGTCCTAATTGCGCGTTCTGCTAAAAAGCATTTTGGCCAGTTCTAGTCACATACATATGGATGCCATGACGCTTACACCAAGCCTGCACAACTTTGTTGAAGAACTCACGCCCCTGATCTACATGGATTAGCCGGGTTTTTTTTTCCCTATTTCGATATAGCTTGATAAATCATTTCTTCACATCTTCACCTCGCTTGGTCTTGAGAGGTGTGGCCATGATTTGCCTCCACAAACAGTCTATCACAAGCAGTATGTAGGAGAATCCTTTATTGTATTTCTTGTATTGAATGAAAGAAATGAGGTCTGCTTGGTGGAGATCGTTCAGGTGGAGTGAGATGACTTTCCTTCTCTTAAATCTTCGTCTTGCATCTTTGTGGAGAGTATAGACGTCGTTGCGTTGTAATTCTTGTAGTGCTTCTTTCCTTATGATTTTCCGTGCCTTTTGATAGTGTTTGACCCCTCCGAGCACACCGTCAGGTGACCTGTAGCTCATTCTTCTTCTGAGAAATATTCTTCGTCCAAAGATGAAAGCAACTTTGTTCTTTGCGGCAACTTTTAGGTCTCCCACAATATTTTCTTCTTTGATTTTCTTTTCTGTCTGATTTTATGCGATGGTAGAAGTTTTGACGCCTTTAGAAACCAAGCGGGCCTCACTCGTTTATGACCGGAGAGGTACAAGACCAACTCCATTATACTGGAGCCTTGAATGGCTTTGCCGTTATGAATGATTTCTGCTTTTTCATTCCATGACAAACTCCTTGGTAGTGCTGACACTATTCGTCTTACTTTTTAAATATTTATTTCATCTGGTAGAGAATCATAATCGAATTTTCTACTAATGCTTTCCGTCATTTGTAGTGGTTTTATCATCGGCTGATCTGGTTCTATTGATGGTTTCAATTGATTTTTTATGGTGTGGTACATAGCTGTTAGTATACGTTTTACCTTTATGTCTTCACTTTCATTAGATTCCAAAATAGTGTCCACTGGGTTTAATACCTCGATTTTTCTTGCCATTTTCAAACACCGGCTACTTTAGCTATAGCCGGCCCTGCTACACCGCCTAAGATACTGGTCAAACCTGTTAGTAACAGTGGGAGTAAGGGAGCCAAACCTCCTCGTTCGCGATATAGAAACTTTTGTAGCTTTGTTGGCGATTTGTGCAATGTTTTATATGCGATGTAGGGACGAATGGTGGCTTTATATTTCTTTAAATCTTTGTATAGTTTCGGTGAAAGTTTATAGAAAGTAAATATTCTTGCAAACTTCGGAAAGAGCTTCAATGCTGTGCGGAGGAGCCTCCCTCAAAATGTTTTTCCTTTCTTCTGGAGTACAAGTTGCAAGCACGTTAAGGAAAGTTAAATGATGACGTAGACTTTTCATTTTGGTATGAAAACAAATTGTTACTAGTGCTTGGTTATACCCGTTCGCAATCTTTTATCAGACTGCGTAAGCCCAGATAACACGTATCGGCCCCTGGATGTCCTCGCGGTCCCATAATATCCCGAATCAGAAACTTTGAAGAAGAAAAAAAACTTTGTGTGGACCAGCCAGGGATATTTTGATGGGATTACTTGCGGAACATCCTTTTGCGGCTGACATGGGACCTGATCTGGAGAAATGACGCCAGCGGTACCCGCACTACTCTGCCACCGATCTCTTCACGACAGAGTGGGATGCCAATGTACCCAGGAACATTCGAAAAAATGCAAATTAAATTCTCCATTGACGGCCAGTAAGCATATTGAACATATGCCACAACGGTTCTCTAACTTCGCTCCTTTCGGCTTCATCTATATCGCTCAGAAAAAAAAAGAAATTTCAAGAAATGTACCTATACTTTTGCTGTTTAGTCAATATGTGGTCCATGCCAGTCATTTTAGGCGCGCTTGGCACACAGCCACTGCCATCACCATCATCGACACTCCAATCCAAAGGTAAGTAACTTAGCGCGCGCATGGTGTGTGTCCGTTGAGGGTTCCTGTTCCCTGTTTGATATGAGTTTATAGGTTTCTTGAAACCCACTTAGTTGTCAGCACTTAGTCTTTTCACCGCTCTCGTCTCAGCAAATGTCGTGTTGTGACCTTAAGGGAAGGAAGGTTCGTGCGTTAACTGGAATGCCGTAATGGGTGAGTGATGAGCCTGAGGAACGTGTGCGTCCATTTCGAAAGTATTATAATAAAAGTTAAAGTACCTGTTATCATAAAAGTACACCGACACATATTATGGTGCCGTGATGAATACCATCCCGTGGTCATTAGGTCGCAAAGTTTAGCGACGTTTTCGACTCACTCTACTGTCGTAGTCCCTGTTGGAAGTTTCAGACACAGCACTTGTCTTTACATGTACTGTGTAGTGCGCTGATGCTGGGGCTCGGGGATTTCGGGGGGATGGTGCTTATTGTCATGTTATTCGTCAGTATCCCTTTTTACATATTACACAGTCGTTCATTTCGCTTTTCGTCAGATGCTCCTTTGGTGCTAGAAAATGATTTCCCGCGTCTTTTTTGCACTCTGCTGAAAATCCAACAGCTGGAAACTGAAGGTAAATGCCCTTTGGTATTCTGATGTAACATTGTGTTGGTAATATTCGCTGTGCACGTATTTAAATGTGGGGTGCAGTGCCACTGTTTTACATGTGAAGGCACTGTGAGTCAGTGACTATGGTACAGTGGATGCACTAGCAAAGCATGTGTTACCAGCAGAGTTCCTTGTGTCGCCTTTGCCATATTGTGGCATTCACGGTCCAGTAGCAACTTGAGGATCCGTCGTGGCCTGAGTAGTGCGAGGCTAGCTTAATAGTAGTTTTTTTGCTGTCATCATCTAGCCTAACTCTCAGCTCTTTTTCTGTTCGTCTTCTCTTGAGTCCAGCATTGACTGCATTTCGTGGATGTAAATGTAATCCCACATTTCTGATAGCCTCCAATGAATGTTAGTGACTTAGTCTGAAAATTATTGTACTTTAAAGATGCCTAAATCTGCAAGGAAGACGTTCTTGCGTCATGTGCAACGTGAGGTGGCACCCAGAAGGTGCTGCATCTGACTCCTGTGGTCTGTTCACGTGGCGCTGAGCAATCAGCAGCAACCAGCAGCACAATGGTAGCTGCTAAAGAGGATGTAGCACCAGAGAATCAAGTCCAACCTGTGCAGCCAACAGGGGTTGCTGCCACCAGTGTTGACAACCCCATAATTCCATCTGAAGGCTCATCAGTGCTCTCAGAACACACTGGGCATGCTTCACCGACTGCTCTCAGTTCTACCCCGCAAGATACGCCTGCAAATCCACAGGTGCACCCATCTCTCAGCACTTCCCAGCAAGTTTCGGTTTCAGAAGTGACGGGTGACGATTTCAGCAAAGGACTGAGGTTACGGAGCATAAAAAACTAAGACACCACATAGTCATCTAACTTCTCTTCTAAAGCATCTGCGCACCCATCCCTGTCATGATTCATTGCCTCGCTGCGCCAGGACACTGCTTCAAACACCGAGAGAGAGCACAGCGGTTGTTGAGATGGGCGCAGGAAAGTACTGTCACTTTGGCTTGACGTCAGGGTTGCGATACTCGCTGCAGAATGCTCACCACATCCCAGACACCCTTTCCCTGATTTTTAACATTAATGGGCTTCCCCTCACACGAAGCACAAGGGGCAAGGCGCCTTTGCAGGGTGGCCAACTGCGCCAAAGGCAAGCCGTTTTTTGTGGGTGTATTTTATGGGAAGCCACGCGATGCAGATGTTTTCCTGCAGCCTTTTGTAACTGATCTTCAAGATGTCCTCTTGAGCGGTCTTGAGATAAAGGACCAGTTGGTGAGAGTCAGAGTGGCAGCAATTGTCTGTGACGCCCCTGCCAGAGCATACATCCTCTCCGTGAAGAGCCACAGCGGGTTCTACAGCTGCACTAAGTGTGATGTCAAGGGGGAGCACAGAGATGGTAGAGTGTGCTTCCCTGTTGTAACTGGAGAAGGAAGAACGAACGACAGCTTCAGCGACCTTCTGCAGAAGCAGCACCATCTTGGACAAACTATCCTCACTGAACTTCCCATTGACATGATAGACTGTATTCCACTCGACTACATGCACCTTGTTTGTCTTGGAGTCGTACGGAAGCTGCTGCACCTGTGGTTCTCTGCCAAAACTCGCCACAGGCAGAGCCGAACTACGTGCCTTCCGTTGTCACAAAAATACCTAAGGCTTCGGAAACATCTGTGCTCTGACCTTGTGAGGAAGCCAAGAAGCTTCAATGAGATTGACACCTGGAAGGCGACCGAGTTCAGCAGATAATTCTGTACACGGGACCTGTTTTCTTTTCTACTGGCGTTCCATCCAACATGTACCACAACTTCATGGTGCTGCATTGCGCGCTTACGATCTTAGCTAGTGCACGGCACATTGTTGGGCACATCGAGTACACCAAGGGGTTGTTGCGCTATTTTGTAACTACGTTTGCATTGATCTACGGGGAAGATCGCGTCTCCTACAGTGTTCACGGATTGCTCCACCTGGCTTGTGACGTTCAGCGTCATGGGCCTGTCGACAGGTGGAGTGCGTTCCCGTTCGAAAATTTTATGACAGAAGTGGAAGACTGGCTGCGAAAACCGAAGCAGCCTCTTGAACAACTGTCAAGCGTGTAACGGAGGAAAGGAAAGTTCCTACTGACGGTGACGTGAACAGTGAGAGTTCAACAACCTTCAGTCTCGAGCACAATGATGGGCCCCTTCCACATTGCTGTGAAAGTCCACAATATGTCATGGTTGCTGTTGGCAACTATGCCTTGAGAAAAAGCACTGGTGACAACTGCTGCATGTTGACATATGACAGTGTGATTGAAATATTCATTGCCTTCTACTCCAGCACAAGGAGAGCGTGCATCATAGGAAGGAAGTTCCTATCTCTTGCTGACTTGTGCACCTTCCCTTGTCCGTTGTCTGCGTTCAATATCTATTTGGCGTCTGAGTGCTCTGACATTAGCACATGACCTCTGGAAGATGTTTCATCAAAAGGCGTCATGCACCCTGTGGATGACAAATGGGCCGTGTTCCCATTGCTTCACACCTGGTAGTATAGTCCTGTAAAATATATGTCACTAGGCATGTAAATGTAAGACATTTTTGTGATGGCCATACATAAACATTTGAGGCTTGGAATTTATACGTATGTGCTTTTGATTCATGCAGATGAACTAGATTTTGTAATTACAAAATTTCCTGCGGAGAACAACGGTGTGGCTGTTGCTCATGCATGCTGGGTCGATGGTAACTTCTGCTGGTGGCCACCTGAGAAAAATCCAAGCAAACTGCGCTCTTTGATCATCAGGGGACAGGTTCCACAGCCAAACTGGAAGCGGGTGCCATGCATTGTAATCGGCAGATTTCGTAAGTTCCTACTTCGGTGTTATGTCTTTGCCTGTTACGAAGCCTCTGTATTTTCCTTATTTAGCCTGGATATTGGTTGTACGAGTACAGGAAAGAAAAAGGAAGTTTGGCATGGTTTCAGTTGAGGATATGCTGACTGTGGATGCACTGTTTTGTTCTTCCACTCATTGATGTACATTAATCTCCGTTAGGTACATACGATTAAGCAAGACGGAAACTTCTCGATGACGAAAACACGTCTGACTTGCAATCGGATATCGACCACTGTCGAGTGCGAAAGAAGCGGCGACGACTCATCAGCGCCAGCGACTCGGAGAGTGATGCGGAACCCATATTGCCTGCACCCCCTGACATCACAGCATTTCGTAACCAAGGTAAGTAAACACTGATGATACGAGCTTCACGCAGACATGGCCCACATTTGCAAAACGGTGCAGCAGCACATGCAGAAAATGCCAAGGTTATATTGTCACGGGTAATAGGCGAGCGTGAGAGGACGAAGACGTTCTCTGGCACGGGTGCCGGTCTCTTCCTCTCGTGCTGGCCCGATAATAAACAGACTGAGTCACCTCCGTTTCTCTTAACATTTGGTGGAGGTGCGATTCCTTCCCCACGGCTTGCCCAGTACGTTACAGCCGTCGCCTTCGCGGCTTGTCTCCTGACACCACCATGCCGGCTGATGCCAATGGTCAGTCCATGCCAACCAGCGCTTCCGCGAACTATGTCTTCTCTAGGCGGGATAGAGAAGCCTCGACTTTTGCTGGAAAACGAGGCGAAGACCCCACCACCTGGCTCGAAGAATATGAAAGAGTCAGTGACGTCAATATGTGGGACGACCTCGCCAATGTCATCTTTTATCTGGCGGGAACAGCAAAGGTGTGGTTTGAAAACCGTGAAGACTCCATCACGTCCTGGGATGCATTTAAAACCCAGCTATCGGCCATATTTGGAAACGCTCAGTTCCAAAAAAAGGAGGCCGAAGGTTTACTTGCCACTCGGGCCCAGCAGCCCCAGGAGACCTGCACAGACTACATCGAAAACGTCCTGAAGCGGGTAATAGGCGAGCGTGAGAGGACGAAGACGTTCTCTGGCACGGGTGGCGGTCTCTTCCTCTCGTGCTGGCCCGATAATAAACAGACTGAGTCACCTCCGTTTCTCTTAACAATATGGTACACGGCAGTGGTTCCCAACTTCTGGCATGAAGAGGAAGTGTTTGCTTTCGTTGCACGACTTAGAGGAACCCATTTTGTATGATTACCTGAATATAATTACTCGTCTTTATCAGTGTGAAGAGTCCTGAAATACATTCTGACTTTTACTCTTGATTCTCACAAAAAAAGCACATCCAGAAAACCATGTGCCCAACCTATTTGTGTTATATGTCTGCCACTCTCCTATGTACCATTACGACACTTGTAGTGTCCATGCAAATTCCTAGACCTGACTGTTGAATGTTAAGGCTGCAGCAAATGTTTTCACGGGCCCTGACGGTCAATTCGGTACTCAGAGAATGGATTTTAGTTTATTTTTAGCGCTTGTATTCGAGAATTTTGTTGACCTGTACCTATGTTTCGGTCTACCGCAGCTGGTGCCCTGGCATTCCAACACGCGAGAGTGCAGAACAACCACGTCCACTTCGTCGCTTAGCGGTGCCGAAAAAAGGATTGCGCTGCCGCACCTGCAGCTCGGTTTTATTTCCCCCCATAGAAAACGAAGTTATGTACAATATATACAGGGTTGCCAACGTGGCTACCAACACACCCCCCTTCACGTTGGTAATCAGGTCTATTGCATCCAGCCAGACTAGTCACCTCCGTAGGTCTCAAGGTTCGACTAAGACTGTCCAAGTTGTAACCCGCATCCGGTTGCACACACCAGATTCTTCATGCCGCCAACCGCCTTAGTCAGGTAGTCTGCTGTCATTCGGTCTGTTGGGAGGTATGTCATGACGAAGTTCCCGTTCTCTACTTCTCGTCTTGCAAAGAGATATTTCAGGTTAATATGTTTTGAACGCTAGTGCTTGACAGGATTTTCCATCAGGCATATCGCGGACTGGTTGTCACTCCTGATTTCCATTCCTTTAGTGCCGTATTTGTTGAACCCAAGTTCATGAAGTAGCATTTGTAGCCACTTGCCTTCCTTGATTGCCTCCGTAGCGGCGATGTACTCAGCCTCGCACGTCGAGAGCGCGACCACTTGCTGCTTGGTCGATCTCCAACTTACGGCTCCCTTCGACAGCGTAAAGACGTATCCACTCCGCGAATGACCCGTTCCTGTCTCATTCCAGCTTGCGTCGCAATGTCCGACGACAGGTTCACCACATGCCCGATACGTAATACCAGCGTCCTTTGTGCCCTGTAGGTACCGTAGCACCCTTTTCGCCATCTTCCAGTGTGTGATGGTGAAGTTTGTATTGTACTGGCTCAAAAAATGAGTCGCGAAAGCAATGTCTGGGCGAGTCCCTTGGATGAGGTACATTAAATTCCCAATCAGATTTTGATAGGGTATGGTCGGGGGGCTCTGCTCCGTCGGTGCCGGTTCTTCTGTGTGTCTCCCACGTCCTGTTTCCATAGGGGTTTTGACGGGCTTGCAGCCTTCCATGTGGTAACGTTTTAAGATGTCCTTTACGTGTTTTCCTTGGCTTATCGTCAGCTGCTTAGTCTCCTTTTTGCGGTCCACTTGGATGCCAAGAATGTACTTCGGTTCGCCGAGGTCTTTAATGGCTATCCTCTTCCCCAGGTTTGCAATTGATTCTTCCATGGCCTTCGTGGTAGTCGCTAAGAGAAGTATGTCGTCGACATATACGCCAAGGATAATTTTGGTCTTCCCCCTCTCCAGCACGTAGACGCAGTTGTCGGATTCTAGTCTCCTGTACCCCTGATCTCTGAGGACATTGTCGAGAGTCTTGTACCATGCCCGCCCTGCCTGTTTAAGGCCGTACAGGGCTTTATTTAACTTGCACACTTTGGAGTCGACACTAACGCTTCCTGGGGGTTGCTCCATGTACACCTCTTCGTCAAGTGTCCCGTGAAGATACGCTGTTTTAACGTCTAACTGTCTCATCAACATCCCTTCTTCATTCCCCAGTGCCAGCAGCATTCGCAGACTGGTCAATTTCACGACTGGCGAAAAAGTCTCGTAGTAATCCAAACCATAGACTTGCGATGTGCCTACTGCCACCACACGAGCCTTGAACTTATCAACTTATCCGTTTGGTTTCCTTTTAATCCGATAAACCCACTTTGATTTTATAATTTTGTCGCCGGGCTGTCTCGGAACGAGGGTCCACGTGTTCATATCATGGAGCGACTTCAACTCGTCTTGCATCGCCTCCTTCCATCGCTCCTTCTGAGGCGAACTCACTGCCTCCTCGTAAGAGTGCGGCTCCTTGAGCTCCACCTCCGCCATTTCGCAGTAACTGCGTTTCGTTGAGTCGATCTGTAGGCGTTGGGGTGGCCTGCTGATCCTTGCTGATCTGCGGAGCCCGTGATCCTCGTTGTGTTCTTGCTGGGCTCGATCATCGCCCGAGCCGTCGCCCCTATGCAGATTCTCACCGTCGCAACCGGGGTTTTCGGTGCTGCCCTCTGAACGCACATCTTCGTAGACAGTAACGACGTCGTCATGACCGTCATGGTTTCTGGTAGTTCGCTCTTGTGAATCGCACTTGCGATACAGAAGTTTTTCGTAGTGCTGTCCTACGTAGTTTTCTACATTGAGTAGATCAGCACCCCTCTTGTCTTCGATAAAGACAACGTCCCTGCTGAACACCACTTGTTGCTTTTCGGGGTCGTACAGACGGTAGCCCTTTCTGTTGTCGCAATACCCCAAGAAAATCGCAGGTCTGCTTCTTCTGTCCAACTTCATGCGAAGTCTCTCAGTGGTCGTCGCCATGTATGCCAGGCATCCGAAAATTCTGAAATAGCCTACAGACTGGCGCCTCCGCGTGTAGATTTCTTCGGGAATCCTCCCGTTGAGAATCCTTTTGCTGCATCGGTTACGGACGTACACCGCAGTGTTAACTGCCTCTGCCCAAAACTCGGGGGGCAACCGTGATTCAGTTAACAGTGATCTTGCTGTTTCCACCAGAGTTCTATTCATGCGTTCTGCCACACCATTCTGTGCTGGCGAATACGGGACAGTCCATTCATGGATGATTCCCTTTCTTTCGAGGAATCTTTGGAGTTCGCTACCTAGGAATTCTCCGCCATTGTCGGTACGGACCCGCTTGACTACATTCCCCGTCTGTGTTTCTGCTTCTCGTATGAAAAGTGCCATCTTGTCTCCAGTCTCGTCCTTGTGCTTCAGGAAGTAGACTGCTGCCTTCCTGCTGGCGTCGTCAACAATGACAAGGATATACTTGCTTCCACCGATGGATGGTAGAGGGAACGGCCCACACAAGTCAGCGTGCAACAATTCCAGTGTAGAATCCCTTGGCACGGCTTCTGACGACCTGAATGGTGCTCTGGTTTGTTTTGCTACGATGCAATCCTGGCAGGAGCGGCGTTCACCTCGCAGAATTGGCAAACCTTGAACGCTGCCCTTCTTACCCATTTCAGCTAGCGAGTCGAAGTTAACGTGGCACAGGCGTCGATGCCAAAGCATAAAATCGTCGCTCTTCACATGCTGTGCAACGGCAGGGACATCAACGTCCGCATGCAGTCGGTAGATCCCTCCTTCCTTGAAGCCTGAGAACACAAACTTGCTCCCCTTGTACGCAGTACAGTTATCGTCGCTGAAGGTCACCACTATGCCACTGTCAGTCAGTTTCGACACCGATAGTAGATTGTCCGCCATTCCGGGGACGTACAAGACTGCTTCGGCAGTTAACGTGTTCAGGGAGCTTCCTTTCTGGACCTTAAAGGTCACGGTCCCGGTTCCGCAAGACTCCATGGTCTTCCCATCTGCAAGCGTCACCTTCCTCGGAGCCTCCGCCTTGAAGTTTCTCAGAAGATCTCTTCTTCCGGTCATATGGGTACTCGCGCCGGAATCAATGGACCAGTCAATCCCTGTCTGCTCCATGCTATCCATGGCTGCGCCGAAGGCGAAGTACTCTTCCGTGACCTCAGGGTTCTGAGATGATTGCGCGAACCTCGCTCCTTGCCTCAGCCCTTCTTGCCTCAGGTCCCGCTGTCGATACCTGTTACCTCCACTGCTTCCGGCAAAGTTTCTATGGTCTCTCTTGGCATAGCAGTCCCGAGCTATATGTCCCGGTTTTCCGCATTGATAGCAGTTGAAGGAGCGTCCTTTCCGGTCCAGCGGCTTGTTCGGAGCAAGTCTCACTTTACATGCCGCATCTTGCGCCGAAGTTCCACGGCGCGCCTCTTCCTGTAGCAGGGCATACTTCACCCTTTCCGGGGTGATACTCGACATGGGGCAGGCATCGAAACTTCTTGCCACTCCATGGTACGGCCGCGGCAAGCCTTGCAGGGCAATAGAAGCAATTTCAGCATCCTCGAAAATGTCTCCCAGGGTTCGCAACTCCTCAGCTGTTGACTCCAGCCGATGCATATACTGAGTGACAGTCTCCCCAGCTTCCCACTTCAATCCGTTGAGTTTGCGCCTCAATGTAAGCCTTCTCTCCAGGATTCGTCCCTGACTGACCTCCTGTAGCCTTGTCCATACGCCCTTGGCTGTAGCCTGGTTGATGACATATGCTGTCTGAGAACTCGACAGAGTCTGCACAATTGCGCTGAGAGCTTCTGTGTCCCGCTTGTCCCAAAGGGCTCTCGCTTCTGGTGCTTCCGGTGGGTTGTCTTGAATGACCGTCCAAAGTCCCCGCGCCTTCAAGAACGAGGTCATTTTGAACTTCCACGTCGGATAGTTTGTCCCGTCCAGCTTCTCGGTGAAGGTCGTGAAGGTCTGCACTGGAGCTGCCATCCCCTCTGACGACATTTCTGACGGCGACTTTTCACGTTCTCTTCAGCGATGAGGTCCCCTTTCCTGGACAGGTCCGAAACGAGCGATTCCTGGGCCCATAACCTTTGTTGACCTGTACCTATGTTTCGGTCTACCGCAGCTGGCGCCCTGGCATTCCAACACGCGAGAGTGCAGAACAACCACGTCCACTTCGTCGCTTAGCGGTGCCGAAAAAAGGATTGCGCTGCCGCACCTGCAGCTCGGTTTCATTTCCCCCCATAGAAAACGAAGTTATGTACAATATATACAGGGTTGCCAACGTGGCTACCAACAAATTTTGGTGTTTGCACACCTGTATTAATTAACGTTATAGAGTGTCATGCAGACTACCAAAGGTGAACCAAATTTCGTACACACGCAAGTCGTTTATTATTCCTCTTGAATAGTTGAAGGGCAGGCAGAGGTAAAATATCTGTTTACAAAATCTGGGAAGATCCCTACCACTCTGAGACTGTTTAGTTCTTTGCAACAGTCTTAGGGTGGTGCATACAGCAAGAATCAAGCCAGCTTGTCACTGCTTGCGGTTCATCAGGATGATCACATCAGCTCTGCAAAGTATTTTTGTTCTAAGCTGAATAACGATGGAGGATCAGTGTAAGGACGTGCTTCGGCTCAGTTTAAGCATAAACACTCCTGACTTACTCCACCTGTCTCTGTGAGCAGGTGTACTTTTAACGTTCCAAGATTAGTACAAATACGGCCAGTGGACGCTCTCACAAGCCCACTTGAAACCATTGAGGCTCTTCTCCCCATGGTTCTGAGCATTGTATTTCTTAGCAGTGTGCATACCTTTATCTTTTTCTTTAACATGTTTTTCCTTCTCGTGTTCTTTTTTATTCTTTATATCACACTTTTGTTTCTCACTTCCTCTCACTTGATGTGTGCACCTTGCAGTGTCTGCCTGTCACCATCCAATGTACATATGCGATCTTCCGTCTGTCAGAAATCACCTGAAGAACCCCCGTTTCTGGGCAAAAGCTCGTGTAGTCATTGGAATTAAATGCTTCGTTCTTTGCAACGTATTCACATGGACTTAAAGGAATTAAGTATAATGTGTGCACCCTGAACATTTCAGAATTGCATCATGATGCCACTCAAGGCCAACGACAGCTCCTCCAAGTACTGTAGCACACAGGGCGTTTTCATCTGCGAATCTCTCACAATCTACAGGAAGCAGAGGTAGGAGCAGTCATCTGGCAAGCCGTTTACTCATGAGACATTCCATCATGACGGAGCAAAACCCGTTGAATTCAAATCCCAAGGAACCATAAAATAGATCGGAGCTTCCAATGAACTAAATTGACAAAAAATATATATAAATGTGTGACAGTATAATAATTTTCACACGAGAGGTGTGTTGCAGCAGCTGTCTCTTTGAGCAAGTGTACTTCTTTGAACTTTCAGAAGTTAGAACAACTGTGGGTAGTGTACAGCAGAGTAGCCACAGCCAGCGATGCAGTGTCTGCATTTCATGGTAATGAGAGGATCAGTGGGCTGCAGGTAATTAAGTATAATGTGTGCATCCTGAACCTTCCAGAATTGCATCAAGAACCGACTTCAGTGACGCAAGCAGAGTGCCACTCATGGTCAACGACAGTTCCTCGAAGTGCATTAGCACACAGGATATTTTCATCTGGCAATCTCGCACAATCTGAAGGAAACACAGGTAGCAGCAGTCATTGAGCGACCCCTTTACTTAAAGGCATTCATCATGAAAAGGGTATATTTGGTTAACTTGGACCATAAGAACTGGATCGTAGTAAGGTCCACTACCTGAGCTTCCCAAATGTAATATACCAAAATGTGAAGAAAAAATGAGTAGGGGGACTAGGCCAGCTGGCACAACAGTAAATTACAATACTACCTCACGGGGAAATAAAACGAAAGGGAGCTGTTGTGCAGTTTGTGCGCAACTCGAAATCGCCGCAAGTTGTCACACTTCTGGACTACCACCACATGGGGGCATTCCTTTATTTTTTTTTATTTTTTTTTTGTTGCAGACAGCATGAAATGTCCAGAAAGAATGTAGTGTTCATATCCTGCAAGGCGTTTGGTACGTGGCTGGAGAGTCGTGCTTAATTGGTAGAGCATCAGACTGACAACGTTGCAGGACCATACCCCGCTCCTGCATGACTTTTTCAGCCACTGCCAGCTTTCCATTCAAATTTTCTTTACTGGCATCTTCCTGCATTATGACCCAATATCCGTAGCACGTACACTAGGTACACTTTGCGGGGTCAAGATATGCGATAGCCCGCGTTTCGTGCACTTCACTGAACAGAAATCGCTTCAAGTGCATCCTCAGCCACAGAGTATGTCAATCACGTAGTCACTGACATCGCCGTATGTGCGCTACGGACTGACATGCAGTGTAGGAGCTCAGCAAAGATTTTGCTCTTTCCCCGGACATCTTTCAATTAATCGTGAAGTAACATATTGCGATGATGCAGCTTTATGCCATCTCCTGCTCATGCTCCTCCCTTCTTTTCCGGTTTTACAATCTGGATACACTTTCCACATTCTCACACTGGTATTCACGATTGCTGGGAAATTTTGTTGCGATAATTATAATTTAAAAAAAAAATTCAGGCATCAAAATTGGGGTGCAACATATGAGTAAATACGTAACTGTTTCTGACACTTGTTGGAGTTCAGTTCGACTCCCTGGCCCCTTGCAACAAAAGTTCACTCCATGATATTTTTCTTTTCTGCAGATTGTCTTGGGGATCCTGTGCATTGGTCGCAAACAGGAAGTCACAGTGAGGGGTGCCACTCAGGTTCTTCTGCATCTTTTTTTCAGTCCCCGTTGCGAAGTGAGCTCAAAAACATGTAATTCATTGGTAGATAAGGGAGTGGAAGATTGTCCTTTCGCGTTTCACTGCGAAGAGCCGCGACAAAAAATATGTAAACCGAAACCAGTTAATTAGTGCAGCAAATGACCCGCTCTGGTGGCACATTTTCTAAAACGTGTTCACTGAAGGTCTCAATAGCTTTAGGACCCATTTTAATGCTGACATCGCCCTGCATTAGAACTTACGTTTATCACGGGACTCATTTGAATTTTTATTTAAATAATGAGCGTCTCCCAATCATTCACACTTGTAGGCGGTATCGCAAAGCTACTCGTAAAAAAGTAAGTTCTTCCGTTGGTGCCCCTGTTTGCGAATTATTTAGCCCGGGGATTTAACTGAAACACCCTGCATATACTCCTCGAAACTAAGATGTTTCTTGGCCATTTTGTTTCCTGTTTACAGGCAGACTTCCGGAGTTACATTTTTATTTTTAGTGCCTTTATTATTTGTCTGTGTTGGATTGTGTCTGCTACATGAAAAATGTGTCCTTTCTTAAAGGGACTCTGACCAGAAGTTCGACAAATCTTTCGTTTGCATATATTACGAAGGTATAATATGCCCCAAAGCCACGCGCGAAATATTTTGGCTGTGCGCGGCGGCAAAGTTCGCCAAACGGGGAACTGAAAACCGGCTTGGCTTTTCCTCCTCAACTCACGCTATCGGCGCCGAAATCTAGCCTCTTTATAGTGGATGTCCGCCAATTTCCGTGTGCGTGACGAAAACACGAGGTTCATTTTTCACTGGGCGCCCCGACCGGAAGTTCTGCTGTTAGTGTGTTAGTGAGAGCGGCGGTATCCGGAAAGCGATCTTGAAAATTCAAAATGGACGTCGACGGTAGAAATGCGGAGACTGAGTCCGGAACGTTTTTCTGACCTTCCTGCGATTGATAAGGAAATTCTGCGTGCTGAACAGTTTCTTGCTTTCGAAACACCGCCGACGCTGAATGCGAGACCAAGTCATAGCTCTACGAACATCGGGCACTGATGAAGCAAACACCATCAGTCGCCTCTCTCCGACAGACAGGTAAGCGATGAGCTCTTTAGCGCACACTGTGATCGAACATGTCAACGTTCTGTGTAAATTTTGTGTCCTCATATTTAATGCGCACTTGTTGTTTAAGGTGGCGGTGCAGCTGGTATGTCATAGGCTATGCCGAAGGAGATCGAAAACACTGCCGAATGACTGCAATATGAAAGCGTTACAACCCACGAAGATTTCCAACTTCTATGCCTGTCTGGACTGTCCTGAAGATAGCGTATTTTGAACTCCGTGGGCAGCGCGAAACTATGACCGACCATATTCACAAGTAAGTCACATGCTGTAGAACGATGTTAAAATTTAGCCCTGTATTAAAGTCCCTAAAAACTCCCGTACAGGGCGCAGCACATAAAAAGACGACAGCTCTGAACTGGGGAAACGCAGTATAGGAAACCGTGTAATTGTCAATGTGCTGTGTCTTGAGCCACCTCTTTATGTATTGCTCTGCGGTTAGAGTTAGCGATATCGAGTGTTCTTTCTTTGTCGATTCAGTGAAAAGCCAAAAAATGTTGGTTTCTAAAAGAATACAGCATGTGTAGTAATATACAGGGTGTGTGCTTCTAAACTGCAGTGGCACTCAGGTACCTCTTGAAATGCCACTGCACACAACCTGTACAGTGACCGGCTACTTATTTGCCTAACTATATTTATGTACATCTGTGTATGTATTAATCTACACACAGATACACTGCACACTGCCAGTTTGCAAGGTGGGTTTGGCACAAGCTTGGGAAGATGCCAGGTTGTGCAGTGAACAGGATCTTGCAAGCCTACCCCACAGAAACTGCCACAGGCTTCATGTGCCCAAGATACCAGAGGTACCCCTTCGCACAGCTTGTCTATCGCATTTACAATAATTCTGTATCTGTATTGTAGTATGATTCATAGCCATGCAGGACGATGCATGGCTATGAGTTCAATACGTTGTGTTGAAACACAACACTCAAGTCCTTTTTAATGAGTCTTGTGGGACGATAGATAATCTCTGCTTTCATGACATTGTGTACTGTTGCTACCAATGAACAGTTTCTTGAGCAAGACTGATGAACCAACGAAAAGATTCTGTCTTCCAGATATGTATGTCCCTTGTAACTGCTGTGTTTGTTAAGTGACCCATGTTGATGTACCCTCTCATGTAATGCCAGCAAGGGCTTTTGAGGTATATTCATAAATAAATAAATATCGCAACCAAAAAGAGATGTAACACCTATTTCTTATGTTTCGACGTGAATTACTGAGAGCCCCTTTCTTTGTGCAAAATTACATCAGTCAAACCTAATGCAAAATAGTGTTATCGTCTGTGAAGCCTGGCAACAAGAGAGTGCCGAAGGACAGTACGTAGCTGTGTCAGGGAGGCAAGCATTGCTTCCATCACTATGTGTTAGAAATTTATGGCAGCCAAAAAAAAAGAATGCGTAAACAATAAGTATAAAACGTTGCCCTTACGAGGAAGTCATGTAGTGACGAATCCGGAACCGGGCATTGTTAAACAGCAATTGTGCAGAACCTTGAAATTCGTATTGTTTAATCACATCTGTTATGTGTGACTGTAGAGAATTTTTAACACAAGTGTATTCATTGGTGATGTAGCACACAGGCAAATCGCAGGAGATGAACGACAGAAACATAAAATTAGTGCAGCAGCAGCAGCCACAGCAGACCTTTGGTTACTATGGCATTAGCACTTACCCGCTAAGTATGTTCAATACTAATTACTGGCCAGTGGCAGAGCAATGAGCACGAAACACTGAAGTTGGTGGAGCACGAGGTGGGGCTTTGAACATGGAACGTGACATCGACTTTATGCATAATGTAAAAAACCCTGAGACTAGGGAACACGAAGGGACAGACACAAACACGAAGTCTCGTGTTTGTGTCTGTCCCTTCGTGTTCCCTAGTCTCGGGGTTTTTTACATTATGCATCATCTTCACCAGCTCGCTTGCTTCCTAGCCATTTGTTCACCGACTTTATGTAGCGTGTTTTATGTCCATTAGTTTCGCGGTCCTACCCTCCGGCATTGCAGATCATGTTGCCCCACAAATAGCCTTAATCACCTATCTATGAAATGTACTCCCGATTATTACCATGACTAGGGAATGAATCTCACAAGTTGTAGACAGCAGGGCTTCTACTGAAAGATGCTAGTAGCAGCTCGGGCCAACAACAAGTATGTTCAAAACTCTTTCTCGCGAAAGATATATTTATTTCATTTTGACAGGCGTTGTGACTAGACATGATTGTGACTACATATTCTGACTAGAATGCAGCTTCTTGTGCCTTGGGGACCAAATGGTGTGCTCCACTACATGAGATCTATGGATGTAACTCCCTTTTACATTGTATAAAGTGTAATAAATGTCATTGATGGAAATCTCTAGAAAAAGATTACAGTTCTATGGACCAACATGACTAAATTTCAGGTTGGTCACTCAATGTAAAGTCAGTGCAGGTGTGCTATGGTACATCTGATTTGATCTGAAATGTTAACATGAAAGAGCATTTGCCAAAAAATCACATCGCACATCTCTGGAGCACACAGTTCGCGCCAACCAGGACCACGTTCCTGTCTAACTTCGATCAATGACAAATTGCTTGTTGTTCGGCTCTGCACTTCTTGGCGCTCTTGCATGACGATAGCTTCGAACAGTTACGTAATGAAGTTTCATCTTGGAAAATAACTATGCAGCGGACGCGCTAATGTTCACTAGCACCGGTTAAATTCTTTTGAGATTCCTGTTTGGGAGTTATAGCCCTTTTATATATATATATATATATATTTTGTTGTTGTTGTTGTTGTTCTTGTTGTGAATAACACAAGAGCTTGCCGTTGCTTTATTGTCAGAGGGTAAGCTCTACTGTACTATGTACTTCAGGAACAGTGAGTATCACACATGTAAGCCAGTGTCATTAGGATGAAGATCATGGTCAGAAGATTCTTTTTGCTTTGTTTTTTGTCTCAATCTATACCTTTCATAACAGTCATCTCGTGCTCAACATTGTACGCAGCTTTCTAAGCCTTATATGCAGTTTTGGAACCAAGGAAGACAAACACCTTTTTTGAAAGTGGATCTCACCCTAAACAACTTTGTGGATACATTGTTATGGGCATCCTCTCTGTATTTGAACAATGCATAAACTGTTTCATGGGAGGTATGTTATCACACACTGACTGATTGTCCGTAAAGCCTACTTGCTAGTTGCAACTCTTACATCTCCACAGCCTCAGTCTCCAAAGCAGTACAGGGCTAGAACACTAAGCATTTCAACATTTCAATATTATAAAGCCAGAGGAGAAGAATTATAGGTTACATGTATTTGCTAGCTATTGTGCCTTTCCTTGTATGTTCCTTGATTAAATAAGTATAAAATAAAAAACAATATTAAAATATCTGGGGTATTGTCGGGTGGGGTGGGGTATTTACACACAAATTTGAGGAGGAAAGATTTGCTTAAGAAATTATCACAAATGGCAACAGTTAGTGAAGGTACTGTACAGGGATTCTGAAACTAATGAGGTACTACATAAAAAAGGAGGGGTAAATAAGTAAATGAAAGCTGACACATATACGCTTCAAAGAAATCCTGGTGACTTCATGGGTCTACGCATGGGTCAGTCCTGGTCCAGATGCCCGTAGAAAACGGCTCTTCTGGGCCTCATTGACCGATTCCCTTGATTGCCCCGACTGTGAGGCGCTACTCACTGGCTTGGTGGCAAGTGGGCTTGCGTCTGACAGTGCGGTTTGGAATGAAGGAAGCAAGGAGCATCTCTCTACGGTCTCGTGCAGAAGGATGTCAACATAACCTGTCGAAACACAGCATTTCATGTTGCTTTCAGTAAGTACACTAGAGCACTGCTCATAGAAGCTGTAGCCATGTGTGTTAGGGAAGAATGCGCACTCACTGAATGTGGCATTCTCTTTCACAGGGCATGCCACAACACATCCTGCACTCCCTTTTGGCACTTTTAGTTTCCAGCGCTCCTGATCAGTCAGTGTCCTGGCTTGCTTGCGGCATGAATTCTCATTGAAGTGAAGAATTGCAAGGCATGTCCTGAGATTAAAGTGAACAGCTTCATTTCAAGGCAGCACTTCCTATTGTGTATTTCTCTCTAAAAGAACATGTAGTGACTTTCAAAATAAGAAAGACCTCGGATACAGGAAAAGCACATGATAACTATTATTCTGTATTCCCTGGCCAGAACTCCTACAACTGGATAATTTAAAATTTATCTTGCATACAGATTAAAAGTGTAAACATGAATTCAAATACTTGGAACATTTCTGTACACTTATGAACTGTGCTGCAACATAAGGTTGAAAGAAAGAGAAAAATGAGCATGAGACACGTACCTCTCATACATTCCTTCAGGAGAAAAGGCCACTGACTTTGATGCAAAACCATTGAGGACGTTATGGAATGATTCCAGCCCGTAGGTTTGGGTGTTGGGAGACAATTGGCCAACGTCCTTCAGAAGCAGAGGTGCAGTGATTACGGCCTTGAACTTTGTGTGTGCTGGAGATCCTAGAAATGGAAAATACTATGGTAGAAATCTCTTGTACTCCGAAGAATTAGACTGGATACTGTACCAGGCTGAAGCCATGCAGATTCTTGGTTCGGCTTGTGGAGGCACCGAGGGTAGTTAGGTGAATGACCCTCATGAATATTTGCCACATGATTCACTGAGCTTTTCCACATGCTCCTGCGCAAATCAGGGTCTCCACCACTCACAGCCGCGCACCAGTACATGTGGTTGACGGTTGCTGGTATCCACATTTTCAGATCCTTCGTGGCAGCAGCATTGCTGGCTGCTGCTAGTTTTTTCTTGACACCTGAGGTTGGTTATTGAATGTGCATTGCAGAAGGTGTAACAAATACTCTACATGACACTACATAACAAGTTACTAATCAGACTTAGAACAGTGAGTGAGATGAGCAAATGGTTATCTGTATTCATAATGCCGTCATGTTGCAGTGTCCCATAAGCAAATCCTCTCATTACCTTTTGATGCATGCCAGACATCAAAGTAGTGCTTGATGTTGGGCTTGACATCTCGCATGTACTTTTTGATGGCAGGATGGCGGTCAGTAGTCAGTGATGTCACATTGATGTTGCAGTCCTCAAGGAATCTGAGTCCTCGTATCAGACCCTGTTTCTCCATGTGGCTGCTGGCCTGCACGTCAGGGGACTGGGAAAGAGAATGTACTTTTCGCGAGAATTTTTGTTAACTGCAAATGTCTGATGTCATGCCCAAGGCTAGATGTAGGCGTGAATCCTATGAACTGGGTAAGCTGAAAGCTATGAGAGATTCAGCGTCTGTGTCATGTTTCATGCTTGTTCTTTCACCTTAGGTCAGAGCACACAAAACATATGATAGGCATACCTCCTTCACCTGGACCTGCTCAAAGTGAAGTATCTTATTCAGCACATCTGAATAGAAGCTGTATGTTAGGTACTTCGCGCTGTGGCCAGGTGAATCGCATCTCCCATCTGATGCAAGAGAAGTTTGGTTTGTTCCGAGTTCCTAAGCAGCTCCTCTTGCTGCGCTTTGTACACCTGTGGTGCAGTACATACAAGTTCTTTAGTAAATAAATTTTTCTGCACAAAGGTGCAACTGCACTTTCTTTTGAGTAGCAGATACAAGGTCGCATACAGCTCGGTTACTGCAGTGCTGGATAGAAGACCAGAGAAAGACAGAGCAAAATTCTTTTCTCAACAACACCCTGTTGGTGTGAGAAAGTGGGTACCAGTTAAATTTGCCAGGCCAGCTGATGACCTATGATGACCTATTTGATGACCTAAAGCCCTGCACATGGCACAATTTTCGTGCTGCTCCGTATATTTTGGAAGTCGAAGTAGGTACCACTTTTATCCTACCTTTTTGACTGTTGGGAATAGGTATGCGCCCTGATACCTGTAGTACTGCCGGTCAGTGAGAACCTGGATATTTATATGGCGAAGCGCCCGCAAGGTGGATGTTGGACTTGATCCGCTATAGAGTAGAGCTGCAGAAAGCAAGGCATTTCCTGCGGCCTTCTTCCCTATGCGAGGTTGGCTTTTCCACATCATAGTGTGGCCAACAGGGCATCTCGCCACAACGGTAAGCAGGGTTCCACTTGTTTCGAATGAGCACCTGCAAGCGTTAAGGCATTCCCTGCACATTTTGAGGAGTTCAATGAGGCAGCTTTCGAACACTATGAATTTTGGTTCCTGGTGAAGTTGCCTCTTGTCAGGTAGAGGTTCCCTGCAACATTGCAATATTTCTTAATTTCTTGAGTGTAGCATCATCCTTTTCTCACATGTTTGCCGTAATGGATATTCCCCGTATGCGCAAGTTAGGAGTGAGCAAGCCTTTTGTGCAGGTTGTCACATGTTTAGCATTGTGTGCCTAGTGGTTCCCGCCTTGTGTTAGCTGCGTAGTGTTGTGACGCTGTAGTTAGGCCTAACTGGTCACCCCTAAGCCTTTTCCCCAATGTGTACTGTTTTCTCCGTGCTGTTTAGCAGTAGCGGTTGGACCTTTTGTCTCGCATGCCTAGATTTGTTTAGCAGTGTTGCCATTTTTACCTGCCGCTAGTATCTTGTTGTTCTCTATCCTTCTCGCATAGAGCTATGATGGTGGCGCCGTCTGGTGTGATGCCTTGCAACTAGGTGACCACCTGTCGTCGATCTCTGCAACTGACAGGTGCCAACAAGCAACATGGCGGTCGCTGGTCACTCGGGCGTTCCCGAGCGGTTTCTTTGCCACGGCATTGTTGATTTTCGAATAACTTGTTTCTCTCCACTCTATTTCTATCTATTTTTTTTTCTTTTTATGGACGTAGGTTGCCGCCAACTCACAACTTGTTCAGGACACGAGTTAGATGCTCCCCAATTAGTGTGGTGACATCCTTGAGGGTGCTGAATAATGTGGGGGCTCCCAATTAGCTCTAATTGCTAATTAAATCGTGTTTAGACAAAGTTGTCAGTTGGCGACAGTCTGTGTCCAGTCCATACTACTAACCTAATTTTTTTTTTTTGGAAATGGGTGCCCCTTGGTCTTTTTGGTCATAATAATTGATGAAATAAATTAGCCGAAAACACGTGGAAATGAGTCCTTGGCTCCGCCTCTTTTTTGTCAGCTCTGGTTTGAGTGCCAAGGAGCCTGTCAAAATGTCGGGTGACCTTGTCTTTGATAAAATAGTTTTGATTCCCGCACTCGTTGCACGTGCTTGTTCTGTGAGTTGAGATGCTAACCCTATCCCCCTCGTATGTCGTGTCAATGTAACCTCCTTTTATCGCACTTGGGCACTCAAACGGGGGCAGACAAAAGGAGGCGGAGCCAAGGATTCATTTCCGCAGATGTTTGGTGAACTTGCTTCAGCAAATGCCATTACGTCGCAGTTGCTACACTGAGTAAAATGACCACAAGGAAAAACGTTAGGTGACTTGTAAAATTTTGGAACTGAATTCAAGAAATTAAATTTCATCAACTGAAATGAAATAAAAATCGTACTAATATGTGGCAAATGTTCCTGCCAGACAGAATGCCTTGACCGCATGTCTCTCTGTTGTCTACGTTATTTATTCTGAATTTCTATTGCGGTTGGTGGACCACTCTATAGTCTCAGCAAAGATGTTGAGCTGTATAGACGGCAGTATGTTTTCTTCGTGAGACGAGTTTCAGATTCTAGATACGTAGCTCCTGGCAACCTCCAAAGGCATGATTCTCCATAAACAGCTCTCCTGCTTCATGACAATATAAATGCTTCCATGGAACGCTTTTGAGGAAGTCAAATCAGAAAAAAAAAACAGATTTAAGTATTACTGTTCATTATCGTTGGTTATTTAGATTGCATTGATTTCTTCTGGTAAGTTAGTGAAAGACTTTCATACACATTTGTTTTAAATATTATGATGCTAATTTTGTCAATTTTACTTTAACATCCTCAGGTGGAGCTGGTTGCACAGTCTGGCGTTTTCATCAGCACCGCTTCCCTCAATCGTGCAAAGTCGATGAGTGGAGGCAATGGTTGTCGTCTTGCAAGGGACCTTATTCGTATTCTCTTTTCCCGTGAAGAGCTTATTGGGAGTTCCGTAACAGGGATGCAGAGCAATGCTCACAAAGAAAGGCCTGCCAAGGAGCAAGTGGACCCCATACGAATGGGAGCAGTCATTGGTAAGTATGGAACTTGTTGTGATGCATGTACTGTATCACCAATACTATTTTAATTCTCTTTACAGAATACTGCCACATGGTATGCCCAAACACTGAAGTGTCAAAAATTAAACAAAGCATTCATACATTTCTTCAGAGGTTGTAAGTACGCAGTGGGTGTGTGTTTTTTCTTCTATAATTTAAAATATTTATGTGTACCTTCCCAGATGTATGATCTCAATAAAGTTCACTTGTGTCTGATTTGTTATTCCCTGGTAGTTCATACATTCACGGTATACATCCTTTATATACGCTTGATATATATGCTCTAAATAGATTCTACATAAAAAAACTGTGTTATGGTTTTGTATGAACAATATTGTATAGAAAACATATACGCCACAGTGTAAACTCTTTATACACTTAATATATCTGCTCTAAATAGGATTTGTTTACAAAACTGTCTATTGTTTTTGTATAAAAAGTACTGTATACAAAACGTATACAATTAGTCCGAAATGGCTACAGGAAAACATATAGACCTATACACAAAACCTGATACAAAGTCTATAGGGCATTTGAATACAATTGTATAAAAAGTCTTTAGCCTATTTTCATAAGGGCCGGTAGGATTTATTCCCTGGCACGTCCGGAACGACTAAGTTCTTTAGGACTTCATATGTCTTTGCACCTATATCACTGTGAGGAACGTTGCTTTCCGTTTGTCTTCTGCAATATCATATGCTGTCGCATAATGCTCCAATCGTTCTAGGTAGGAGCTAAAGTTGTCATGAGACTGATCAAACTCGAGCAATCTTCCTACCCTGGCCGACATCTTTCTCCGCTGCTATTTACTTGCTTTTAACTGCCTGAACTGAGCAATGGATGTGCGGTGCTCGCCTACCTGGAGGTAATTGAATCCTAATGTCTTCGTCGCCAGTTGTTGTAGTCTTGCGTGGGTAGCGGAGCATCAGGGAGACGACACGCACACAGTAAAGCAGGTGACAACCAAAAAGCGTTTATTGCAAAGTGCGCAGCTTTTTATCAACTCAACACACGGGGCGGTGCCCTCTGTTGGGTGCCCTCAGATAAAGTTATCATCAAGGTTGGTCTTCCGTTATCACAGTCACTACTCCAACGGGACTTGGACTCTCAGCAGGGGAGGAATGTGAGTAAGGCCTGGTGTCGCTTCCCGGTACAGCGTACCCGGAAGCTCGGTCTGGCAACATTGGAGAGATGACTCTCGAAGGTTCTACGAACGAACATGGCAGATACATGTCGTTGTGCTGCCGCTACTCACATGTATTACTCAACAGTTCATTAAAGTTGCTCATTATCCTTCTCATGGTCTCCCGAAGCTCACACTTGAAACTTTCTTTTCTTCTTCTTATCTTCGTTTCTTCTCTTCTGTGTTTCGGCGATGCGACATACGGGACAAGATCTTCACGAAATTTGGCCCTTAACTGCTGTTGCTGTAAACGGTCCAGCTGATCTGATATAAGATAAAGGTGGTGGACACGGCACAATGCTTGGTACAAGGATTAACCCACTGCTGTTTGTTATCCCGCAGCTGTGCCTGTTTATCAGCGATCGTCTTCGCGTTTGTTCCGCTGCCTTTGATGCTTCACCCTGTTTCACTTCGCCTGTCGGCGCTGATACCAGCATCGGTACACGTGCTTTTGACGCCTTCGTCTACGGAACATTCTTGAGGTACAGGGGCACACATTGGGAACCAGGCTACTCGGATCATTTAAGAACAGCATCTCCCCGTCTCAGCGCAATGCATGGTACAACGCTTAACTCACTGCTGTTTGTTATCCCGCAGGTGAGGTCTAGCTCTGTTCATACAATTCAGCAGCGACAGTTTGTTTTTTGTATTTATGCCATGTCCACACACGCTTGTCTCCATCCTGTACGATTGTTCTCTTATGTGCGTTTGCTGCTTATGTGCCGTATGTTGCTTATGTGCCGTATGTTGCTTATGCGATGTGGTGACGTCGAAATGAACCTTGTCCCTTCTGACACACTTGAAAAGAAGCTAAATGAAATTCTGAAAGGATACACTGCTAAAAGGCTGAACTTCATCCGCCTGATCAAGGTTTTCTCCAGAAAGCTGCTGAAGAGATTAGCGAGGAGGCTAAAGAGCTATCGGCATGAATATCTAACATGGAAACGCTGTTATCCGATTTCACTGAGTTAGACTACTGTCACATCCTTTCAGAACTCAGTTTCGCAACTACTGTCAAGGGTCGATGACCTCGAGAACCGTTCTAGGCGGAACAGTTTGATTATTCACGGCCTCCAGGAAGAATCTGATGACACTAGTTCAAAAAATCACCTCCAAAAAATCGGCGCAGAAGTTCATACGGTGGAACGTATCCATCGCCTGGAACGTAAGTGGCCCAGTAGTAGGCCTGTAATTTTTAGGGTGTACGATTTTAAAGAAAAGTCTCAAATACTGCGCAACTGTAGCAAATTGAACGGAACAAGCATTTTTGTGAGTGAAGATTTTTCAAAGAAAATTCAGGATGCGCGGAGGCTGTTGTGGAATAGATCCTGAGATGAAAGGAGTTCGGGTGTTAAAGCTCGCCTTGTTTATGACAAACTGTATCTGCGCGACAAGGGATACTGTTGGGATTTTGTAACTAACTCTCGTAAGGAACTTGTAACGGCAACTGCGACCACGGTTCTGAGTAGCGATGTTCATAGTAACAGACATACTGATGGTCAAAATAAAAATTCATGATGTACAGGGTCTGCCCCTGACGCTGTTTTATACAAATATTCGCAGCATCTGCTCGAAAGATACGCTACGTGTACGCTAACAATTCATTTTCTCCTTCTATGGTTGTCACTTCAGGGGATCCCCAGGGCTCCGACCTCGGGCCTCTCCTATTCCAAATATACATTAACGACTTACCTTCCTCTATTTTATCGCATATAAGGCTCTTTGCTGACGATTGCGTAATCTACCGTATCATTAACTCCTCCAGTGACGTGTCTGCATTACAAAATCACCTTGACACCTTATCTTCTTGGTGTGAAACTTGGCTCATGTCCTTGAACATTAAAAAATGCAAGCGCATGGCAATCAGTAACACCAACCACTCTGTTAATTCCTACCTCCTTGGCAACGTTAAGCTGGATAGCATACTTAGTTACAAATATTTAGGTGCTCACATTTCGAGTGATCGTAGATGGGACATCCACATTAATTCTGTGCTTTCCAAAGCAAGCCAAACGCTTGTCTTCATCAATTGACTTCGCAATTACTCAAAGGCACCCTGCGACTTAAAACGGCAGTTTTATGTTACATTAGTCTGCACAAAATTAGAATACGCATAATCTATTTGGGACCAGCACCAGGATTGCCTCATTAACAACTTAGAAGCATTACAAAATCGAGCAGTTCGCTTTATATTTTCTGACTACTCCCGACACTCAGACGTAACGCTACTCAAGAAACAAGCCTCCCTTCCTCTTCTTTCTGTTTGTCGCAAAATAACTCGCCTCACGTTGCTTCACAAGTTTTACTACCACAACATTCTCCCCAGATATTTCCTGTTCTCACCATCCCATCATATTGCCAAATACCTCGACTACTCAGAGAAACGACTTCTTCTATTTAGTCGCACAAATCACTTCGTCAATTCATTTGTTCCCAGGACAGCGAACGATTGGAACAGTCTTCCCGCCTCCACTGTCATCGTCCGGGACCTAATAGCTTCCGCAAGCTGCTGGACCAATTACTTTGCTTGTAATTCGTTGTATGTTTTATGTTGTGTGTTCCTTTTATTATGGCACTCCCCTCTGTGCTTCCCTGACCTGAGGGTAAATAAATAAATAAATAATGAAATATCCGTCTGAATCTGAATCCGTCTAGTAGGTGATTCACACGCGGGAACATCATCCGAATAAAATAGGACGAATAGCGCGAGCTGGAGCATGGAAGCGAAGTAATAATTCTATCACAGATGGTGCATCATAAATATTATGTACACATTTGTATAAAAATGGAAAATCACGACTAGTACTACAGTCGCGGAAAGCCTATCGCCCAGGGATGATACCGTTGGGAGTGGTCGTAGCTTTCTAATATACTCTCGCTCGATTCTCTTGTGATTCCCGAAACGAAGTTTGTCAGTTGCGTTCTGGTTGCACGCCTCTGTGGCCTGGACGCCAGCCGTTGCACAGGGGCCGGACAGTAGTGGTCGCAACTGACACAGTTCGCAGGTAGTTGGTAACCCGTTCGAACGGTCACAGTATCGTTGTTAACGTCTGTTGTGGGTGATCCAGTGATCTGGATTTGACGACACCAATCGGATTAAAATGAAGTCCTCATTATGCCGAAGACCATATATATATGCATGGGCGCACCTAATGCTGTGCCCATTTGCTCCGCTGGTTTTGAAACAGAAATAGCGAGGAGCGTTGGTGTGAAGCTTCCATAATACTTGTAACTGAATCGCTTTCGAAAAAAGCGCAATTTATTTTCCTCGGTCTCGCAGAGCTGTAATTCAAATAAAAAGCAAAAAGCCACAGTGATCATAACTGCAAGTAGATTTACATGTAACAAATGGCAAACAACTATATTCTCGGTAATTATCTGTATTATATTGTTAGTACATAGTGCAAATATTATTGTTAGTCAATACTGCACCAACATTTTAGCGACCAAGAAAATCAATTGAGTAGCCTCATGGTGGAGAGGCCGACGATCCAGCATTGCTGTACACATCATTCATGAAAGGCGCTGACGGTGGTCATAATCGTTTTGCGCGGTGGTACAGTAGCCGTTGTCTTCGAGTACCATATGTGCTCCCTTTGCTGCGATCATGTACACTGCGGCCATAGTATTTCCAGAAACCACGTTTGGCATCACGGAAGCGTCGACCACACGCAAGTTCTGCACGCCTCCTCTGAGCCTGAAAGCAAAATGCATCACCTTCGTAAGTCCCATGGCGTCTTTATCACACACACATTACTGTGCGACCACAGTGTATCACGCGTTTTAAAGGAGAAGTGAAAGAAAGACCACTTCTCGACTTGGGCGAGTGGCACGACAAGGAACGAGCTTTCTCGTTTAACAGTCAATCCCCGCCGCTGAACCGTAGCGCAGGGCAAGAAATGCTTTAATGCAAGAAATGCAAGAAATTTCATGCTAGCTACAGACTGATCCAGACTGACCCAGCTACAAACTGATCAACTATTAAGAGAGCCCGCAAACAAACATGTGGGTGGGGTGCGGACTATGATTGACTTTTTCCCTTTCTTCACGCTGTTCTGCAAACGTCACGGAAGGAGACTGGTCTGAGCCTCCAGTGTCATGACCAGTGATTTATCCAGACCTCCTGCACCCTATACAGCCCCCACCCCAAATGTTTAGCGACTCGCCTCTCCCCCTAACTTTTTTGTTGGTAATGGTACATAAAGCTGTTACAACGCAACTTTGTTCGTTTATTATTGTTTTTTTTTCCTTTTCAACATCCCTCGTTTCTATTCTGGATAGACCACCGGTCACTCGTCTCCACACAGGGTAGACTTAACTCTGGGAGTTTCTTTAAATTTGATTTGCATGAGCTAAGCATATTGTCTTCTGCGATACAGTTGGCACTCACGTGTTGCGTTTGATTAATGGAGCAGTAAAATAACAATTAGGGCTGCTTGCAAAAACGAGCGTAAAGTCAATTAATTCACGAATGTACTTACTGTATATTCTCCAGATCTCACGGAAGGGCCGTTATTACGTTTTAGCTGTGGCAGAATATACTTCCAAAGCTCAGTATCAAAGCAGACAGTTAATCATGTGTCATACGCATTACTGGGTTCATATACAGGGTGTTGATCTTTATTCGTTACGGATTTTTTATTTAAAAAAATAGCAGAGTGAAATAGATGCCTTGAGTGCTACGGCTAGACTGACATTCCCTCGAAGAAAGCATGTAACTACAAGATGAATAATTACCTAAAATTTCATAACTCTTTAATTAGGGGATTTAGAGCAAAAGCGGACAATCACAATGAGAGACCATCCAGCCGAAACCCCTTCCACGTTTTAAAAAAATCCTGAAACACGGACCAGCGTTAATATAACAATCCTCGGATTTTGACATGCAAATGAGCCGAAACTGAAAACGCGCCTATGAAGCGCATCGCATTCGTCGACAGAGGCATATCCGGGCGGGAAAGCGATTAAACTGGCCCGCAGGATCGGCACAGAAGCCAGTCCTCTTCATGGCTCCAAATCACGTGGCCCTCTTACATGAAATGAGGACTGTATCCCCTGCGCTCCGGGTCGCCGCGGTTTCGGTTTCGGATCATTTGCATATCAAAAGTGGGTGTGGATATCTTCACGCACGCGCATGTTTCAGTATTTGGTAAATGTTGAATGTCTTTCAACTCGGATGGTCTATCATACTGATCTCCCACTTTTGCCCGAGGCCCCCCTAATTAAAGAGTTCATGAATGGATTTTAGCTACTTAATCATCTTGTAGTTGCATACCTTCTTCGAGGGGCTCTCAGCTTGACCGCAGAACTCAACTACAAATTTGCAGCTCAGTTCTAGCAGTTAACTATCAAAAACTACCAGAGCAAAATAGGTGCCGTTTTAAAACGGCATCTATTTTGCTCTGGCAGTTTTTTAATACCAATTCTGTAGCGAATAAAGATGAACACTGTGGCTAAACACAGCTGGCTAACCTTTTCAGTGACTTTCATCTTTCACTATGTATAGTGTAACCGTAGTAATTGAAGGAGATACCCCATAATATAATATAACCATAAGATAATCTAACCATATTCAGTGAAGGAGATACTCGTATTGCAAGAGAGAGAGAAAGAAAACAAATAATGTGTGATAACTGGTTTCTGCTCCTCTTTACAATACCCTTTTCTCTTAAACCTCATTGCCTGGCTTGCACTTTTGAGATTCCCTTTCGTAGTCTGCAATTTCGAACATTTGTTTAGGAACTGCAAATAATTTGTTTAAATAGCAGAAAACGTCGTTGTCGTAGTGCAAAACGTAGTTAGAAACTGACGCCCTTTAAGGCGGAATCACTCCAATCTAATCTCTATGGGTATCAGGGTGTCCAGTTCATCTCGCAAACCACGGCTCTTAGATAGCCAAACTCGAGGCATAAAATAATGGAAGAGACCATGTAGGTATTAACATCTTTTTAATTCATCTTCTGCACACGGTTGAATTTATACAATTTTTTGCTTCCTTGGAAACAAATACATTCAGCTCTACGGGACGAGCATGAAAACGGTCGGTATAACGTCGGTGAAGAAAATTTTCCTTTTCAGAATGGTGTCCAGCTGTGCAAATGTTGATCCTGATCACCATTCAATTGAAGTTTCGTGTCAAGACACTCAAGTTTCCGCTGTGAACTGGACATACATTCGGCTATTTGTCGTCTGATAGTCGCGGCTGCATTGTACTGCCACCGCATCCAGCTTCCGCCTTGGGAAAGGGACATAAGCTTTCGCACCTAGCTGGGAGAGGGCACGGGAGAAGGTGCGCGAGCAAGCGCGTGTAGGGCAAACTGTCCGATAATCAAACTACATTACGAATTCCGACTTTGTTTTTCTTTGCAAACATATCCTCTTATGTCGAAAATGGTTAAAAATTGGGCTGTTCGGTGCAGCATACTTTGTGGGATAACGCGGCCACACGGCGGCGCCGTTATCTCGCCGGGAGAGGGCAAACTGGCTGTCTCTCCCGGCGAAGATTATTTAACTCGAGACCGAATAGGCAGGAGGCCTCTTTTGGCTGAGTGGAGCGCGGTTCTCGAAGGATTGCTCCCGCCCGGCTCACTTGGAGACAGTCCATGTAAGTTCATAGGAATGTTTCCCCGTGTACGCTTCCCTGTTGACTGATTAAAGAGTTGTGCTTTTCACTTCTGTCCGTGTCTTCCGGTGCAGCGGTTGGGCAAAAGACTGGTTGGGTTCTACCCCAAGTGGGATTTAGGGGGCGGAACTCCATAAGTGGCGCCCAACGTGGGGCCCGACCAGTCTCGCCGCACGCCCGGGAGGCACTGACAGCTAGTGTATTTTGCAGTGTAGTTTGTAGCATTTGTCGCCCGTGCCCTTCGCTCGCTGTCGCTTTTGCTGTTTTGTTCGTAGTTCGGGAGCGTGCATTTGCTGGCCATGCCGCCCAAGAGGCCCCCTCTCGAGCCCGTTTACGAGGACGACCCGCCAGTAGCGGAGGACCTGCTTCGGCAGATGACAGCTCTCTGCGCTTTATTGTCGCAGCAGCTCCCCAGTAGCACGTCCGCCGCACAGCCGTCCTCGGAACCCCCGCTACGCCTGAACTTGAAGATACCGACATTTTCGGGCTACAGCGACGCCAAGTCCGTCGAAGATTTTCTTGCAGACCTGAAGGCTTACCAGACAGCCGTGGGAGCAACCGACGAAGCCGTCCTGCGCCGGATACTACCCGCTGCATTGGTAAGCTCAGCTGCTGTGTGGCGCCGGTCTCAACCCGCATTTCCGTCTATGACCGAATTTCAGCGACTGTTTCGGGAGGAATTTTTGCCCCCGGATTATGCAATGCGTATGCGCGAGGAACTCATGACTCGAACGCAGCACGCGGAGGAGAGCCTGTTGGAATATACCCGGGCAATCCAAGAGCTGTACCGCAGAGCTGAACCGCTCGCGACGGAAAGCGAGAAAGCGGTGGCCCGCGCTATTCGCCAATGTCACCCTCGTTTTAAGCCTTATTTGCGGGGGCGAAGCTTTTCTTCGCTCGATGACCTCGCTAAAGAAGCCCGTGTCATCCAAGCAGATTTGTTGGCGGAATTGCAGTACCGCCCACCGCCTAGGCCGGAACAAACGCTGGAGCCTAGCTGCGCATGGAACGGGCCGAGACAGTCGTTAGACGCGGAATTAAACCCCCGCGGGACTGTTGGAACACACGGCGGTTCGTCCGCCGGGCCAGTTTACCGTTCTTTGGATCCCTTTGCATATGAGCAAAGGAACCGAGCGAGGTCTGCACGAGCAGAGCCGCGCGAGCGCGAAGTCGGTGATGCACGTCATGCACCACGGCAGGACAGGCGCGACTCTAGAGCAAGTAATAACGCAGGAACACAACCCCGTTGTTACGGTTGCGGTGAACGCGGTCATTTTCGTCGTAACTGCCCGCAGCAGACCACTACCACCCCCAGACAACCCCCGCAGGGAAACCCGGGACGCCGGCGGCGGTAATTGGGAATGACTCAGTTCTGTCGTCGGCTGCTGAAAATGTCGATAAGAAGCAAGCGAATTCTAACCATGCTATCTTGTCTGATAACGTAGTGGCCTCGGTCCCGCTCGCATGTCGAGCGCAGGATGACATATGCAACATCGGACCGTTTATCGTGGCGCGCGTTCTGAGTAAGGACGTTGCGGCTTTGGTGGACACTGGAGCGGCTGTATCCCTGATAGGTGACACCATCCACGATTGGTGCCGGGAGCGGAACATTTCCGTACGGACGACCAGGACCTGCCTACGGCTCGCATCAGATGCAGTGGTACCAGCCGGAGGAGCAGTACGTCTCACTTTGACCGTCGACGGACAACGTGTCAGACAACGCTTCATCCACCTGCCTGGATTGGCGGGACTGATGATCCTGGGACGCGACTTCATTATCCGGATGGGACTCGTCCTGGACTTACGTCGCGGAGGCTACCAGCATGCAAGCGGTACTACCTTCTACCCCTTCATGGAGTGGACGACGCCGGAAACGGAGCAGAACCGGACTGGTGAGGAGACCCAGGATCCCGGAGCTGGACAATCTACGTCCGTTGAGCTATTTTCCGGAGCAGAACACCTAACAGCGACGGTCGTACCCGCTGTTTTGGAGGACGTCCTGAAACGATTTCCAGGAAGCCCAGACCAGCGACGCATGCTCGCTAAAGCATTGCGGCCATTCTCCTGTATGTTCACAGAGAGACCAGGTCTAACCCATGCATTGGAGCACCGGATAGAAACCGGCGACGCAAGGCCCTGGCGATGTAATCCTCGGCCTTTGAGTGTGCATAAGCGCAAGCTCCTCGATGCTGCGCTGGATGAAATGATCGAGACCGGTGCTGTGAGACCTTCTCGCAGCCCTTGGGCTTTTCCGGTGGTTCTTGCGCCGAAAAAGGATGGAACGGCAAGGTTGTGCGTGGATTACCGCCGACTGAACGAGGTGACGGTAAGAGATTCGTACCCTTTTCCCTCGATAGACTCGATCATGTATTCGTTGGGATCCGCCCACGTGTTTACAACTTTGGACTGCAGTAGAGGATTCCTGCAGATTCCGATAGCACCGGGTGATGTTGAGAAAACAGCATTTACCTGTCACAGGGGATTATTTGAATTTGTCCGACTGCCCTTTGGACTGTCTAATTCCCCCGCTAGTTTTCAGCGAGTGATGGACGAGGTGCTTGGCGATGCGAAATACAATTTCGCTATGGCGTACATGGATGACGTAGTAATTTTTTCACGTACATTCCAGGAACACCTTTCTCATTTGAAAGTGGTGTTAGAACGCATGCAGGCTGCAGGATTGACTGTCAATCCCCGGAAGATGCAGTTGGCTACCAACAGCATCGATCTCCTCGGGTTCAAGGTGGAGTCCGGCACGGTCAGGCCGAACGAGGACAAGCTAAAAGCTATCCTTGAGTATCCCCGCCCGACGGATGTGAAAAGCTTGCAGCGCTTCCTTGGTATGATTGGCTTTTATAGACAGTTTATACCGCGATGCGCAGACCTAACGCAACCGCTAACTTGGCTTTTGCGGAAGGGAGCACGATGGTCGTGGGGACAAGCGCAGGAACAGGCGTTTACCTCTCTCGCTAGAGCGATTGCGGAAACTACCCGCTTGTATCTCCCGGACCTCAATCGCCCATTTGTACTTCAAACAGATGCGAGCGATTACGGCCTTGGTGCAGTCTTGTTACAAGAGCATCACGGTGAACTCCAGCCCGTGGCATTTGCAAGCCGTACGCTGACGCCTCCCGAACGCAATTATAGCGTAACGGAGAAGGAGTGCCTAGCAATCATGTTCGCACTACATAAGTTCGACATGTATTTGGATGGTGCGAAATTCACTATCCAAACTGACCATCAGGCACTGTCCTGGTTAAAGCGGTTGAAAAACCCAGCCGGACGGCTCGCACGTTGGAGTTTAACGTTGCAGCGATATGACTTCTCGGTGGAATACCGGAAGGGAACCTCAAATAAGGTGGCAGACGCGCTATCTCGAGCACCGTTGCCCCTTGAGGACGTCGTTATTCCGCAGGAGCTTGTGGCCGCGGTTAACCAGACCGTCACGGAGGAGGAGCTCTCGTGGGGACAGATTGTAACCAGGAACGACATCCTGGAAGTGCAGAGGACCGACGGCCTTTGTCAGCGTGTGTCGAGGTGGCTGGAAACAGCAAACCTGGAAGGCACGGAAGACGCTGAGGAGAGGTACGACTCCTACCAGCTGAGCGAGGATGGTCTCCTGGTCCGGTACATTCCCCAGGCGGACGACGAGGAGGTTGGTGATAGCCCCTTTCGGATCGTAGTTCCAAGGAAGCTACGTAAGTCATTCCTCAAATACTTCCATGATTCTGCATTGTCGGGTCACGGTAGCGGCAGCAAGACTTATTCTAAGTTGTGTCGTATCGCGACTTGGCCGGGCATGAGACAGGATGTTTTGCGGTATACACGCAGCTGTCCGATATGTCAGAAGTCTAAGCCGCGTGGAGGGCAGCCTCCCGGCTTGCTGCAACCGATTGTTAGCCAGAAACCTTGGCAGATAGTCGCATGTGACGTAATGGGTCCTTATCCCAGAAGTCCCCGTGGTAACCAGTATCTGTTAGTTGTTACAGATCACTTCACGAAGTGGGTTGAGCTTTACCCGCTGCGGAAGTTGGTGTCCGCTCGGATCTGGGACAGACTGCTGGACGTTTTTTCCCGGTTTGGATTCCCGGACCAGCTCATCACGGATAACGCCTCGTACTTTACAAGTAAGGTGTTTGTCGATAGTTGCTCTGCGTTGAGCATACGTCACGTAAAGACGTCCCCTTATCACCCTCAGGCGAACATAACCGAGCGGGTTAATCGCAACATCAAGATGATGTTGGTATCTTTTACCGAAAGGCATAAAGATTGGGACGCCCGTCTTACGGAGCTTGGCTTTGCCACTCGTACTACGGAAAATAGGTCGACAGGATTTACCCCGGCTTATTTGAATTTCGGACGGGAAATTGTGTTCCCCCTCGAAAACACGTTGCGAACACGGCACGCACAGCCTAGTCGTTCGTACGCGAAGTATGCTAAGGATCTTCGCGATAGAATTTCGACTGCCATTCGTTTGGCACGAGAGAGTCTTGAGGTCGCAAGACTGGAGCAGACTCTCCAGTACAACAAAGGTCGGCGCCAGGTCATTTACCGCGTTGGAGATCTGGTACTAAGGCGAACACATCGCCTTAGCGATGCAGCGAAAGGCTTTGCTGCCTCTCTCGCTGATCGATGGGACGGTCCTTATCGGGTAAGCGCACAGCTAACTCCGGTCACTTACAGGCTCGAGCGTTGCAGCGACAACGAAGAAACGGGCCCCGTCCACGTACAAGACCTCAAGACCTTCAGCCAGCGCATCTCGGACAGCGGCAGGTGGGAGGAGGACCACGATCTATCATCGCAAGCCCGCTCTCCCTCAAGTCCCCCTAGGGCCGGTCAACCATCCCCCCAAGAGACCCAACCGCCCAGGGCGGGGTTCCCGGGATTACCCGCTATAACCTTCGCCCACGTAAACAACCGAGGTGACGTTTTCCTTTTTTTTGGTCGCAGGCCCCGCACGAGGTCCCGACCCCTCGTCGGTACCCTCCACCTCCACTGTCCAGTCGGCCCACCCAACCGGCTCTGGTCCACTCCGCCTCCCGGCCGCTCCACCATGTTGCCACTTGGACCACGCTAGATGACCTAGGAGAAGCCAGCATCAGCTACGTCTCCCGACGACGCTGGCGGGACCAAGCTCGACCCTTGCGGGGAGACCCCCCATCTGCGATCCCAGAACCCTTCAGGGGGTTCACCCTTGAGGAACGGTTCCCCTCCGAACCACCAGCACTCTACAGCCCGGAGGAAGTGCTGAGACTGTGCCCCATCTGCCAGGTGCCCCAAATTCACACCGAGACCCATCGCCGTGGGTCCCTCCACCTCGGCCGCACCCAAGGAGCACCAGCCCCGTCTAATCCGGTGAACCTGCATGACCTCCAGGCAGCTCTAGCTGTTATTCGTCGTCTACAGCCGGAACTTTTGGCCCCTTCCCACCAGCTTCCTCGCACACAAGAAGATCATCTCCTTGATCTCCCGGACCTACCGGACATTTGATTAGTGACTTGACTCCTTCGCTTAGTGGGGGAAGGTGTGGGATAACGCGGCCACACGGCGGCGCCGTTATCTCGCCGGGAGAGGGCAAACTGGCTGTCTCTCCCGGCGAAGATTATTTAACTCGAGACCGAATAGGCAGGAGGCCTCTTTTGGCTGAGTGGAGCGCGGTTCTCGAAGGATTGCTCCCGCCCGGCTCACTTGGAGACAGTCCATGTAAGTTCATAGGAATGTTTCCCCGTGTACGCTTCCCTGTTGACTGATTAAAGAGTTGTGCTTTTCACTTCTGTCCGTGTCTTCCGGTGCAGCGGTTGGGCAAAAGACTGGTTGGGTTCTACCCCAAGTGGGATTTAGGGGGCGGAACTCCATAACTTTAAAAGCGATAAAACCCCCGTTAAGGGCAGACCTAGTAGGAACCTAAAAACAAAAGCCAGACAATGGTTCATAGATAATAATTTAGACAAAGTGGCTGGTTTAATAAAAAAAAACACAAAGTCAGTATCTTGAGGCCTTTCATACCGTAAAATTACACAAAAAGGGCTTTCCCTTTCGTGCTATAATTTCTGAAAAGAATACCTGGCAGGGTGTAGTTAGCAGGTTTTTACAGGATAACCTCAAAGGTCAGTAACGCCGATTTCCCGATGTGTTGAAACGGTTGTGATATTCTGAAAGAGCACATCAAACTATCCCCGAAAAGGACCTTCGTTTCTCAATTTTGTCTTCCTACTACGCAAATTAATTAATCAAAGAAATCGAAACAAGCCATGGGCGCAGCCATTTTTGTGACGTAGATGGGATAAACCTGCTCCATCTACGTAGATGAAGTGTCCTGCTTCAGAATGGACGAAAGCTGAGGCTTTCTCCGGCTTCCAGCGTGTGCGAGAAAATCCAGTTGTGGCTGTCAGCGAGGCAACGGGAACGGAACGGGAGGCAAAGGCGACGGGATGAAGACACAAGTATACAATATAGCTATGGGTATAAGATTTTTCATGTAGCTACTGTCCTGCAATTATGAATTACCGTTCCTTGGAAAGCAATCATAACACAGTGCATAGAAATCACATTGGGCTTCTTCCACTTTGGTTTTCGTCCGTTTCTTGAAAGTAACCTTTATCATGTTCTCTTTTGGAACAACAACAACTTTATTTCGAGACGATGAATGATGAATGCGGAGTTCCATCGCCAGGGCCGTTACTCTACCCCATTGCAGGTGGTGATGCGGGGAATGAAATAATAAGCCCCTTCACAATATTGATCACAATGATATGGTCTTATGTAGAACTGTGAAGGCACAGCCAGGCACTACACCCTTCACAAATCACACAGCACTTTTAACTACAACAACAATCACGAATGTTCACTCTCTCCAGCATCGGACAAAGGCAATTGTATACCATTAGACCCTAAAAATGTAAAAACAAAAAAAAATCTGTCTTTGGCACATGTCATAGGCATAACAAATTCAATTTGGGCAATAAAAATGGCACTACAGGCACTATAAATTAATTCACTTTTTCGGTATTGCCAGTTCTAAAAGCACAAAAACAAGTGTCTGTCCTTTTTTTTCTTTTTTTCAATCAAGGATGAGCCCAAGTCTGTGGGATATGTAACACCTACACAATGCTGTATGGTGAAACTTCTCTGCAGGTGTTGCAGAATTTGTCATCGTCATGTTTTTCGTCATCGGTATAGTGGACGGTCTTTGAAAACCCCATATTTTTGAATAATCCATAGACGTTCTTAATGTTCCAAGTACTGAGACTGATAAAGATTATTTAATTCGTTGTTTGGCATGTGGCATGTGACATGGCTGGCAAAAGCAAATTGCAGCAATGAGGGGAGCCTGCAGTAAGAGATGTGTTGAGCTCAGTGCCATGCACTGAAATTTGACCATGAAATTTGCGACCATGTATAAATAAAACTGTACGCCAATAACATAAGCATCGCGAAAATCGCAAAATTCCCATACCGCACACTGATTGCGTAAGTCAGCGCAATGCGACGTTTCGAAAGTAGCGATGCGAGGCGCGATATGGAAGGAGCTGTTACGCCATAACAATATACGGATGGTTCATCAAGTGAAGAAACTGTCGAGGACGATTTTGAAAGTGCGTGGTTCTTAGACGACGATCCCGAAGATGGTCCATTCCACATGGACCCCAGACCGATCGCGAACGAGCAGCACCTACCTGCCTCACCAGATACTGATCCTTCTCCTTCAGAGGATGAACTGCGCACCGCTTTCAGGTATGTTCAAGTGCTGTCAGGTATAATTTCGTATGCTTTTATCTGCAAAGCATTCACGACACGTTTACAGGTATGTTCAAGTGCTGTCAGTTTTAATTTCTTATGCTTTTATCTGCAAAGCATTCACGACACGTTTACAGGTGCCACTGCGGCTGCTGCAACCCCGCGAACCCAGATGAGTATATGTGCTGCAGTGAGATAGAGAAAATGCGAAATGCGTGCAGCGACGCTGGTGTAAGTTGCTTAACGTTGCACCCTCTTTTCCATCCGTTATGTCTGCATCCAGAACTGCTGGAGGTTCACATGAGGTATATCACTTATTACACACCATCGTACATGGAGTGCTGCACTGATAATAACTGGTACTGGTACCGCTCGTAAAACAGAGCACAACCCTATATTTTATACAAGCAACATTACTGCTTATAGTAAGCTACGCTTCACAGCATATTCCAACTTTACATTTTGGATGTGGGGTCGCCTTGGACGAGGAAGGCGCAAAAAGATTCCTGGATGCTGTGTTTCCAAAATACGGTGCACATTTCCATCACCATCTTATCGAGGGTTCATTGGTCTGTATACCTCCTGATATTGTGTGCCTTATGATATAATATTTTATTCTTTTTCAATTTAGATGTTCCGCTGCAGTCCCAGCTACTAAGGGGCATCCTGCTTGGCTAATGCCCCTGTACTTGTTCCTTGTTGATGCACCTTGTTCTTCCACTTGGCTTCAATGTTATGATTATAAAAATAAATTCTTCCGTCAATGACTTACTCATCATATAAGCTACACCCTTGAGATAAAGCTAGGTTTCACTATTTGCACTATTTTAATACTCCTCTCACTGCTGCACATGCAATTCCTTGTTCTATGAACCTTGCCAGCAATTCTGCTTACAAACATAGAAAACTGGTAGCTTTTTAGGCTAGCGAAACTAAAAGGTGTGACACATGAGTGTTACCATTCCCTGCTGAAGTGTGTAAGGTACCAGACTTGTACCTACAGCACATTTCGCAAACATAAATGATCTTTGCAACAGCAACAGCATTGCAGTGCAGGAAAAGGCACAATGTAAAAAACAGGTATTCTTTTTCATTTCCTATGACAAAAAGCAATATTAAGATGTAACTTTCGATAATTTCACAGACAATAAGCCCGTCTCAATAGGTAGGATGTAACCCCACTTCGCTCGGTGTGGTCTGATGTGTGTTACAACTTTGTCTTTGTTGACAATAAATGATGATCACAACTAGGAAGAAATTGTTGAATGCAGGCAGATTCTTAATTTTGTGAAAATTTCATAAAGGAAGCGCATCTGCACTACAACCTTCATCTGCCCCAGCTGCCAATACATCAGTTCTCTCATGCTGTATTCGTCTATTAATTTTGTCATGCCAGACAAAGCTGCTCTTTTTGTTTGTTTGTTTTTTCTACTATCTCAACGACACGATTTAAAAAGGCAGGAATGCATTACACAGAAAGGATAAAACTTTATGAACTTACATACTTAAAAATCACTACTTTGCTGCTGTGCATTTCTGGAATTTTGTACAACCATAGTGGGTCGGTATACCACCACAGACATTACCCCAATAATCAATGAAAGTCAGGTAAATGTTTTAGTGCGCAAATATTGTATGCAATATTGTACAAGAGCAGTCACTCCAAAGGGTAGCAATCCTTAATTGCCTTCATTTGTGAAGTCATCTTTTACCAGTTTAAGGAGCGCAGAACTATCATCACAAGAATGAAAGTGAATTATGCTTACCGAGTACACATGCCATCAATCGAGAACTTCGATGCCTTTGGCGCAAAGTGGATGATGACCGAGTGGAAGGCCTCCAGTCCAAATGTTTGCTTATGTGGTGAAAGCTTTGGGACGTCTTTGAGAAGGTAGGGAGATGCAATAACTTTCTCCAACCTTTTGAAAGTCTCTGTTCCTGTTGTATCGAATCAGAAAATTGGGTACCGTTGTACATCGTATCCAACAAGAAGCTTCACCTCGTACCTTCGTGCAGCCAAAGCCTTTCACCAATGTCCCCGTGTGCGCACCTTTCATGTAGGCTGCCTGGGTGTTCATGAATGTCAATGACATGGCGGAGGATAGTCTGCCACTTTGCCAGAACTAGCTCGCCATCGTCATCACTCGTTCGTGCACACCAGTACAGGTGATTGATTATGATTGATGACCACTTTTGAAGAACTTGGTGCTGCTTTGAGTGAGATGCAGCAATGATCTTCTTTCGGATACCTGGATGTACATAAAGAAACATGGAATAACTCCCAGTGGATGGTACAAAATGTGATACACCAGTGAAAAGTAGCATAATAGTGGCACCTTTTGCTACATGCCACACATCGAAACGGTGCTGCACGTCTGGGTGTGACGTCTTCATGAAGGCCTTGATTTCCGTGTGCCTGTCGGTGATCAAGGTCTTCACCTTCATGCCTTCATCTGCAAGTGCATTTAATGCCCGCTCCAGTCCCTCCTTCTCCATTTTGTTGCTGGAGGACACTTCAGTAGACTGAAACAACAAAAGCAATACTTCAGGTTATTACAACTGTAAAACGTTGCCACTGCAGCACTGTTAAAAGAAAATGAAACTTGGAGTTATAGTTGCTATTGGTAATTAATATAAGTTTCATGCACCTTTTTATTTGTATAACGCAAATATACACAAATCTATACGTGGACACATTATGCTGCAATTTATGCGGGGAAAGTAGGGTCTGGACAACCGCGGGGTTAAACAGTGATCACAATTATCAAGCAAAGACAGAAACTGGGAAAGAACTAAAAAAAGATTTGTATGAGATTGGGAGCTACCAATTGGGAGTCATTGAGTTAATATCTATATTAGGCAGAATCTCTAGAAATTTTGTAATGCCACAAATATATGCTGCAATAAATATAATCTGCTATATTGTGGTTACTAGTCAATAGTGCCAAGAATCTGGAAACACTCTCTTGCACCACATACACACTTCAGAACAGTCTTCATGGCACAATACACTGTAGGCCAAACATAGTCCAGTACGATATCCCTCTCTCACCCCACTGAGTGGAAACATTGTTATACAACTTTGCGTAAGTACAAGGAAAGGTTATGTTCCCCTTTTCAGATCATTGGGATACATAACTATATTATTCAGAACTGACTGCCTGCAGTACATAGTGAAGCATACATTTTTAATTGTGCACTTTCTGCTTTTGGGGAATCTGCACAAGCACTTCTAAAGCAGAACCGCCATTTAAGCGGGTAAATATTAACGAGGTTACACTTTGTCGTGCATTGAAAATTTGTTTCCTACGTTATGTTATTTTGGCATATCTATTTATTATGCTATTTTGGCTAAAAATCAATTGTTTTAGGAGGATCACGTTGTGTGAAAAAGTATAGAATTACCTTCACCAGCTCCATATGGATGATGCGGTTTATTCCGGTCTCCATCAGGGAATATGTGCCGAAATCTGCTGAGTGGCCTGGTGAGTCCGCACGGCCATCTCCAGCAAGGCACAGTTCTTTGTCCTTCAGCTGCTGCAACAGCAGTTGCCGCTCATTGTTCCACACCTATCAAGAATAAGCAATGGTGTCACCATCGATTCCTTTACCACACTGTACAAGAATTGCGCACCTCAGTGACAGCAGGAAACATGTAGAGCCTCTGGAACTTGAAGTACTGTGTGGCCTTTACTGTCTGGACACCAAGGAAGCTGCGTAGCCGCAGTGTCTGCGTTGGGCTGCTTCCAGAAAACAGTATGGTGCTGCACAGTAAGATGTTCCCCAGTGGCTTCCCGTGGTGTGTTGGCTGACTAGACCATTTTGTTATGTGCGATTTGGGACAGATGATGGTGGCCTTTACCATTGTCCTAACGCAGAAGAGTTGCACATTGCAGTCTGGTCTCAGACACTGCGGGCACCGCTGGAAAAGCTGCATGAGGCACGATTCGAACACAATATACTTGGGCTCTTGTGCAGTGCCCACTTGCGGCTCCTCCAGTATACTGACATCGCTGAAAATTTGCTATATGTTAAAGTTCAGCCTCTTAAAAGAATTGCAATATTGCACATGTACAACAACTAGAAGTTCAGAAATAACTCACCAATCGCCTTCGCTGCACAGTTCAGGACGATACGATTCATCATTGGGGTCCACACTGTTCACAAAGAAAAATAAGAGCACATGATACATGTACATCTGAAGATGTAGTGAAACATCATGCTTATCTCGCTGCACGCAATTAATTAGAACACTGGGAAACAAAATGGGAAACACAGCTTTGATGAACACTTCATGGGCGATGATGTCTGTTCCATAACTAGAGCCACTACTCCATTTGAGCCTTCTGAACACATGAGCCTGAATTACATAATGGGAAATCAGCTGAACTAGTGTGATTGTGCCCATAAATGCGTATTACTGCATTAGTGGCTATTCTGACACAACACCCATCAAAAGTGTGAGGTATCTTCATTGAAAAGTGTTGCAAATAACACCTCAGTTCCTCCATAAGTGCCATATTTAGTTCTTTTTCTTCAATACAGTGCTGAACAGTGTAATATTGTGCTTGTCAGCATGATTTATTTCACAGTGGGGTCTCTATCATTATTTTCAGCAATAAATTATTATACTGTCTGTAATGCCATTTATAGTACACAAATTTTTCCTCTGCCTCTTACAGTTGCCTGAACAGTTTTTGTGCTCAATCTGGAATTTACTTGTAAGACCGGAATGACTTTGCAATTTTGACTTTTTTTGTGTGTGTCACCATGCGTGAATGGCACTCCGGCCACTTTTCGTAAACAGTGTGAAAGCAGTGCAATGATTAGCTGAAATATAGCTTACCATTCATCACCCTCTGAATTTTCATCAGAAGATGAGGGTTCATCATCCCAGAGCGACTCCCTTTCTTCCATGACTTGTAATGGGTGTTCAGCACTGCCAATAGAAAACCGTTGCATAGTCAACAAAGATATATTCAAGCTGAATGCAATAGCTCTGCAACACAAATCCACCAACGGAGTTCTTGACAATAAAAAGCATCACTGGTGAGGCAGTGGCCTTGACAAGGAGAATGCACATGACGGGTTCAAGATATTTGTGCTGGTGTTTGGTCAACCGGCCTCTTAAAGCATGCTAAGTCAAGCTTAATAAGTTACGAAGCATAAGGCATAAGGATTATCTGCCAAATATATGTGAACAAAGATGGAGGATACTCAACATGGAACACCTTACCACCAGCATACACTTGCAACAACAGTAACAGAACAATGCTTCCCTTTGTTAGGTGCCACGAAATACAACACTATTTATAGGAAAAAAACAGACAGGTAATCTACCTTTCCAGCACTTCTTCAATGAAGCATTCACTGATAGGCACTGCATCCTCCACAACGGGAGTTGATGATCGTAGAATGTGTGAGGGATCTGTGGCATCCTCAGGATCTGCGAGTAAAATTATGGTTGCTCTAGCTACCGAGAAACAGCATGGGTATACAAATAACAAGAGTGCAACACAAGTGATGCAACCCACCTGATTCACTAGCAATTGAAACATCTGAAGTGCCAGCTGCAGGTGTCACTGGCTTGTAAGGCAAAGTAGACAAACTTGGAGGGAGCAGCTGACCACAGTGGTGGCAGTACTCTCCAGAGTGAAGTACAGGAGGACGAATTTCAGATGTGGATGGCAAATTTTCCATCGGTGCCAGGGTGCCTGCACAGTCATTTAACAAATGAGAGAGGCACTAAACCAGTTATAACATCCAAATATACCTGTTGTGGTCTGAACGTCACTTTCTTTCTGCAAAGGAGGCATTCCAGCTTCACCCCCACCTTCAGCTTGCGTCTGTAACCATTGAACAAATGGATTATCATTGCTTCGGTAATCAAGACGAGTCTATAAAGTAAAGCAGAAACTGGCACATTTCTTCAATGCGATGGCATTTGCACAGCATGAGTGCAAGGGAACATTACTGTGACTTCGACATACCTCCATGCGCTGCCTTTTCCTGCCTCCGCAATTTGCAGCTGCAGATATCGTCGGCACAGCATCTCGGTTGAGATACCTTCGTCTGGAGACTCCAAATTGCGCTTCTAGTTCCGCATTGCTTCCGTAGCATTCAGGGGCAAAATGATCGGAGCAAATCGTTGCTCTCGATGGTGGCACCCAATCGGAGCTATAACCGATCGCTGCAATCCTCAAGCTTCTCCTTCCGTCTTGTGGAAATTTGTGGAACGAGACATCGGAATTCCATGCCGAATTGTTCTTGCAGCCAGGAGCGAAACACTCACGCATTTTCAGTTCGGAGCACGAAACACGAAATGCGCCAGAGGAAGACCTTTGTGCTGACGACCAAGCAAATGCTTTCACCCAGCCACTGACTGCGATGAGAAAACGAGGAGGAAAGGTGATAGCACTGCCTGTCACTAGTAGAAGCCTAAACCTTCTTGTTCTATCGTTGTTTTGTTCGCCCACGGTGCTCCCAGACGCAAGGAGATGTCTCCTTTGGATCTTAAAACCAGCAAGGTCAGAGCAAGACATTTCGCTCTGTATAGAAATATTCACAAGGATAGCGTGCTCACAATAGGTACACCGGTAAGTCACTCTCCAAGGTGAAGGTCGTGAAAGGCACTTGCATCTATAGCCTTGACACGCATTTGTCGGAACCGAAATATCCACTTCTCCGTGGGAACAAATACACAGCAGACGTCTGGCGTCGAATCGCAATTTCCTTTTATGTTCTCAACTGAGCGGCCCAATCGAAGGAAGCTAAAATTGCGTTCCTCGTTGGTTCAATAAAGCCACAGAAATATAATTGCTCACGAATCCCACATCACTGTTACATCACTGTTTCGGTCTCCGGAGCAGACATCACGGCTCGGCGGAAGAAGCCAAGCCAAATGTCATGCCAAGCCAAAACATCCCGGACCTCGAGTGTGACGTCCACCCAGGGTTTGCGAGCCTCAAGGCGAAATCGTGGTGAAACTAAAAATTCACTTTTTCTGAATAAACCGCGAAGAGTTTGGGGTAACTATTTCGCACACATAATCAGTGTTCCCTAATGAACACGTCGTGTGAGTACCGTTCCGTTCTGCAACAGTCGAAAATCGGCGTAGCTGAGCTTTAAACTTTTGACTGTTGATGATCCTTTCCGGGTAAAAAATGCCTGTGAAGTTGTGGATTTTTTTAAAAACTATAGAGAATCAAGAAGTTAAATTCTTTTCTTTAGATGTTGTTGATTTGTATTATAGACTGCCTAAAAAGATAATGTTTGAAGTCGTTGAAGAGGCTATTGAATTGTTCGGAGGTGTAAAATTCCAAAATTCCTCTGGTTGCTCTGTACAACAGTTCCTACAGTTACTTAGTCTGTACTTAGAATCAACCTTGGTGGAGGTAGACGGAAAGGTTTACAGAGAGAGGACAGGGGTTTGTATAGGCTCAACTATTGCGCCCATAATTAGCGACTTGGTTATGGCAAAAATTGATAGGAAGGTTATGGGTAGCTGCAGCGAATTAGGCATGTTAACTATCATGAGATATGTGGATGATTTTCTCTCATGTGCCCCAAATGAAGTCAGGAAGGTTGAGGTCAAAGAAATTTTTGAAAAAAGCGGGGAAGGTTTGAAGTTTACCCTGGAGACACAGGAACAGGGGATGTTGCAATTTCTTGACCTTGCTATCTTTGCGCATGCTACAGGTGTTTGTTGGCAGTACAAACAAAGATGTAAAAAGCCTTTAACCCCGTATGGGTCCTGTATTTCAAAGACCGTAAAAAATGGTGTAGCTAGATGCGTAATTAATAACGCTCTAAGCAGGTGCTGCATCCACCTGCTGAAAGCTGGTTGTATAGAGCAAATTCAGAGGTTAGAAGAAGCAGGATATCCCGAGAACATCATTAGGGATATCTTAAACAGAATCATCAGAGAAATAAGTAGTGGCAAAAAAACCGAAAGCCCTGAAAGAAGGAACTTTGGGGTAATTACATACCCATAAAGCCTCCCACAGGATAAAAAAAGTAGCTAGCAAGTACAGTGTTGAAGTAGTCTTTCGTAAAAAAACAGGCTTAAGATTACTGATTAGGAAGGTGAATCAGGAGCAGTTACCTCGGTGCTCTATAAGTCATGAAAATCAGTTTGTGGACTGTATAGTTGGGGTTGTTTATCGCATACCGTTTAGTGTCTCAACTAAATAAAAGAGCTGCCGTTGTTGGTGCTAGCAAGTTTTACTCTTGAGAAAGTTCCCCAGTTGCGTACGATCCGCCTATCCACAGATGACGAGGTCAAGAAAACGTCCATCAAAGGCAAGGAAACGAACGACAAGGAGCATTGCCACAGCTCGCAAGAGAATGCGGCTTGTCGCCGCATAATTGGCGAAAAATTCTGACAGGGCGTCGCATGACATAATTTACAGTTGTCCAATCCCTAAAGTGGGATAATCCCCAAAGCAGTGCAAAACTTGTTCGTAAGAAAAGTGCTCACAAGAGGCACCACAGAAAAAAAGAAAAAAAAATATATACAGGGTGTTCAAAATTAAGCTTTCACTAGCACTTTATAAATAGGCGAACAAAAGAAAACTGGTGCTATTTTTCTCTTCCTTGAGTAAGAAACAGGTGCTACATAATTAGCAGCACCTGTTTCTTACACAAGTAGCGTAAAGTCATGATTCTGTTTCCTGTCGTCGCTGTGTTTGCGTAGCGCTCGTGAAAGCTTAATTTTGAACATCCTGTATATATAAAATAAAACAAAAGTTCACTTCGTTTTTCCTTTTTACCTTGAAAAATGAGTAAGGAGTAATGAGTAAAGACCAGATGCAGCGTTTGCGCTTGCAGCGCATTGTTGCTGACCCACATTGAGTATACTATTCCTTAATTCACTAGAGGAAACGCGTGAGCGTTACGGTTACATGCTCTGGCGTTACCTACTCTCACATACGCTTACAGGTCTTTGTTTGTAATTTCACCTCTTACAGATTTGTTTCAGGTTGTAATTTTCAGGTTTTTCAGGTAATTTTCAGGTTTGTTACAGGTTGTAATTTCACCTCTTACAGGTTTGTTTGTAATTTCACCTCTAGGGATCAGTCCTGTGCAATTGATGCGGACGTGATGGACACCGAAGCACAATGGGTGTCTACCTCAAAAAGGTCCAAACACGGGAAAGCCACAGGGATGTACTTTCATGCCATATCATGTCTGCGATAACAACGACGCAGGCAGTGATAACCGGCAGCAGTCGCAGAGAAGTGATCTTGAACTACCGGCATCCGCGCCTAGTGTTTACGGCAGATCGGGAAGCGACGACAACCCGCACCCGCCTCGTATGGCATCGTTGTCCGCAACCTCTGCGTGCGACTTCACAACACAAGCCAGTCGACGGTGTCAGAAACCGCAGATGGTGAACGAGCCAACCTAGTCATCAACTTTCAACAAGTGATTGAGGAATACGGAAAAGCTGCTGTTACTCATTCACAGGACTACGTGTTTTGTGGCCAACTTCGGTTCTACAAAGAGGGTAGAGTGGGGCTGAGTGTCACATTGGAATATCGCTGCACCAAAACACCTCTTTGCACCTTTAGCCATTTTGTGCGCACACAACCTGCACTGGATGCGAAAAACAGCATCAATGCTATTATTGTTCGAGGATGTCTCGCGGTCGGAATTGGGTTCACTCAAGCCCGATAACTTACAGCGTCAGTTGGCCTTCCCTTCCGTTCTTACAAATTGTATCAGAAGTGCGAGGACAAAGTTGGCGAGAGGTTGCACGCTGCAACGTTGGACTCTATGAAGGCTGCCGCTCAAGACGAAATCGAAAGAATGTCCTGATCCTGAAGGCTTTTGGCAGATTCCGGTCATAGGGGACGGAGGATGGAGTAAAAGGTCTTTTGGGCACAGCCACAATGCACAGAGCGGTGTCGCGGTTATCATCGGCAAATATTCACGAAAGATACTGTTCATTGGTGTCAGGAACAAGTACTGCACTCTTTGTCAACGTGCGGAGTCTGAAGGGAAAGATCCTTTTGCACACACCGGTGCACGCAACTGGGCTTGATCTTCGACCTCAATGGAGCGCGACATTATCGTCCAGGGTTTCCAAGAAAGCCAACCAATGTACGGACTCAGATATACGACACTAATTGGCGATGAAGATAGCACCGTTTTCGTTGCTGTGCAAACACAAATTTCATTACGGTTGATTGGTCAAGAAAGTTGAATGCGTGAATCACCTGGTCATAAAGACTGTACATCGCTGCAAAAGACCCAAAGCATTCGCATCACCAGATGGAAGGGAAGCCGGGAAGATTTCGTTGTCAGCGAATGACCAAATCCTAAAGGGTGTCGAGAGATTCACGGTTAGACGACATGCCCAAAACACCCACGCTGTGACGTCTGTAGCGATACAAAGGCTACGTCACCAACTGAAAAACGACCCGTATCATTAAGGCAGGATTCATCAAGCAGGATTTTATTAAAACTCATATGGCTGCCGCCTGTCCCGCAATTTCTATGTTCGAACGAAAGAAAAATACGTCATATTATACCATGATCGCAAGGACTGGTATGGTGAACTATAGTTCATATTAGGACAGGTCATGGTAAGCTAGTACAGCCATTGTGTCGTAACGACGGAAGAAAAAGACCATGTGGGTTTCGTCAACATGTAGAATGCAAACTCTCTGAGTCACCTTTCCAACGTGATTTTCTGATATAAATAGGTAAATGGCGCACATTCCAAAGAGTAGTATATGTCTTTTCGTGTGCACAATTTCCTTTACAAGGTGTTTACTATTGATCTGTTTCTTCTCTTCACCCTGAAAAGAAGCAGCAGCCAGCGGGCTCCTCGTGCCGTCAGTACCCAAATATATAGATACAAGAAAACGACGTCGTCACCAGCAACCTCCGGAAAAACAGCTCGGGCTCAGACGCTGCTTCGGGCTACTTTCGGCGTTTCTAGTGTCTCCTTGCTCCTGCAAAGAGTCATTCGTAGAGCTTTTAGCTCTTCCTTCGTTCTACACCATCTTGTCTGCACAAAGGACTTCGTGAGAGGCGTTGATGTTTCCCTTCACGCGTGCGAACTCCTTGATCTCTTCGACCCCATCGGGGTGCTTGAAGCCTTTCGCTGCAGTCGCCTGGAAAACGGGAGACGGATCCCCACTGAAACGATCATTGTGACGTTTGCCGGTCACTGCTGCCCCTCTGAGATCAAGTCCAGGACGCTCATCTTTCGGGTGGACCCCTTCACTCGCAGGCCTCTTCAATGCAAACGCTGCTTTCGCTTCAGTCACACTACCAAGAGCTGCAAGTCCGATGTACGCTGCCGAAGCTGTGGTGACCAACATGATGATTCCTCCTGCCCTGATGGGTCGCCGCTGAAATGCTGCCTGTGTGGTGAAGCTCACCTTGCTGACTGTGAGATTTGCAGTAGTCGAGACCAGGAGACTTCCCTGCTAGAAATCATGGACACGCGCCACTGCTCGCGTTATGATGCTGCTGCTGTCTTGAAAGCACGTGGGTCCAGCTTTGCACGAAAGGCTCAGACACCTGTTGATGGCCAAGATGTTGCCAAGGGCCTCGCCGCGCGGTTCCCTAACACTGTTCCCCTACCTCCTCCGCCTCCTTTCTCCGTATCGTCGCACCCTGGATTCGTAGCAGTCGCATGGGACGAATTGGACTGCATCATCCATGCGCTCCCTTCATCTGCTCCCGGTCCGGATGGCGTATCTGCTCGAATGATGAAATTTACGTGGTCTGCTCACCCCCACGTCTTGCTTGACATTGTCACCACCTCTCTGAGTTCGTCATGGATCCCCCCTGATTGGAAAGTTGCAAGGGTTATCCTGTTGAAGAAGGCTGCGTCCAAGGGCCTTGCCATTGAAGATATTCGGCCGATTGCGCTAACGTCTGTCCTGTGCAAGACTGCGGAGCGAGTAATTCACAGCCGGTTGTCTGATTTTGTTGAGTCCAATAATATGTACAACTGTAGCCAGATCGGCTTCCGTCAGCGTTGTTCCGTCTGCATTGGCCACGTCAACCTTGAGAGGCAAATACACCGCGCACAGGAGGATGGGGACTTCTCTTGTGACATCAGACATTGCATAGGCATTCGACAGCATTGAGCACCGCGTTCTGCTGCACAGGCCGTCTGCAGTTTGTACCCCTGCCTATATTCTCTCCTGGGTCAGGAATTTTCTTTCTAATGGTCGAAAAGATCTTTCCAATGGTCGGACCGCCACCTCGTCTCTTCCCCATCAATAGCTGTTTAGAGGGGTGCCTCAAGGTTCTGTCCTTTCCCCACTGCTCTTTAGCATACGCATGAGCTCCCTTCACTTGGATGCTAATATTCTGAGCATCACTTACGCAGATGACATCGCTTTTTTCACCTCGGCCTCCCTCATCACTTACCTTGTTGTACCGCTGACCCAGCAGTACATCGGCTTGGACCACATCCGTTCATCTGAATATAAAGGTTCAGAAATGTGCGGTGCTCCTATTTCCGCCTGCGGGCTTCCGTGGGGTGGTGCCCAGCATCAATTGATAGGCAATGACCATCAACCAAGCTGAGTCTCTCAAATATCTGGGTGTGTGGTATGATCACAGGATGGATTGGGGCCGCCACATTGACCCCATCTGCAGAAGAGCCTCTGCGGCACTGGGTTGCATCCAACGTTGCTCCAGCGTTCGTGTTGGTATGCGCCGGAATGCCCTTCTTTATGTCTATCGTTGCTATGTCCGTCCCATCCTCGAACATGGCTTTGTCCTTTTCTCTCACCTCCCTGACTACCGGATAAGCAAGCTGCTCGTCTTAGAGAGGAAAGCGCTCCGCATGTGTCTCGGTCTTCCCAAGAATACTGCAAACGGCGCCCTGTATCTTGATGCGGGTGTGCTCCCACTGAAAGTCCGCTTTCATCTTTTAACAGGGGGCACTTTCCTCTCTCTGGCGCAGAGCCCTCTTGCTTCTCACCACATTGAATCGCTCACAGATTTGGGTTCCTGGACCAGCAGGCGGTGGCGCAGATCCAATATTCCCAGTTGCTATTTGCCCAATCTCTCCTGTCGCCGCTTGCCCATGTCCCCCAGCCGGTTGTGCCTCCCGCGCCAGTCTCTGTCCAGGTTCTCAGCATCTTTCACTCTGATGCCAAATATGCGCCTCTCAGTTACTTGAAAGCAGAGCTTGTCACTCACATGTCTCACTTTCGCAATCACCTGGTCATCGCCACGGACACATCTGTCTCTGAGGAACGGGCTGGAGTTGGCATTGTCATTCCCCAGCTCGACTCGCACTGTCCCATTCGCCTCCCTGACTACACACCGGTCTTTCACAGTGAGTTTCCGGCCATGCTCCTAGCGGTGCTGAAGATTCCCGTTGCTTTCAAAATGGTGCTCATTCTCTCTGACTCTCTTTCTGTGATTTCCTCCCTTGTGAGCACCACAAGCGCCTTGCTCGCCTTTCTTAGTTGCTTTTGCACCTAGCCACACCTCCCACCTCCTTGTCTCCTGGATTCCAGGCCACCGCACCCTGGCTAATATGTCACTCTCTGGACCAATCCTGGATGTCCTTCCTCCAATTGCTGACATCGTCCGGGCGCGCTACAGACGTTTCCTTTCTCTCGCGCGGCATCGCCGTCCAGCCTGTCCAGCCACCATGTCCTGGCTATGAGCACCTCTTATTCCGTTGGAACCATGAGCATTGTGGCTGCCGTGAGACCGAAACTTCTGTAACGCGCGCTCGGTGCCTTTCCCTCCCATTAAACTTCTATCGCAACCGTGCTAGCCTCGAATCGTCGTCTGCTTGCCCGCACTGCGATGAAGACGAGACCGTCCATCACTTCTTCCTTGATTGCACCTCCTATGTCACCATTCGTCGTCGCCTTCTCGTTCCAGGTGTATCCCATTTGAAACCATTAGAAATAACCTTTCACAAATAAACGCGTAAGCAGCCACTGTTAGAAATAAATCTCCCACAATATACGCTTAAAAATCAACGCACACAAATAATCGCTGAAATATCCCCGTGTAAATAAAAACGCTAAGGAATCCACGGTTAAGAATATATCGTTAAAAATAAATCGTTTCAAAGTCCCCCACGTCTGCCCTACGGTTGCTGCAATCACGTGGTATGGCCGCGAGTGAAATGGACAATCAGCATAGAGAAATAGTCTCGCTTAGGATTTAGATTTATTAGCGTGACCCCCCCCCCCCCCCCCCCGTTGCCCGAAGCAAGGTGAACTCCAAACGAGGGACTTAACTAACCTCCCAGGGCCAAACTAGCCTAAGCTGTCTGAAACAAAACTAACCTAACATAACCTGATCTAACCCGACGCAGAATGCAATCAATGCGCCTCTGTGCTGGATGATGAGGAATGAACGAAAACGAAAACGAACGGAACGAACCAAGAAGCAGAACCGAAAACCGAAAAAAAACGCTATTTTGGTGCGAACCGGAACGGAATCGAATCCGTATACTTTTTTTTTTTTTTTTTTTTGCACAGGAGGGAAACCGAAAAATTTATTTAACGGTTTTCGGTCCAAGAAAAAACTGCGCCGGTTTGGACTACGAATAGGCGAATGAAACTGACGTCGCGTGTTCTGAAGTCATGTAATGGATACTTTACAAGGGTTATGGTTACGGTGGAATGTATGTCGGTATACTATGACCCTTAGGCTGCCTTTGTAACGTTCTATCGTTCGCGCACATAGACTCAGAGGTACATGTGACCGATTGTGACTCTCTACCAATGTGCCGTAGTGTTCGTTTTAATTTCATCCGCCCAAACCCTTCTCTCTGGTTACGTTCCTCTTAAGAGGAAACACACTCAACTAAACAGTCACCCAAGGAGGCTGTGTAACGGCTTTTCTCTTAGTAATGCCGCGCAACGCGACCCTTGTTTGAGAGCAGCGATGTTGAATACATTTACGTATCCGCGAGACCAAGCGCGTGCGAAGTGGCGCCTCTTTTGTGGACAGGACACGAAGAAAAAACACGGAGCCGTCGAGCGCGTTTGTGAGTGAAGGTGTTCCTCGATTTGCGTCGCACTCTTGCGGTGTTGCTTGCTGGCTGGGAAGCAGACATTCGGATGGGACGCAATCGCACCAATCCAGCAAGAAAGTACTTTACGTATGACATTACGACAAACAAGTCCGTCTGTATCATGCGCTTCAAGAAAGGAGAGAGCCTATTTGTACAGACAGTCACCTACAGGAACCAGGAGCTACCAATTTCTCAACTGCCTATTGATATTGAATACCATGTATGCGGAATAAACGGGTTTACATTTTGCAACATCGATTTTTTTTCTGAGAATGAATATGCACACCAGAAACGGAACTGGTTAAAATCGGTATGAACCGTTATTTTTTTTTTGCTCCGGAGCAGAACCGGTACCGGACCGTTTGTGATGGAACCGGATCGAAAACCGGAACCAAAAACCTTTCGGTTCGACACCCTGTTTTTAATGGTGGATTTTTAAGCGGTGATCTCTAAACGGACATAATAAGTTGTTTATTTTTCGTGATTTATTTTCAACCATGTATTTTTTTAAGCGGTTTATTCTTAATGGGGGATTTCGGGTACGCCCCTCCCTCGTTCCCCCGGTTCTCTCCATCGCTGCTCAGCTCTCCCTGGCAACGCTGCTATCCCTTGGAGCCTCCCATAGGAACCGCGCTATTCTCCATAGTATCATCTCATTCATCTCCAGCTCTATCCGGTTCTAACTCTGTTTAACCATCCTCTTGACCGCTCCTCATTAACCCTGGCAAATCTCCCTTGCGGAAAAGCGCCATCCCGCTTGAGAAGCAACAACAACAACGCAAACGCGCGTGCATTCGTCATTTCTGATTTTGGTCCAGAAATATCACGTGGCTCAACACTGCGTGGCGCCATCCATCGCGAGAAGATGACATGAGCGGGTTGGGTGATTCCGCCTTAAAACTCAGCGAAAATTGTGGTGCTTTACTGCTGGATGGACAAAGCGGGGTAATTAGTAAACGTTCATAATTTACTAATATGCAGCATTCGTGCACGAGACTGCACTTCTTCAGGTTACAAAAATGTAAACATGGTACAGGCACATATATACAGTTGAAGGGGGAGTTCTGGCATGAGAGGGTAACAGGTTGATGGAAAGGATGCAAACAACAGATAAAAATCACAAGAACATAAATACAAAAGCAGGGGTATCAGAAGCGAAACAACGCGAGCCCAAGGGCTTATACACAGGAAACGAGAACACTTGTTGGTGACGTTCGAGGAATTAAGGATAAAAAGGGGGGTTATGGCGACGGAATGAGGACACGGGTGCGGAGTACAAAGGTGACCAGTGGACCGTGAGAAAGTGAAGACGGAGGTGGTCTCAGGAGAGAGACAAACGAAGAAAAATGTGGAAGTTGGAGAGTAGTGTGTGTGTGTATATCATTATCTTCTTTTATTTGAAAAATTATATTTACGGGTTCAATAATTGTAGTGGGCCTGCGTGGATGTTCAAACCATGAGGCTTCAGAGACTGGAATTTTGCAATTAAAAAGGATTCGCGATTTTTGCGCTTCATGTCACTGTTATAACCCGATTCAAGGATAACGATTTTGAGGTCTGTACCTAAAGCGTGTCCAGGAAGGTTAAAATGTGTAGAAACGGGTGTAGGATGGTTATTAACAATATCGGATTTATGGCCGTAAAACCTTTCCCTCATGGTGTTCGAGGTTTCTCCAATATACTGAATACAACATTTCGTGCACATAATGAGCTAACATACGTTAAAAGAGTTGCAGTGCAATCCCTGTCGGATTTCGAAAATAAAAGAGTTTGAGGTGCTCCAGATAAATGTACATGGGCTAATGAAATGACATGTTTGGCAGCGTTTGTTACCACAAGGGGAACACCCAGGATTTGGTCGGGATAGACGGGATGAAACTAGTAAGTTACGAATGTTACGTGATCGACGGAATGTGATATTGGGGGGAGCAGGAAAATTATTTTAAGTTTTTCGTCGCTGTGAAGTATGTTGAGATGGCGGGTGAAGATGGACCCTGCGCCACTCAGTGCTTTGTTATAGGCGGTAACGAAGGATAAGGGGTTTTGTTGCTGCCGCGGTTCATGTGAAAGTAATTTATCCCGATCTAGAGATTTGCACGCGGAGAGAGCATTGTTTATAAGGTTGGGAGGGTAGTTTCGTTTTCTAAAATCGTTGGACATTTCTTCAGCGCATGCCTCAAAATCTTCTGGGTTAGAGCATATGCGTTTTAGACGTGTAAATTGACCAAAGGGGATGTTCCTCTTCTGAGTATTAGGATGGTAGCTGTTAAAATGAAGGTACTGGCGTTTGTCAGTGGGTTTCTTGTATAGATTCGTGACCAGCTTACCAGACTGTACAGAGACAGTCACGTCTAGAAAATTCACTGATGCATGGGAAAGATTACACGTGAACTTGATGGCCTGATGTACGGAGTTAAAATGCCCGAAAAACGCAATTAAGGATGGTTCATCACCCGACCATACGATGAAAATGTCGTCAATGTACCTTAAGAAGACTAAAGGTTTGATCGGGAAGGATGCTAATGTTTTTTCTTCGAATTGCCCCATGAAAAGATTCGCATAGTTGGGAGACACGCGTGACCCCATTGCTGCACCTTGAATTTGGACAAAATGTTTTTCGTTAAATATAAAGTTGTTGTACATGAGCACAAGCTCAAGGAGCGAGAGGACAGCTGATGTCTGGAGAAATTCAGACGGGAAAGATTCAAGAAAAACTTTCATCGCATCGAGACCCTCATCGTGTGGTATGTTTGTGTAAAGGGATGTAACATCCATAGTAGCCAAGATGACGTTGCTCAAATCGCTGTTCTGCTTATTAATCGAATCGACTTTGAGGAGAAAGTCATTGGTGTCTTTTACGTAAGAGGGCAGAAGCGGAGGAACATGTTTGATACAATGGTCTAAAAGGAGAGAAATGTTTTCGGTGGGTGTGTTTATTCCTGATATTATAGGCCTGCCGGGGTTATTTTCCTTGTGTACCTTAATCAATAGGTAAAATGAGCCTGGAGTAGCATTTTTGGGTCTAATGAACTCCGCAATGTTACGAGGAATAGAATCGTTAGCGATTAGCGCGCTGATCTTTTGGTTAATTGTGCGACAAAATAGTGGGGTGGGGTCAGAGTCAAGAGGCTTGTAGAACCTAGCATCACTGAGGTGCTCATTTGCTTTGCTGACGTAGTCTGAAGTATTCATCACGACAATTCCTCCGCCTTTATCAGCGGGCCTGATTATGATATCATCACGAGACTTGAGATTCCGTAGTGCTATCCTTTCTTGCTTAGATAAATTAAATGATCCCCGGTTGTCAAAAGTGTTAAGAAGGCCTTTGATGTCATTGGATACTGCCTTAATATAATTGTCGATCATAGGGCTAGTTTTTGATGGGTCAGGGGTCCAGACGGAAGGTTTCTTAAATGGCGTTACTTCAGTGCGTGCACTGCCGTGAAAAAATGTTTGCAAGTGCATTCGTCTACCTAAATTTTGGAGATCATTTAGAATTTCAAATTCATCAACACCATGGGGAGTGGGGACAAAGCTCAGTCCTTTGGATAAAACGCTGGTTTCAGCTTTCCCTAGCGTAACGCCTGATAGGTTAAAAACAACACTTAGTGGTGGACCTACAGAAGTCTGTGGGTGGTCTAATAAAACAGAACAAAGATTAAGGCTGGTGATGTCTGTAAGGTGGATATTATCACGACAAGCTTTCTTACACTTCGTGCGCTGTAATTGGGCGAGCTTATCGGAAGAAAAACGATTGAGTGTGAGCAATTCTTCTGGCGTTAGAGCGTGAGCTAGTTGACGGAGCTGGTTGTCTATGTCTTTGATTATGTAAGAACTTTCTGTTCGCAGAATTCTGATCAGTTCTATAGAAGCATGCGTTAATATGTTACGCCATCTCTTGGAACTACGCGGTGAGTGGAAATTGAATGTTGGGTGAACGTCAACCATTAAACCTTTGGGTACAACATTCTGTGCTATACAATCAGAGTAGAAATGGAAGTGAGAAACAAATCTAGTTTTTCTGTCTAATAACTTACGTGCCCTAAGGAACGTTGTAGAGTTTACATTGTCCGCACATAGTCAGTGAGAGCTCCTTGTGTTGTACCTCCGTGTCGCACGTCGTTGCTTCTTAGGCTGGCGTGTCCGGACCGAGGGAGTCGTGGCGGCGATAGGGGTGTCAGTCCGAACGGTGACGTCCGCGCTGCCAGGTGAACACGGTGAGCTTCTGTTTGGGGCTACTCCGGGCGTTTGGGGATGAGGGCTGTGCACAGGGTTGGCACAGGACGTGGACTGGGTAGCACAAAGATCACGGGGAGCATTTCGCCGGGTAGGTGACCGTGTAGACGAAGGTGGCAACTTAGGACGGTTCCCGATGGAGGGGGATTCTTCGAGGTGGAAGCCGCTGGAGCTGTTGAGGTTGCGGTGTGGGCTAGCTGAGTTTGGGCGGTTCTCCGTAGTCGTTGCACTGTTACCCTCTGGGGATGGTTGACTGGGGTTGGAGCTCCCATTTGGTGCAGCAGGGGCAGCAGACGGCTGACACTGACCACCGGCAACTTGACATCGCCTATTTTTTCTGCCTTCGTATCTAATATGCAGCATGAAAGACACGAACAAAGTCGGCCTGACTTTGTCTGTTATTTCTCGTTTGTATTCCTATACGACTTTGTCCGTGTCTTTTATGCTGCATATTAGCAGTGTTGTACACAGCTGCGCTACTAGTAGCACCGCTACCGTGTTCACTACTGTTTTCGGTAGCGGCGTAGCGATCACGCTACATTCTACATTGGTAATCGGAAAAAGTATTTCCGCTACAAATATGGGTGGAGGCCGACTCCTTCTCCGCTAACGCTGCCCCTACTTTTTATAATCTGAAAGACATGGAACACACAAAAAAGGCGACGAAGCAGAAATGTTTTCTTGTTACTCCTTTTAGTTACTTGTTAATTAGGCAGACTGATGTGATGATCAACCTGAATTTCGCTAACACTCATAACCTAAGAGCAGCCGTATAGGAATATAATTTGTGTTATTCCGTGCATATCTGAGAAACACAAACATACGGTATGGGCTGGGAAGCTAGTTTCCGTCATTAAACCATTTGCAAAATATGCATGAGCGTGTTGCTCGCACGTTTCAAACTGTGTTTTGCAGCTTTATTGTTCGGAGCTGATAAAGAAACTGTTGTGTCTTTTGGAACTGGAATATCGAAATCTATCGGAAACCCAACGAGATATCGCCATGGTCATTACACTCCAAATTAACCCGACTGTGCTTTTCAATTTCAGTTTATTCCCCTTAACGGATAGAGGAGGAGCAAAAAGGCAGCAAAAAGCCGAAAAGCTTTAAGGTGTTGTGCCGCATGAAAAGCATTGCTGGCAAGATCGAATTGCTTCAGCTTACACAGGTTGCCAAACTCGGTCTAGGTATATCCGCGTATAAAGGTGTGTATAAATAGTAATTGTTGTTATTAAATAATAATCGATTGCATTTCCTATACTTACTTGAGCGTAGGGTCCACGACGGAAATTCTGTCGCTACCCATCTTGCATGTCCCCACAAAATGGAGACCCGACGACGTTTGCTGCCTCGCCAGGCAGGCGAGATATTCATCACTGTACATGGCGAACATCTCGCACCCGGGAAAAGGAATGTCCCAGAGCCTTACACCATGACTCTTCATAGCGCGTGTAGTCAGGAGTCGCACCGCTAGCTTTGACGCTGCAATGTACGGAATTTACAGCATGCATCATGCGGAAGCAGTTACGCAGCACAGATAACGACTCTGCCACAAGAAAATTACTGGAAAACTATGTCGTGCAAGCATAAGGGTTACGGAGTTGTTTTTTCACCGGATTGGAATGGAATGGTCTCGGTGATCCCTGTTCGCGCACCACGATCACTCCGTTGTCGAAGCGTCACGAGTCCGGCTGCCGAGCTTAAAGGTCAGATATGCCGATTTTGAAGTGCCGCAGAACTGAGCGATACTCGCGCTGTGTGTTCATTACCGAACACTGAATATGTGTGCGAAATATCTTGCTCCAACTGTTCGTAGTTCTTTAGAAAACCGTTTTTTTAGTTCCCACGCCCGGCCGTCAGACCGTCGGCAAACCCTGCGCACGGGCGCACCGACGTCACTGCTCTCGGTTTATCTGTCTTTGGCTTGGCATGGACTCTTGGCTTGGCCGCTTGGCTTCTTTCGTTTCGTCCTCTGTGCATCGTACATAAGCGAACAGCTGTTATGTTGTTGCTAAGCCGGAAACAAAGCATGTGAATATTTTTTTTTTGGCACGGCGTCGTTTGGAAAGTGCACTTCTTTGTTCTGACATTGCCTTTTATGGGCTGGAGCGATATGATACGTAATATGCCACGGCGAAGTTGTCGAAGATACGACGGTGCTACGCTGTTAGAACAATTCATCGGAGCATTCAAGTGTTACCTATTATAAGCTGCCAAAGGTGCGAAGCTCTTGGCTGACAGTGGAACTGCACTGGTAATTTCCACTGCAAGGATTTCGTCCACGAACGTTATCATAGGTTACGCGCGACTCCAGAGGCAATTTGGAATCTCGGCACGAAATCGTCTGATGAAATTCTGAGGTGCCCGATGCACAACGTTTTGAACGTGCCACGGAGGATTAAGGCAAACAACGAGAGCAAAAAAAGGTAATTAAGTCGAGGTTCAGATATAAAAAATAGCAAGCTTTATGAATCGATTGTGCAGCTGTCCTACTGCGCTTACTCTGATATAACCACCATCAACAACACAATAGTATTGGTAATCTAACTTCTGAATTATCACTGGTGCACGCTGAAGGCGGAAATGAAGCATGATCTGGCTTGTATCTGGTGCATGAAGAAATGGCTGACACGTTAGTTGCAGTCTACCTCCACCAATAGGTATGACAATGTGATGTTATAATTTGAGTATTCACCTATGTTCAACTTTTCATGTGCGCTCACCTGCAGACATCTTGACACCACTTTTAAATCTGCCCTCAAAGTTACAACCTGTGCTTTCAGGGTGGAAAACAAAGGTCGCCATCCCGATTAGCTGCTATCTCCCAGTTCAAGCACTTTTGCTGTCTGGACACTGGTTCCTGTGGACGGGGTGTTACAAGCTTCACTGTCTGATATAGAGGGTACGTTACATTAGTTCAGTTAATTTGTCTTTTGCACATTTTTGTTACTGTTAGCTGGATTACTGTTGGACATACAATCCTTTGGCACACCGAAGCTGATGTCGCCTCTGATAACGTTTTAGAATTTTCAGTGTCATCAACGTCCATTGAGGAAGGTGCCTTTACTATCTGTGAATCTTTAATTGAAGAATAGCCCAGAATTCATGTTAACATTGTCTACTCTTATTAATTCACTGTCTGTGTCCTGAGAGCTAAGAAAAATTGAAACTATTTATTTGTCACGACTTCACACTGGATGTGGTACTGGCTTGACATGTAAGCTAAAATACCTGGATTCTACAATAATTGTGTTCAACTTGGTGCATTACCGTGGGCAATGCCACATTCACTACATTTTTAGTGGGTCCGGTGCACAAATACTGTGTGCATACTGCATACATACATACTGTTCGATAGGCAAAAATACCTGAGCAGTGCTGTGTAGTCTTTTTACCCAAAGTCCATACTCTTACTGTAAAGTCACAGTACGTAGAACAGCAATGTGCAGGTATGCTGCGATAGAGATTCACAACAGAAAGAAGACTGTTGAGAGCATCTAAATTTTAATGAGACGAGACGTTCGTGCACAAGGCTGCTCTTGTTAATATCTAACATGAAGTTACAAAATCCCGGAATATATAAAACATGTTGTAATGTAGAGAGCGAGGGTTGGTACAGACATAAAAATAATTATACAATCATATATAATAAAATAAAAAGGGGGTACAACTCCCCCCTCAACTCGACTCGACAACTCAATAACTCTACTTATTCTCTACCTTACAACATGTCATATATTCTGGAATTTTGTAACTTGATGTTAGACCTGAAGAAGCACAGCCTTCTGTGAGAAAGTCTTCTTTCTGTTGTGCACAATCATTATACAGTAAATATGAATATCCATTTCTTGTCATTAAATGCTTCTTCTTTTTTTTGTTTTTTTCTGCAGTGATGAGCAACCATAAGGACACATGCCAGAAAGGGAGTCTCTTCGGGATGACAAACCCTCATCACCTCATGAGGATACAATGGTTGACGAATGGTTCTCAAGCACATCGAAACTTCAACAAATAATTCATGAAAAAGCCAGTCAGTGCTAGCACCAGGAATTGAACGTGGACCGTCCTGCTACCAGTCAGAGATGTTACATTTCAGGCGCTCATTGACTTTTGGTGACTTTGTTGGTTGTGGTGGTTACTTGTTGACTTTGTCCCAAGGTGGAGCTCGCCACAGCTCATTTGCTTATCTGTTAATGTTGTGGCGTGTGTTGCGTTTTTCTCTTTATGTGTTCCAGACTCAGAACGGTTAATTTGGATCAGGTCAGGTACGTTTCATTTAGACATGAAAAACATAAAGTGGTCTTTCTCAACACAACTTGGCAGTGGCCTTCATGCATTACTGCTACGGCCATTAAGCGCGAATGGAAAGCTGCACATTATGCATGATGTAAAACCCCCAAGACTATGGAACACGAAGGGACTGACACAGACACATCCCTTTGTGTTCCCTAGTCTCGGGGTTTTACATGTGCATCATCTTTACCAGCTCGCTTGCTTCCTAGCCATTTTTTCTGCACATTATGTTCACTCTACTTTTATCGTGTGCTATATAATCTTGTTCAAGTTCTGTGAAACGACGTGTAATGCTATAAAAAAATTCAGTACACTGCTTATGTGGGTTGAATGGTAGCGCATGAATGCAGGAAGGAAACTGTCATGTTATGGCAAGTGTTTACGTATTGTACATTTAACTACTAATTTTATTGGTTAGCTTTTGCCGGCGTATCATGTCAAGCCATGTTATATTAATTTGGAACATGTTCTTCTTAGTAGCCAGAGCAGCTGATACACAGTGAGAACATAGCCCATGTGTGTTTGTCTTTTCCACCGCAGCCCTTGGGTTTCCTCCCTGATGGCTACACATGTCAGGGATAGGTTTCAGAACCGGTAGTTCCCGCCAAGTGTGAATTGCTTTTCAGGGGATCATCACGCTGGCAGATGAACCATATGGTTTAAATTATTTGCAGGACAGGAATTGCGTAGCTTCACACAAATAGTACTACTACGACGTAAGAGTGGTTTCAAATCTAACTTTTTTGTGTTCCTGACATTATCGCACAAGATGTAGTATCCACTATGATTCTTTATATGGGGGGTATGTACAGTGCAACCAACAGATGCTATTTACAAATCTGTGTTTTCTACTGTGTTGAAATGGGGTAGTTTGTATCTAAAAGCCATAGTGAAACACAGGCAGCCAAGGACAGACTTTTGATGCCCTCGAGAAACATGGCAACACATTGCAGGGACTCTGGATGCTGCCTAAATTTCCAGAACACACAGCTCAAGGCAGCGGTTAAATAACAAGTGGTTAGAGAAATCCAAGATAGTTGCATGCGTAAGCAGTCCACTGTTGGATTTGCTTCTGTGCGAGATACGTTATCTCAAAGGGAACGCACGGACACACTCATAATGATACTAGGGCTGCCTGTGAAATAGAATGGGGAGGAGCGGGGAAGATATATAACCCCTTTTTCTTGTCTGTTATTCTATTGGTTAAATTGTCATTTTCTTAGCAGCATATATGTGTATATTCCAGAGTCTGCTAATAAATATATCAGTTTAGAGCTAGGAGTCGCATTGTAGATGTCTCATCCTGCCTTGGCTGCTTGTGTTTCACTATGGCCATGCTTGCTATTGCAAAAACAGAAAACAAAAAAACACAATAGAAAAACACGAAAAGAGCGACCTAAAAAGCTGCCTGTTCTAGTGCTCACATGGAGGCAATGCAATGAGGTAACATGTTCCATTCATGAACTGTGCATAGTAGTACATATCACAACGGCAACCGATTATTCAGATTTTTTTTGAAGTACTTTGTTTTTTGGAGCTTTGTTTGCACAGTCTATTATTGGAGCTTTATGTGATTCCCCTCTTGAGATACTTTAAGATTGCTGATGCTGTGCAGTTTGTTAATTTTGAAACTGTGCTGTGCTGAGGTAGAAAAACATAATTGTCATATCTACATTTGAGCACATAGGAATAATTTGTAAGTACTTTCCTTGTTGACATTAATATTTGCACCAGGTCACAACATTGTTGATAGATGGAAAATGTAAATAAATATATTTATTTGCTTGCCAAACAATGCACAAATGTCTTCTTTTCTAGTGAGATATTCCCTGTTTACCAGACATAAATGCGGAGAAGTTAAAGGTGCACAATGATGGTAGAGTCTAGCGTTGCTTTTTGCCACTTCACATATATTCACTGTTATTCGTGTGCACATGTAGGAATAGGAAGGTAGAGCATGTGCTTAAAAAATTTCGTATGCAGCCACACATATGGTTCAGAAGATTAATTAGATGATGTCCAAGCATATATAATTGCTTATATAATTGTACTTTATGTGCAATGGGTATGCTAACGGATTGCTTCCATGAAGCCCTTTCATTTATTTTTATAGGTTTTATTTTTTATTCTATATAAATTTTATATTACTTATTGTATACTTATTTTTTTTATAAATCTTATAAATTAAAAAATCAAGTTACGCAGACCCTGTAGGAGTACCCTTTGCAAATGGTTTGGTAACGTGTCTCTAACTGTAAAGGTAAGAGGCAATCGAGAATGCTGCAGACAAGGTTGCAACTTACATATTGCTTATCATGTCCTACATACAAAGCGATTTGTACAATAATTCCTGAGCACGGAATTAATTCCAAGGCTGGCCAGTGATGTCACCCAGGACGACAAGTCACATAATTGCCTCTAACACTTTTACACCCCATGGGCTGCATTGTGAATTGAAAGAGCACTCTACAGAAGGATAAGGTGCACCTGATTTCTAGGATTTATGCTATGCCCTAACTCTTCAGACACCACATTTCTAAAAACACCATTTCTAAGAGGCAATATGTGCTCTGGTACTTCTTTTGCATCTGCATAGTGTGCAACCACATGGCTACTGGAGCTTTCGTGTACATGTTTTTGTGCGACGGTGCTCATTACAAACAATATCCAGATGTTAGACATAAAATGCAGTAGTTTGTAGCGTACCACACAACGCAGCGTGACATGGGAGTGTGTGATTCAAAGAAAGCTTCTGAAAAATACACAGAATCTCACAAAAAGTTTAAAATGTGATTTGTATTTCGTTTTACGTCTCTCATCGTTACATACCATCGTCGACGGTGTTGCACATTGATAAATTGTACGTAAAACTTGTGCCATAGCAGTATGCGGTTTCTCAAATACATAGCAAAATTTTTTCCTGCAGGAATAAAACGCTGTCGGCATTTTCTTGCTAACACGGCTGTCGAAACGTCAGTCTCTACAATGGGCAAGTGCTGTAAAGGAGCTAACGCAGACGCGACTTGATACAAATTGTACGTGCTCACAAAACACAAACGACGAATTCCAGTCACAGCATCGCACAGAGGTTGGTTCGCGAATGAGTTCGCTGCTGCTGCACTGTTTACTTATCGCGGAACGGTGGAACCCGGCTGTCCGCCATCTTCAAGCACAGATACGTGAAGCCGTGAGAAGCCTTAGCTGAAATCCACTGACAAGTACGAAGGCGCGTACACGTCACAATGCCCGTTCGGGTGCATCTACGTCATAAAAATGGCTGCGCCCATGTGTGTTTCGGAATGAATTATCTATTTTTTTGACATGGTACTGTACCGAACTGAGAGAATGAAGGTGCATTTTGGGGAGAGCTGGATGTGGGCTTTCAGAATATCACAACCGTTTCGACTATTTGGGATATCGGCATAGCTGACCTTTAACTGTTCTCTTCTGCTGTGGCGATGCACCTTGGGCCCTGATTATGACATAGCAGTGAAGTCGGTTGTCCGATACCTAATTACAGCAGCTAAACTTTGGGCACAGGAACATATGCCACTCGTGGTCGTGAGCAGCGATACAGCTGGTGTTTTTATTCAATGTTTCGTAATAAATATCGTACTATGTACTTAGCGAAATTTCAGTCGTATCAGTGTCATTTTGATGTAAGAGAGCCTTCTACACGCTGCCCTTAGCATTTCTGTCGCGGATGGCGTTAGCCACCTTTGCGCTGCACTCGAAGGAAGAAATTGAGTAATTTTGCTCCTTTTGGGGACTAAATGCATTGCCACACAAATTAGTTCATTTCGGGAGTAAATGAAGGTCACAGAGTGGGGACTGCATGTCTCGCTCTGTCCTAGAGCCCCTGGCACAAAATTCATGCCCATGAATTGTAGTGCATCATGTGCATAATGTGAAAATACTTTTAAATAAACCGTTAACCGTGATATGTCGAGTGATAAAATCTTGCAAATCCATAGGACCAAATTTCACAAGAATGAACCTTTTACTCAACTTTGCTCTGTGTGGGAGGAAATTGTTAAGTTAGCTAGGTTACATAGCTTTATTCCTTCAAATTCACGAAGCGCTCACATTTACCGATACTGTTTGATTCAGGAGACCATTTGCGAAATTCTGTGACTATTTGCAGTGTTTGGGAGTAAATTACCGAGTTAGGGAACTAAAATGGGGAGTAACTGCAGTCTAGGGGACTAGAACATGTAATTGTTCCCAATTTCATTCTTTTTCTTAGAAGTGTGCTCTGGTGACAAGTAACAGACTCTTTACATGTTCCAGGTATTTTTCCCTTGTCGATTAGTTCCGGAATTCAAGGAATGGAACGGGATATCTCCAGCCATTAACGGAATGGGAATTAAGACCTATTTCCACTCCTCGGAATGGGATTGGAATAGACTGGGTCACCTGATTCCGGAACCCTGGCAGGCACACTTCAGATTAACGTTTAGGAAACGGCTTCCTATTTTGCAGTTCACCGCACACAATTTGTTATTTGCCCTCTTTTATTTGATAACTTATATCCTCCTCGAATGCGCCAATTAAGTCAAAAAGCAAAAAAAAAAAAAAAACATTTTCGTTCTTGAACGGTGTAGATGAAAGAAGAAAGCTGCTGATTCAGCCTGCATGATTCATTATCACCCCCCTGACACAACACCCAAGGGGCTAGAGTTCCTTTCATAAAGCGGATGATTTCTGTATGTAATGATTGTGATTTAGTTGTTAGCCGATTCGAACTCAAGCGGATAAATGCAAGAAATACAACAGTGGGACTTTATATTTCTTCCACGTTTCTGGACGCTGGCTGTATTCTTCACTTGCCTTTGCAGTAAATGCAAGAAACAAACATGCAAATGCAAGAAACAAACACATGCGAGACCCAAAAGATTGTATATTTGCAACTGCATTTCAATCTGTAAATGTCGCAATACATAGAGTTTTAGCTCACCATACGATAAACGATGTCTGTCGTAACTGTCGATCTCGTATATAAAAATCGGGAAACACTTTTTTAATTATTCAGTATTCAAAATTAATGAATATTCTTTGTAAGGTGGGCTATTTTATGGTCGCAGGAATTATCTCCAGGAGCGTTGCCCTAATTGATTTTCCCAAATGAACTTATTTCGAAGGATAGATGTCTCCCAATGACAACATCTGTTCCCTTCGGTGCGCTGACGCCGTTGCCGTTTATAGAAAAATGGTAAAGCTCAGGGGAAATGGCCTAAAAAAAAAAAAAAAGATTTGGACGCCACCTTTGCCGCTCCCACGGGAAAACGCTTCCCCTAGCATAGTTTCAAACCAGGGACATCAAGATTCACTGCTTGTTCTCCGTGACACTTATGGGCAATGAGAGAGCGCATTTCACGGGGAGCCACAAAGGCGGTCTCCAAATATGCTTTGTTCCTTCGAGGCCATTTCCTGGTGCATACTCAACAATTGCCAATGACGTCAACGCGTCAAAGGCAACATATGTTGTCATTGTCTTTCGAAGAAGTGTACAAAATCCAGCGAACCAGAAAGGACATGTGAAAGGAAGTGCCTGAGGACTAGAGCCGCCGATATGTCGAACAGAGACTGTTCTTCTTCTGGGCACCGTCCTCATATTGGCACGGTATCTAAAGTGTTAGGGATGACGTGTTGAACGTTGATGGGTATTGGTAGGCATTGGTATTGGTTCATAGGTAGCCGGGAGGGTTGAAAAGTTCAATTCAATCTTTCACGACAGAGGTGAACGGACTGCGTGCGTAAGCCAATTTGCTATAACGTGGAAGGAGATTACGTGAATGAAGGCATCTCTGAATGAAGATGCATGCAATGTTAAATGCCACCTCGTTGCTCCTTTGATAGGTCGGAATGTCCAGTGTTCGCAAGACATCAGCCCACCAAATGAAACTGACAAGAAAGAATGACAAATGCGGGCCTTACGAGCCATCGCCCATGTACAGAAGGAAGCTCCACGAGGGCCCCAAGGGTGGGATCCGTGTATACGAGCCATACGCAAAGTCTATCGCATGGATAGAAAAATAGAAGGCAAAGATCTTGTATTTGGTGCTCGAGGAGAGATCCCGAACGTGGCTAAGAACGATTCTTTGAGGGAGAGAAGAAGAATGGAAGAGTAGAAGAACAGAAAACAATGGGAGGCAGCACTCTGGAGGGATTTTTCAAGAAAAGCGCGTGCAGGTCTGGGTTTATATGCAACAACAGGAAAACAGAGGAGAGAAGACGCAGCAATACTTTCCGGGCGTATTCTGTCTGCGTGACCGGGTGAACCCAAACATGTGTGACGCCAACAAGGTGCGTTCGCTGGAAAGGGTTGCAATCACCAACCGTAGCTAAGACAACAACACAGTTCACCCGAATTCTTGAGCGGCTCCCCGACATCGGATCCCTTTCAAGGCGAGCCATGCTCGCAATTTCCAATCATCATCGTCCTGGATTCTTCATTCCCTTCGGTTATCCTACGAACAGCAGCCAATGGCAACGCCCCCGACCAGCAGCTGGCTCCACCTGGAACAGCGGCCCGCTTTGTAGGTCACTGGCTGATTGCACCCAAAGACACGGGATGCAGTTACAGATACAGCCCCCACCAGCAAGCTCCAAGACAGCCCGAACTTCTACCAAGCCCAAGACAGTGTTCACGCACTAACTCTGGCCGTGGAGCGCCCGCAAGAACCAGCGCCTTGGTAGCGATTTCCACCCAGGATGACCAGAAACCGCTCTGGAACCAAGGTAAACTGCTACCAGCGTAACCGGCCTGGCCACCCCATGCGCAAGTCTCCCCAGCTCTGAACACGGTTAATTGCGAATGTGAAACTGATGTTGTAAGGGGACTCTTTGAGTGGAACAGCACCATCGTGCTCGTCACAACTGCACATTCTTTGGGTTTTCGTTGTTCCGTTTATCTGCGAGTGCCGAACGGCATGGTTGTTCTGGGTTACCGTTGACCTTTTTGATGATTAGATCGTTTGGACTAAACTACCCGCTCAAAGTTGCTTAACCTAGTACGTCGAAGAGAGAAGCGGCTCCGTATTGAGACCTTCCACATGTCAAATCCATATCCCATGGCCCATGTTGAAGGCTAAGAGTTTGAAACAATCGTGGTCAACGGAGCATCGCTGACCGTCGTCTCAAGCACCTTCGCATCTAGACTTGAACAGACAACGCAACCGTTCAGCATTGTGGTGTGATGGAACAAGGGCACCTCACAGCTGCCGCAGCTGAACTTGAATTACACGTGACAATTGATCCAGTATCGACCCGTGCGACCTTCACACTGCTTCAGGACTTCCCTTATGAGGCTTCAGAATGGTTACCTTTTTGTATGGACGTGAATCTTATTTTGGTCTTTCCAAAACGAACGACAGCGTAATCCTCTTAATACGAAATCTCTTAATTTGACGCTTGAGTCGTGTCAAAGTCACGTGTATTTCAATTAGGTCATTGGTAAATTGAACATGCATACAACAGGCTATTTCTACCCTTAGGTGTCTTGATGCTTCCCTCGATCGACACGGGAGCGGCGAGGGACATCCGGCAGAACCGGTACGGAAGATGCTCCTTCGAACTGTAGACCATTAATTCCCAAATAAATGTTGCAAAAGGAATCATCCAAGCCTGCGCTCTTCACCTCTCGTGCTTGTACGTATTAGAGATGGAACGTCGGGATTTTGTGTCAACTCAGCAAAATATAAGTTGGAATCAAAAAGGACGTCAGCCCACCGACGTAATGGTGGACCATTATACGAAGATGGTGGAGCCAGTCGGCAAACCGGACGCAGCAGCGGCCAGCGCAGCGAAACCCTTCATGAGAATGTTGTCATCCGCTATAGAGGCCCAGAGAGGGCACCAGGCACCAAAACAGTGTATGACAGCAGCTGAGGTTTTGAAGGGACAGAAGTCTCATTAGTAAAGTGTGAGTACTTATGTGACTATAATGGACAGCGATCGGACAGTGACCAGCTGCACCTCTATTTTTGTCATACGCTCATTTCCGCTGTTCAGAGTGCCATGGGAGCCGGCTTGCCCAAAGTGCGCTGACAAAAGTACCACGTCCTGGTAGCGTGCTCGACCTAAGCAGAGCATTTGTACCAAATGTTTAGACAATAACTATATCTCTACCAGCGGCGAATGCTGCTCGATGAGCAGAACAGCAGAGGACGACTCAGTAAAAACGGTGTGCCGAGAACTTTCCAAGGATGACCATCTCGTCGCCAGAAGAAAGAAAGCGCCTTGCTAACTCCTGAACCGCTATCATGAAATGACAGCGACGTTCCTCGGGTAGGAAGTACGGGTGTATTAATATGTCAAGGCACATTTTACGAGCGCCAGAGTCATGCGGGCCAGAACGATCACAGATGCATATAGATATTGTTGCGATACTCTCAAACCACCAGTCCCCGTGCGCTCTTTAACCTCGTTCCTGTCAACGACACGATAGAACGATGGACTGTCAGAATCGCCTTCTATCTGGATGAGTACTTTTTATTTGATTTCGTGTTAGCGCCACGAAGCAAGCGCTGCTATGAGCGTATAGATGAGGACAGATGGATAGGGAACATCTGAAAGGAGTGGGGGACAGGGGGATAGTATGCGTCCTTGTCTGATTTCAGCCGAACTGCGCCTACATTCGTCTGGAAAGTCCCCAGAAAACTCAGGGAAAACGTCAGTGGCACAGCAAGGGGTAGGATTCGAATCCATCACATCCCAGTCTTCAGCACGGCCTTGCCTACCACCAACACGCGGGCAATTACCCCTTTCGGCCATAACCCTGGTAGGATGAACACTGGTCGCCGCCGTCTTGAAGAGTTTGACTGACGGGAACATCAACATCCCATATAACGACAGGTTTTCCCGCCCATTTTAGTCCAAATGTAGTGTGATTTAATCCAGCTGCCATCTGAAATAATCCATGCGCCATTCAGTTTAATCCGGTTGTCATCTGACATAATCCAGGTGAGCGGACTCTACCTGATATCATCATTTCGTACGTCTCACTGACCCCCTGCAGGACTTTACTATTTCCTACCGTTGCAATAGAGCTCAAGAATCACTCCTCCGCCGTCTTCGAACGAATGTTACACGGACACCATCACTCCTGTACAAAATGCGCCAGACGAACTCCCCCAATTGCGCAACTTGTTGTGTGGAAGCCGACATTGAGCACTGCCTCCTGTCCTGCAACCGGTACCTCTCACAAAGACACATCCTCCAACGTCACTTGCGACAACTTGGCTACCTTAATGTCACTTCGGCCACCCTGCTCGGCCCGGTCCTGCACAACCAGTGGGCAGTTACGACTACCCTCTTGAGCTAGTAGAGGAAGATGGTCTTCCTCTACATTTGGTGACCCGAACAACGAGCACCATGTTCGGCATAATTAGGCTTCCTACCATCCAAAATTTCTGCAAGACCACATTCGAAGCCATCACTGAAGGTCCGGTGCACTGTTCTTCCGAAGAATCGCTAGGCGACGACGTCAATCCACCGCGGCTCACTCATCGCAAGCCCGGCCGCTTAACAACATGGTTCGCTCATCCACACCGCTCAGTTCGCCATGGTCGCACACTCCACGTCACGTCTCCACACGCTTCATGATGATAGCACTCTTCGGGCTTCCACCAGCGCTACCTTCACGAGCATCACGCTCCCGTACCGGTCACGGTTACGCCGCTGGTGACTGCACTGCCCATCCGCATCGTCATGACAGGCTCAAGTACCTTGAACGCCTCGCCTTCCCACCGGGCTTCGATACAGGGTGCTGGCAGCCCATCCAATTGCAATCGAGAGGCACCGGCCAACATTCCACCGGGGATCCGCACGGAGGCCACTGAGTTCTACTCCCGATCTCCGTGCTTCGCGATGGTCCTCCCCGGCACTCTCCTTTGCGACAACATTAGGAGCTCACTCAAGAACCGGTCGCGGTTCTGTCGCCGCCCTCTCTGCATCACCTCGGCCTACCTGCCTGCTCTCCGCTTCGGCCCGCCCCTGGAACCCTCCCCGCAAGCCCTTGTCCGCACCATTCATCCCGCCACTTCTGCCAACTCAGCACCAGACGCAAGCCGCACCCCTAGCAGCACCAGCTGTCCCTATTCCACATGTCGCCCTCCTTCCTCCTCTTCACGTATCAACGCGGACCTCAATCGCTAGCTCTACACCGCTCCGCGTTTGAGGGGGGGGGGAGTGATGTGGCGGCCCCTGGGCGACGATAAAGACGTGCCTCCGCTGGCGCGCGCCACTGCACCTGCCAGCCAGCTTTACCGGCACCCTCCTTGTGTGAGGCCACGACCATCTGCCCGCTGGGACATTCCATCATCGCCGGTCAGGACTCATGTAGAGGGACACCACCTTCTCTACAAGCTTTCTCCGTGCCACCGGCCTCTCGACCAGCCTCTAAGGCCCTTTTCTGTGTCTGTCTGTCTGTGTGTTTCTTTTCTTTCTATTTTCGTTTTCTTTTTATGGAAGGAATAGCAAGTCGGCCTATGTCTGAGTAACCTTTACTCGCTTTTTTTCTCAATAAACATAGCCCCCCCCCCCCCAGGTGATATTCAATAGGCGATTTCAGATATTGCTCTTGCGCTCCGCACGGGGGCCCTCCGTCGCGCAAGTCACGCGCATCGCGCAATACGTTGTGGGGAATGGTTTGCATTCGTGCTCGTCTGCCTGTTGCTTGAAGGTGCGGGAGGTGAAGGAGAAAGAAAACCGAAACCGTTTGCGCTCTTCTTCTTCTCTCTGACTCATGAACACTAAGTCCCAAGGTGCAGCGGGGCTTTCGCAACACGGCGCTCTCTGGTGGGCCATCCATCCAATTTCTGAAATCGTCTACTTAATTCGGGTGCCATATCAATTAATCCATGGTGTTTTTAAGCACTGTAACCGTGTATTCACACCAGGGACATCTCCGTAGAGTATTCTAGTGGAAGGAAAAGTAAAACAAAAAATGCTGATGGGACTGAATTTCTGCCGTGTCTTATGTTGAACGTTCGCACGACGCCGAGATATTAGGAGTTGGAGCAGGAGTATGGCAAAGGACGCCACTGGTGCTGCAGTCTGCTACAGAATATCTTCTGAATGAGCTGCAGGATATTCCGCATGCTTAGAAGAGTACGAAAAGGCATTACTCACATAGCAGACTACACCACTGGTGCTGTCGTCTGCTACAGAATATCTTCTGCCTGAGCTGCAGGATATTCCACGCGGTTGGAAGAGCACGCAAAGGCTTCACTCACATGACAGACCAGTGACACATGACATGACAGGCGACACCACTAGTGCTGTCGTCTTCTACGGAATATCTTGTGACTAAGCTGCAGGATGTGCGTGATGTCTCTCCGTGATCTTCAAACCGCAGGGGATATCCTGCGGCTGAGTCACAAGATATCCTCTCGCAGACGACAGGACCACTGGTGTCGTTTGCTATGAGCATCATGCCTTTTCGCGCTCTGCTAACTGCGTGAAATATCTTGCAGATCAGTCAAGACATTTCTTGGCAGACGACATGACTAATGATGTCGTCTGCTATACTTCCGCTCCAACTCCCTGTATCTCGGCGCCGTGCCAATGCTCAATATAAGACGCAGTAGAACTTAAGTCCCGTTAGCAGCTTTATGCTTTTCGTCACACTACATGTCTGTAGAATATTTTGGGGGTGTCCCTCGTGTGAATACACGGTACACGGTTACAGCGCTTAAAAACACCATGGGTTAATTCAGATGGCTCCTGGATTAAATTGAATACCATCTGGATTTTTTCAGATGGTGCGCGGATTAAGTTGAATGGCGCTTGGATTATGTCAGATGGCACCTGGACTAATTCAGATGGCACTTGAACTAAAATGGACGGGAAAACCTATACTCATTTGGTAAAAATCTGAATAGCATATGAATGTTCGAAAGATCAAGGAAAAAGAAGATTGCTTGCTTCCGCGTACCATATGCACCATTGCGCACGATAGGAGTGCTTGCCGATGCGATATATTTGCTACACCGGCTCCAGAGCTCAAGCAACAGACTGACAAGATGACCAAACGTCTTACGTGAATGCAAGATTCCATGCTCGTGATACAAATGGCAAACGGCACTCCACGCGTGCACAGTTTCTGTGACTACCACGAAGAAGCAGCATTAATGGCTGCGCCCATGCATTGAATCGCGTTTTGTGCATAGTCTTGTGAGCTGAACATTGGAGTACGTAGGGCGTGTGGGAGCCACTTGTTAAGATGACTTGAATTGGCGTTGATCAGCTGGCCAGATAAACTGATTCGCGGCCTCGCTAAGTCTTCGACACTTCATGTCCTGGTGTGTAAAGCCCGACTTGTGTATCGACTTAATTTAAGGCAATATCTGGGACTGCATACCTTACGTACTTCTTTCAGGATTTAAAAAATATGAACTTAGAAATTGGCTATCGTTATCAAAATAAAGGTATTTAATGGGCACCAAATTTCAAAGTGCATCTTACCGTCAACAGCAAATTGAATGTCTCTCTCATCCGAAAAATGAGGAGTGGATAATCATGCATATCGCTTGTCTGTAGGGTAAGTTCTCCTCTAGCTGATGGTCGATTCAACATTAGTCTTGCATAAAATCCTGGCTTTCCCCTGTTCGGCAAGCAATATCTGTCGTACACCTAGAATGAAATTTATTTGAAATTAAGCCTTACATGCCCTTTCTGTTTACTTTATTTGTCTTGTTTGTTGTTTTGCAATGTGCTAGAAAACGCGAACAAAGAAAAACGTTATACTGGGTGTCTTCAGATAAAGCATCCCCAAACGTACGCACATAACGCGTAGCCTGCTTACCGTCCGAACTTCCGGTCGCGCACGACGACGCCTTTATGTGACGAAAACCAACAAAAATCGTAGTAATCAAACCCTCCCTTACAAAAATATAACCACGCAAATTTTGCTCTCCGTGAAGTTCAAATCCGCCATACCGATGCAGACCATGACGGCCTGCAGAGCGCTGTTTGCAGGTACTGCTAGGCACCCTGTCGCGCAGAAACCGAAATAATAGAAATGCGCATCCATGTCGGGATTCTGCGCCAGTGCAGCTCAAGCTGTTCTTGGACGCAACTGTGCGAAGACCGCCGTGCCCAGTTGACTCATCAAGGATCGTCATCAAATGACAGAGGCTGCCATATTTTGAGCCATGGTCGTCCTACCGGAGTTGATGTAGCCCGCTAGTTTTGGCGGAAGAAATCGCAACGATGTAGTGGTTCCGCTTTTCCTACTTTCTCTTCCTCATACCAAAGAAAAGTTTCTGAGGTGAGTGAACAAAGCGATTAAGAACAGTAATGAGTTGTCTACTGTTCTTTTTACTCTTCTATTTAAATCCACGTGGTGTACAGGTTGTTCACCTCTATACAAGTTTCGGTTTCTATTTTGTGGCTGTCAGATCACAAGCAGCTACATGGTAACTGTAATTAGCGGTTCAACGCACTTTTCGTTAAAACCGCTATAAAGGGCCATGGATCGGCAAATATCTGCGTTTGCTTTCCGGTTTCCGTTGGTAATAGAGTGGACATGCCATGCAAATGCGTCATAGGCAACTGTAATCAAAATAAGGACACAGGATAAGGAGCACCTTTCGACAAGCAAGTACCGCACTTTCATACGAGTTGAATTGTTGTAGCTTATGTTTCCCTAACTGGATTCATATGCCCGTGATTGTACACCGTATCATCGTCTTAGTCTCCCAGTGAACATGTATATTGTTGGAAATTCCCGTGCTACGCAAAAAATAAAAAATAAAAAAATAAGAAAAGAAGACGACAGACATTTTCTACCTCACTTTCAAATGGAAATGTTTTCGACGCGCGGGTATGTATGATATATCTGCAGTATGGCCAGGTTGTGACAAAGTAATCTCGCTTTCGTTTTATGTGTTGTCCAAAGGCACGTCCCCCATAAAGGCGTAGTTGAGGCAACCCCCCTTCTGCAGGTGGATTCTTGGGTAGATGACGCGAGGTAGAAATGGAGAAATGCTCGCTGCCATTGGAGCAAGACACGCTTGCGCTTGGCGTCCACGTTGAAGTCACCGGTGAGGCCGACAGGATAGGTCCGTTCACTGGTGGAAGATTCATGGATGTATGTAGCTTGACAAGGGGCACGTTGCAGGATATGTTCATGAACACCGCCACGATGCGTTGCTTCTTCTTCGTTTCCTCTTCGTTTGTTCTCGCCTCTGTTTCAGCGATGCGACATATAATAATAATCTATTTCTGATTAGGTGCCTATAAACAACCCGAAGGTCTGGGAAAAACATATGGGACGAGATCTCCACGAAATTGAACCATTAACAGCTGTCACTGTAACATCCTTGATCCGCCTCTTGTTACAATTCTATGTGTATAGCAGTTGTACCTGTATCAGCTATATCGGCTATATAGCTGAAGGATTGATGTACGTCTGCATTACCTAGGTACCTTATTTATGTATTGCAGATCTCCAGAATTCCACGATAGCAGCGCTTCCGGCACTTTCCACTGACATCATTCCAGCTTACATATGCTATCAATGTACATATCAGTGTTTCAGATGGACCTCAAACATTTCAATGCTGCTTTGGTGTCACAAATGTTCCGTGTTGGGCGGTACTTAACGTACCACACAATGAAATGCTACTTTAAATATATTTCTGGGTAATTGTACTTTACCCTAAATACTACATTTACACGTAAGGTGAGCCACCCTATTTGTGCAGCTGCATGTTGCACGTGTCGCAGAGTAGCAGTGCGAATAATTTCGACCACATTATTTCTCTAACACAGCGGTTCCCATACTGTGAGTCGCGACTAGGGGGCGCGACGTTTGCCTGATTTGTGTCGATATTCTACCTCATTTTCTATCGCCTGCTTCATATGTCTCTCCACGATTGGATCATTCATTGAAACTGGAACCCATCAATGGACGTACGTCTCAGTCTTTAGTTTCCTTTTTCGCAGTCGTTGAATGGAATGACCTTCCCCAGTCCTTGATCACAATCACAGATCATGCCACATTCAAATGCTCACTGTCCATGTACATCGGTGTCTAATATGCATACCATAGCTGCGTATTCATGTTTAACTGTTTATTAACGCAATATTTTTCATATTTTTGTGATGATCATGATATGATTTTTTATGATATGACTATAGCAAAAAATCATATATTTGTGACATATGTCCTGTTTCATGTTCTTGGTTATTTGGTCAATGTTTACTATCTTTCTTATACCATGTTACTATGTTAATGTATGTACTACATACAATGTTACTATGTCAAGATATGTTGCCATGTTATCGTTTTTGCTCCCCTCATGTAACGCCCTTGTAGGGCCCTTGAGGAATGTACATAAATAAATAAATAAATCTGCTGAATGAGTCATTCGCATGGTGCATTTTAATAGGCAGGTTAACAGATTGGCTTGAGAAAATGGAAGTGATTGAAGCGCTTTCTGAGCTCCTTTAAGGGACTCGCCTTGCAGTGAAGAGAAGAGTAAAACGGTAAAGAAGCGCACGTACAGGTACATCCGGCATACCGAAGCAGACATCCGAAAGCAAGTAAGCAGAATCGATATTGCGGTTAATAGCCAGTCCTGTGCAAAAAAAGAAAAAGAAATATTGTACCGCCCTTAGTTTGGTTGTTGGTTTGTGTTCCCCTTTGCGTAAGTGAACATCACATTTCGTTGCATGCCGAGATAGCTAGTCAGGAGCAACAACATCTCTGAAAAGAACTTTTGTGCAACCGACCTACTGCTAGTTCTCTTTCGACAACAATAGATCGAAGTAGAACAACTAAACTCATCCGCGAGACATTGTGTCGCGACATTCCCGTGATGTCCGCAGGGCGTTGAAAAGTGCGCTCACACCCATGGCTGAGGATATTGCTAACCTTCTGATAGGCAAACAAAACGGCCGAGAACAAGAAGGGACATTACAGCGACCTTGACAAGTGCCTTGAGTCATCGCGTGTGCCACGAGCAGTGGCTTTCGTCGAAAAAGCCAAGAGACAGTGGGGACAGAGCACTTCACCGGCAAACAAATGAGTGTGACCTTCAGTGATGTAATGCATTTTCCACAACCGCATACTAATATCGTTTCCGTATTGTTCCATTCTTCGATGTTGGACGCTTTATGTTTTTTGTTTCTCTGCGTTCCAGACAGTATGGGGAGCACATGAAGTATCAAGTAATGAATTACTACTTTAAGTGCATTTCTGAGTACGTGTATCATCCGTAATAGATCATGGCACAAACTTTGTTTTCCATGAAAACAAAGAAATGATGCAAAAAACATGTTCTTTGCATCATTCCTTTATTATTACCGTGGCTAGTTTCGGCTCATTTGCACAGCGAAATTTGATATTTCATATCTCGAAGTACGTTCACTTCACGTGGTGTTTAATAAGAACGGTGAATTTGGATAATGACTGCCTCCAATTCTCCCAGCTCGCATTTCCCAGAAGACATCTAATTAATATGCTAATTAATGAATTTTAGCTCATTGGTCGTCCATGTAGTTTCAAACGCTGTCCTATAGGATGTTCGCCTGGCTGTACAACCCTGCTTCTAAAACGTTATCTGTTTTGCTCTACTAGTTTTTTAAATCAAAGTTTTGTAACAACAACAACAAAAACACAGTATATAAAAATATGACACACGTTAAAGTGAATGCTTTTTGTATGAGGTTGGCATGAACGTAATTTTGCTCCTGTGTCTCTGTTCCTGGCGTTCTGTTTACTTTCAAAATGAAACAAATGAAAACAGACTTGCAACAAACTCGAAATATATCATCAGTGGTGCATAGTAGCTTTGCAATTCCTTATACAATGAAAAGGTGTCGCCTCGTTATTCATATTACTCTCTATCGTTTCGCAAGTGTTAACTAAAAAAAATCCACCAAGAAGTCCGCTGATACACGCATTATAGTTCATGCCATCACAGTTATTTTTCATATATTCCAATGGATACGTCGGAAAGGAAAACAACAACAGAAAAAAGAGAAAGAAACACTGTCAAGAATCCCGCGATGAGGGAATTACACACGTAACATGAAAAACAGTTAGGAGCAACTAAGATTTATTTGTACAATAACTTTCGTGCAAGAGACTGCTCAGACTGCAAGGGAGAGTCTCTTGCACGAAAGTTTTTGTTCAAATGAATCTTAGTTGCTCCTAACCGTTTTTCATATTCCAACATACACATGAATGATGTCAAGTTCGTAAAAGTAGTCTGAAAAAGTACTTTGTTTTGCTGATGCGTGGCTCTTACTCACAATTATTTTTATGGAAGCTAGCGGCAACACAGAGAAAGATCGCCGCTATCCGAATTTGTAGCGATATTATTTTTCAAGCGATGAACTTAACATGTTTCAGAATCCGATCCCGATTCCGCTGCTAAAAAGCGGAGCTACAAGTAACCCCGCTATATGTAACACTGCCTGAGGGTGAATGAATATAAATAAAAACCCTACCACATATACTTTCCTGCTCCCGTTGCATGCGTATGCCAAAATGAGAAAAGAAGCTATGACTCACGTCTTTTCTCAGCCATCTTTGATTTGTCATCAATTGTTCAGTGTCTGGATCCGAGAGGCTCGGGTATGCAATGGTGATCTGAACATCTGGATAACTGACGTTAGCAAAACTTGAGTTGACGAACCAGTACACTTCTGGTCCGGGTAGTGTCAACGGTCCTGAAGAATAAGGAAAAAAGAAAGACAAGGGGGCAGAAATTGAACCAAATCCGAACAAACATATACGACGAGCTTTATTTTCGTAATGGAAAGGTATATGGCTCTGACCATGGCGCAAAACGAATAATATCACAAACAAACAAAAACAAATGAAAACGAACAAAAAAAAACGAATAATATCACTCATAAGTCTACTGCGTCGCCTTCCGTGTTATGCGTAGGCTCGTTTTCACGTTTTTACGAGACTACGCTTTCCACATTAAATTATGTAAGTCAACACAGTTAGCTTCCCGCTGTTTTAAGGCAACATTTCCGTGACACGTTTCGAATCAGACTTCGAGGTAACTCGTTACTGTAACTAAGCTCCTTTTTTTTTTGTTAACTTGTAACTTAACTCGGTACTTTCGCGCCGTGGTAACTTTCAGAGGAACACGTTTGTTTTTCAGGTAACTTTGCCAGAGTAACTTAAGTTCTAAGTTACTTTTCACTTGCTTTTCAATCACGTCCACATATTTTCTTGCTTTCTCTATTGTTCCTTCATGGTATTTTTTCCCCCTAAAACGTGATAGTCAATCAATGACAGTATTTTATTGAGGAAGTAAGAACCGCTGCCATTGAAATGAAGCTGAACCATTGTGCGCCTACAGGGAGTAAGATGCAAAGCGTTCGAATAGACCTCTACTAGAGAAACGTCATCATGACATTGATAGGCAGACTGAAACCGAAACAAATCGGAAGGAGAGGGCTGGGTTCCACGAACGGGCACTTGTTCGCTGCCTCCCATTGAAAGAGAAGTAGGACCGAGGGTCGCGTAGGGAAGGGACCATATCGTAATCCCCTCAAGACCGTGGCTTTTGGGCGCGACCTTGTTCGCCTCTAGCTTCGAGCGTATTTCAATTCTAACAAATTTTGGCGCTGTCGAATACTATGACGTCATTTGTTTACAAACAGGGAGAGGTCTGTTGTTGCACATAAACGAAAACGATCTAAGCGTGTTGCACTCCTCCGCAGGCAAGTCAAGGCCTAACTCAACTGCTAAAAAGCGATAAAAACCGGGCTGTTTGGTGGTACATGCTAAAAGCGCGGTGGTACATTCAACTTCTCACGCGCACTGCACCTGCGTAAAGCTATTTTGTGTCCGAAGTAACTTGGAAATAACTCGTTCTTTTTTTAAGTAACTCAGTAACTGCGAGCTACATTTCCGACTGAAGAATTTCGTTATTAACTTATTTACATTTTGCACATGGTACTTAACTTGTAACGAGTTCTTTTTGACGGGTAACTTCTCAATCTATGTTTCGAATCGCAAATATGACATGTTGTCGAAAGAGGTGTCCCACTGATTACTTGGCCCTGCACGGACAATGCGAGCAATGAACGTTTACCTAAGTAAATGCAGTCATTTTCCTGGCTGACGCTTTGACGGTAGAAGAGCATAGATTACACTTGGAAAGCTCGAACATGTGAAATGAGCGTGGAAGGTAGTTGAGAGTGTATTTTTACCGGGGGATATTAATGTACTCGTAGTACTACTGTGACACAAAATATTTTCTACGGGAAATGCGAATTTGCCGCGCAAAGTTGTTTCCCAGAATGCCCGACCCGGCGGCGATCCCTGCCAGCTACTTATCGCGTTTTGTGACGTCAGGTCAGGTCACTTTTATTATTGGGTGCGGTTAATTAACTGTTGGCAAAGCGACCGGTGGACTATCAGCGGCAGGCGGTGCAAATACAACTTACACAAAATTAAAGAGAGAAAAACCCACTCGCCTCACTATTGGATAGACGTTGCGTGCTGGCAGTAGGGTTGCCGCCAGGCCGGTATTATACCGGCACGGCCGGTTATTTGCTCGCTCTTCCGGTTGCCGGTAGGAAGGTGACACCGGCAGCCGTTTGCGGGTATTTGTGGCTCAACAACTTTCATAGGGGCTTTTACGGGGTTTTCCTTTCAACATTCCACTACAGCTTGAATAAATCTGAAGGACAGATCCAACTCCGTAGTCACCAGTCGTTTTCTTAGTTATTCATTATTATTATCATTGTTGTCTTGAGCGAGTACGCTCGTTCTTTCTCTCTCTCTCTCTCTGTATACTCTCCACCCCTCACATACTTTCCCTTTCCCGCTATTCCACCTCCTCTCCCTCAGCCGGTATTTTTCACTACGAAAGGTGGCAACCCTAGCTGGCAGTCGAGGGAAACAGGTACACTGACCTTCGCCAACTAGGGCAAGCAGTCTCACACAACCGCCAGGCTTTTTTACCCACCAAACTGAATGCTCTCTGTGGCCGAACCAATGTACGAACGCCACCTAAATACACAAGGCCTCCTTATTGCCTCCTCTCCCCCTTTGGCTACACGGACATCGAAAGTCAGAATTCGTCTGCTATTCCGATTTGCGGTTTTGCGAATTCAAAAACTCGCAAATGATTGCAGCTCGCTTGGATCCTGTGGACCGGAATCTGTAGAAAAAATGTACTGCACGCTTTCCAGAAAATCGGTCCTGAGAAAGATACAGGACAGTTTTGCGCTTTATTTTAAAGCTTTTCCATTTAGTACTATAGGTGACGTCCAATCACTACTCGTAGACGACGGTGGTTCGTCTCCATGGCTACGACAGCTGAAAGCACGTTCATGATTGGCTACCGCTGTTGAAAACACGATCCTGATAGGCTGAGCAGGCCTTCCCTATCTAGGCGGTGTTGGCACGCCACTGCGTCAGCAAGCCAGTACTACCCACACCGTCCTAGCGTGAGACCACGCACATCTGCCCTCTGAGACACATCATCTCAGCCATTTCAGTAGTCCTGTAGAAGAACAACATCTGCTCTACATGGTCGTTCGGAGGCACGAGCGCGATACGCGCTCAGGCGAAGTTTCCAAGCCGGCTCATTGGTTATCAGGTCTTTCCCTGCGTTCTGGAGCTGCTACTAACGAGCCCAAAGAGACGCCTGCACGGCCGCGGCGTTCCTTTCCTCAAGGTAGCGCCGTCCTCGGTTCTCAGCGAGTGACATTTTCCAGTTTTACCAGAGAGGGAGTTCCGGAATACTCTCAACATTCTGCATGTGCTTTGTCGTGTCTTCCATCGAATAACAGTCAAACTACGACACTAGTTCTTGTCGAATTTTCGATACCGCCGTCAGTTGTCCAGGAGGAATAAAATCACACTATGGTATGGAAATCGACTGGTAAGGATTCGACCGTCCCGTTTTTTGGGCACAACACGAGGTTCAGAGCAAGAATTTCAGTGTGTCATCTCAACGCGAGAAAACATGTCTCAACGATTTTTGGTTTTGTGTTTTTTTATATTGACAGCTATTGAGCAACACTCCTTACCCACAATAATTTTGATTCAAAAGTGCGCTGGCACATCCTAAGATATACAGACGCCCTCTTTTTCACTTTCTGTCTCTTTCCTTCACAACTAAGACTTCCTTACATGAAATTAATCATCCAAAATTGGGTTGGATGCGTAACTTACCACTGGAGTGCAAAGCATATTCGATGTACGTTGACGATGCTTCGAACTGCAGCCCAAGTTCGTGTTCTGTTGTGGCTGCCAATGCCTCGAGAAAAGGTTGATCGTGGAGGTTGTTACCTACCGGCAGGTCCGCCACCAATCGAATCTATGAGCAAAAAATTCGCTAATTTTAATGGCGACTGGGGACAGGCAGGCACCGTGTATATCAGCACACGCGTGCAAATACTCGGACCATACAGTTCAGAGAAGTGGATGGCCACACGTTACCTGATGTTTTGCAAGTTCTTCCCGCGGTCCCACTCCAGACCCGAGAAGAAGCTGGGCGCTTCTGATGGTTCCTGCAGACAAAATGACTTCCCTTCGAGAGTGCACGGCGTAGGTTTTGCCATCTTTCTCATAAATGACGCAAACAGTCCTATTGTTTTCGAATACAATCTGAAATCACAAACAATCAAGCCATGATTCACTCCGGTATTGACTTAAGCCTACATTTAGATTGCCACAGCCGTCAAATTACTCAACAATGACAGCGAGTCGTAATTTATTTATTGATTTCTTTAATTCTTTATTTAGCAATTTAGATGACCGACTCAAGGGACATCGTGGATACAGTATTTGTCTTTTTCATCATTATTCAGTGTCAGCGCGGCGAAGCACCCGTGGCTATGAGCGGCGTACAAATGTGGACAGCAGCAAGGAGTGGAGGGCAGGGATTAGTACGCGTCCTTGGTCGATTTCAGCGGTAATTTTGCCGACATCCGCCTTCGGAAAACCCATGGATAACCTCAGAGAGCACAGCCGGTGATCGGATTCTAACCCACCACCTCCCAGTCTTCAGCACCAACTTCGCTACCACCAAGAAGCGGACACCTTAAACCGCTCGGCCATGCCGCTGGTAGGTAAATTCTTCTGATTTCCGTTTCCATGCGTACGCTTTAAATGTGACGCCCGTTGTGTACCTCTTGTGTATCTCCACAAAGGAGCAGGCGTCCGTGGGATGGGGTACATATCCGTTACACTGGAGCGAAGCCAGTAGACAGCGGGCACACAACCGATCCGGAACGATGAAACTGCGGATTCGTGAGGTACACAGCAGGTACTGCAAGCTGTAGCTCCTGAGCTCGGCTTGTTCCTCGTACCTTCGAGATCTCGTACCGCATAAACTAACTTCGCGTACCTCTTAATTACTTTTACAAACTATAATGTTTGCCAACAGGATATGTCGATTTGTTGATATAATTGTTGTCGAACGAAATAAGCTTTATCGTTTCGCAGGCACGGAACGCGCTACGACTTCCGGACCGTCGAGCCTATCTGACTTGCCTATAAATTTATCGCAGAAAGAGTGTCACGTTTTAGCTATACAGGGTGTCTTTTTTTAGGTGCCACAGATTTTTTTACTAAAAATCTATGAGGGCCCCAGATATGCCGTTTGGACGTCTAAGATATCTGGCCACGCGGACATCTTTCCTAGCCGATCGTATCAGTGTTCGATGGCAGGATTAAAGCTGTCGTAGTCGAAAGCTATTCCAGCTGTCAGCGATTTCTAAATGTTTTTGTGCTTCCAGATACGTGCAGTTTTTGTTTGCTAATCAAATGAGCCGCAACCGAATCTGTGCGCTCAAGTTGCGCCGACAGGGACGTTCCCATTGTTCCTTCGGATCGGACAACACAGATATTGTCTGCAACACCGACCTATTTATCTCTTCGGTGCTGTTAAACCCTCACCCATGGCCTCGATGTCCTGCGCGTCACAGTTGTTACAGCCTTTGTCCCCCGAAGGAAAAATGGGAACGTCTCTTCCGGAGCAACTTGAGCCCACAGATGGTCTCCATGGTCGCCGCGGTAAACCGCATTGTCAGGGCATATAGACATGATGAGCGATAGAATGGTGCTACGGCCCGCGCAACAACCCAGTTGGAGGACAATCGGACTGTGGCTGCTGTTGCGGACGACCCGCTCCTAACGGTCCGGAAAGTCAGATACGAGCTGGGCCTCACCGCTACTGAGACTTCCGTGTGAAGGCGACTGCATGAAGCCGCCCTCAAGAGCCGTGTTGCAGTGCTGAAGCCGGCGCTGCCCATGCCAATGCCCAACACCGATGCTCAACACCGAGAACAGCGTCTCTGCTTTGCAACGGCCCACGAGAAACGGATAGTCCAGGACTGTCGGCACGTCGTTTTCCGCGACGAGTGGACTTTCTGTACGCGGTGGGGCCAGTCTACGAGATTCTGGAGCGCCGACTCTTACCGGTAGGCCGTATTCCCCTTGCGTTCACACCGCGTGTATTCTACACAGTGCAATGGTCTCGTTGCAGATATGGCGACGTTACGTGGAGGACGTCCGCTCCAGCGGGGGACAGCGTCAACGTCTACGGCGCGGTAAGCCTCAGACCTACACATAGCGGCTCCAGACCTGCGTCCGGGGGCGCCTGGTAGGATTGAGGGAACACTATTATCAGCACCCTTACCACCAGATTCCCTACGTTCTGGAAATGCCCTTTTCTGAGGGCCTCTACTTGTTCCAGCATGATAGTGACTTCGCCCACACCGCCGGTGCCACGCGCGGAGTTCGGCGTCGATGGGTACAATGTTATGCAGTTGGAGTGGCCAAGCAGTAGCACCGACCTCAGTATTATTGAGAATGTGTGAGGAACAATGATGTTCGAACTCTCCAGACGCCCAGGGCTGAGCATCGTCCGAGAGTATCAGCTGTGGGACGCCATCCTGGAAGAATGGGAGCACCTGAGGGCACACCCAATGCTCGTGAGCTCACTCTACGATAGCCTCCCTGAACGCTCGGGTGGACCCAATCTTTTTTGACGGAAAGAAAAATGGGAAAAGTATTTCCAAAAAGATGAAAAATAAATACGCTTTAAATCTCTGCAATTCTCGTTCCTCGTCAGCATCAACATAATCGACCGAAAAGCCCCGATAGCCTTGTTGCAAGCTGATTTTCAATTTGATTAAGTTGCATGTTACCTCGCAACCGCACGAACAAGCATCACTTCGCTGTCGGAGTGGGCCTTGAGGGAGAAAATTGCGCCAGTAGAGTAGGTAAGGGTAGGTAGCAGTCCCTCGTCCAGAGGAAGGGCTCGTGTACCATTGCCCCAGAGTTTCCACAGTGGAATGCAGCTGCGGCCCACAGTTTCGCCACGAAAGCCACCGCTCCCCTGGCCCACGTGATCATCGGTAGTGAACGGCGAAGTCAAGGTCGGAATTTGGTGGCAAAAGGCGCGCGCCGGCTTAATGGAACAGCGCATGTGCGCTGTGTTCTCTCGATACCCCTTTCCGTCGCTTTCTTTCCCCTTTCTCTGTCCTCGGCGCTCCGCCGGGTCTCCTGCTAATATTATTGGCAAGCAGAAAATGAAACTCCAAAACACAAGTAAAACAAATTTACAACTGTACAAATGTATGAATGCAGCAAACCTAGAAATGTGTCCACAAACGGGAAACACGGAAAGCAACTTGGTCCAAAATTGCCATGAAAGTAAATCCCCACAACAATTACAAAATACTGTAGAGCAACACAAACGTATGCGGGATTGACATACGCTTACACATGACTGTCACTCGGACATATAGTCCGCCTCGGCATTCGTCATACCATCCGAAGGCGTAGTGCAAGGACGACGCCGTTCGCATCCAACTTCTTCAACAGCTGCGGAACTATATGCGATCATTTTCTTTCCGCTGTAAATTGTTGATTTAACCCCGCGGGATTGGGCAGTCTTCACTGGCTCAAAATCTGCACTGCATGCTATAGAAAATCCTGGCATACGAGGCTCGTCCACACCCTTAGTGACGAATCTTTTAATTGCTTATCACCTTGTGTACGAAGCATCGCACAGGCTGGTTCTCGAGTGGGTTTCAGCCCATTGTGGTGTCGTGGGGAATGAACAGGCCGACAGCGCAGCAGAAGCAGCTCTCTCGTCTCGGAGACGGACGAGTATTGCGCTGCTGAGAGGAGACAGTCGTTCCATTCTTCGACGCCTCGTGACACCCCAGGGTTCCGCCATTGGACATATGATATTCTATGATATTCTCCCCTGTGATATTGGCTATGATATTCTCCCCTCATCTATGCTGAGGACAGTTGATCCAACGCTCGCATTCCGCATGCCACGAAACACCTCTCGTCAAGATGCTGCATTAATTCAGCGAATGCGACTGGATGTGGCTTTTACAGCTCGGTGGCGTTACCGCTTGGGACAAGCTGACTCTCCCAGATGCTGTCAAAGCGGTGCTCTAGACCCCAAAGCACATTATTCCTCATTGCCCAAACTACCAACCTTCCCGAACCGCACTCTCCGGGTCTCTTAGTCAGCTGGACTCTCGCCCCTTCTCTATCTCAAAATTGCTTGGTCCCTGGCCGAATCAGCCCACCAACGCTCTGCGCCCAAAGCTGTTTTGACCTTTTTGGACGCAATAGGACTTCGATCTTTATTGTGAAGGGGCTCATTATTTCATTCCCCACATCACCACCAGCAATGGGGTAGAGTATCGCCCCTCGCGATGAAACTCCCCGTTCATCATCTTCAAATAAAGTTGATGTTGTCCTTTTGAGCGCTGCGGCTAGCGCTTCACGCACGCGCTGTGGCGTCTGCTCTTCAGAGCGGAGGCACCACGCGGACGAGTGCAGCAGGAATACAGTAGGCCAGCTGTGTAGCTCTATAGAACCAATTTGTGGTTCATCAAGCACCCAACATTTCCCTTTAGTGGTGGTTTGAAAAGTAAATGTAGTACTGCTTATTGGTATTTCTTATTGTATCGTGACACATTGCCTTTGTGTTGTGCATTAACTGGTACATCGCTGTGAGCTCGGGCAGAGCAAGGCTGGCAGACTTATATTCGACATGCTTCACTACGGTTACAGATCGATTCACACTGCGAATGCAAGTGCTGGCAAGTACCGTCGTCTATGTAAATTGCTGCCCATCTTATTAGACTTCCTTTAAAGGGACGGAAAAGTGAATATAAACCTATGGAAACTTTATGTTCAGCGAAAAGCTTGAACCTTCAAAAGTTCAAATGTCAAAGAACTCCGCTGAAATCGCTGTAGCTTTTCTTTAATCAAATTTTCGATGATTGCATGTCCAGGGACCTAGTAGGAAACCGAGCAGTCTGTCAACAATTGTGTCACCCCGCGATCTGTCGAGGACGCATGTAATACGTGCGCTTCCGCTCGCTAATCCGGCGAAACCGAAAATGACATTGGGCATTTGTGACCACTTTCTACGTCGAGAATGTCGAACCTCTTGAACATGAGTGTGCTGGAATTCCGCATTCGAGAACTATCGCTCACACAGAACTTCTATTCGTGCGTTAGCGTGCTACAAAGTGTGTGCTTCGCAGCAGAAGATTCCTCATCCAGATATTTACCAGAGTCACCTCGTCCTCACCAGTAGCTGGCCGTGCCGTGAACACGGACTGGTTTGTGAAATTTACATGTATTAGGGAGAAGCTCTTGTGTAAGCCGAAACAAGCGCTATTTTTTCGTCGTGCAGGTGTACATATAGGAAATGCAAACCGATGGATACTACGGACCAGTGTTTGTGCTGCCGAGAGGTAGAGAATGCGTGTGAAAAGCAGACAGACAATTGCATCACAAATAATGAACATTTCAAAATACAAGACACCGAAGTCCTGCAAATGCCTTTTACATACATCCGAGAAACCGAAGAGCATGGCAACATACGCGGCAGCGCCGTGTGATCTTTACGCGCTACTTGAACGGCAAACTGGACAGAACCGACCGTTATATCACCTGTTGGCTATTCACAAGGATATGGGATGCTCTGAGAAAGTACAATAGAAAGTATTCTTCCTGCCAGCATCGGGCATGTTATTAGCGATCCTTTCCCAATCAGTGTGCAGACTTGTAGAAATATATATATTGATGTCAGGAACTTTTCGTTTATTGCTTGCTGCAAGTTTTTCTCATTGCTTTTTCTTTGCACTCACAGCATATTATAATTATCAGTTTGTTCCTGAAGGGTTAAGTAACCTCGGGGCATATCTGTATTTGTAGATTATACTCATGTCTTGTATATATGAGGAGTAAATAACATAGTTTTCATGAGTGTCGTTCAGCTGAACTGTGTTCATAACCTTTTAATATAATTCTTCTTGACCAGGTTTCCAAATGTCAATTATTGTTTGAACCAAGGTTGGTATTAAACATTTAATGAACTCTGCTTTGCTGAAAGGGGTACTTGTAACTGATTCATTATCATGTCACCAACTAACATTTGTAAGAGGGACTTGAGAGCTGACTTCAAGTATTTTGGAACCCTTGATCTGAGTTCAAAGGTAACCATGCAGCATTGGTGTGGGCAATAGTACTCCAAAATGGCTAAATAATTTATTGCGTAAGTTCTCTGTTACTGTAATTGAGATGTACTTTTGTGAAGTAATTTTGACAGCACTGCAAATAGAAACAGGCTTCAGTGTACACGGCAAACGCATCATAACATTTAATTAAAATATAATATAACAGGAGAAGCAACATTTTGTCACACCTCAAACTATATTTTTCTTTTTATTGTCCAGGGATTCTGCCCTCTGATGTTTTGACTTGATAGAGTTGTAAAACCTGCAAGAAAATAAACAAGACAAGTATAAACAGTACTCTTTCCCTTTTGAATTTAACAAGCAAGTTATATTTTGCCATTTGTGCACTTTTCTATTTTCTGTTGATGAAAAGAGTACAGGAACAATAATGCTGCAGGCAGATCCAACAATGACCTGTCATCTTGATGAAGATGAGAACTTTTCTTCGCGTGTGCTAAGTGAGACACAAGCAATGTACAATGAAGGTTGTACAAAAACAGCAAATCTTCCGTTGACTAAAATTTGAGATATGTGGATGTTACCACATCGTGTAGTTTCCATCGAAAAGTAGGACTACCCTACATTTTTGACTCGTGGCAGAGTGCACAGGAAAACTCTTTGAAGTTATGATCCGTGGCAACAAAAAGATTTGGCATATTGATAAGGCAAGGCAAGGTTGCTTGGTTGTTGTTGTTAGGTTGTTGATGTGCTATACCGTTATAGCACAGCGATATAGGTGAGGGGCAAACACAGTAGACAGCGTGATGGCTACAAACTCTCAATTGAAGATTTATTAAACAGAACAAGAAACTGAAAGCATGAGTAGAAAAAGCCAGTGCTCATGCAACGCATGGAGAACCACATGAATCCCTGAGAAGGTAGTACCAGGAGAGCAATAAAGAGAAACGACCGTTGTGTCCGAGGTAGGGGAACTCTTCAAATGTACGACCAATATGATGTGGTAACTTTGCGTGGCTCACTGTAGCTGCGACACACTTTGAACAATTGCGGCAGTGGGATTTCAAAGAGAATGAACTTTCGCTGTTTCACTGGGCATTGAACTGTAGAGGATGCATCTCTAGAAAATTAATTAGCTTTCCTTAGTCATAACCATACCTCAACAGGAAGTATTCCTGTGCCCTTCAAAGAAGCTAGTAGTTCTCATCGGTTTCTTCTCCTACTGTTGACGTCATACTAATGTTCTGCACCTGTTCAAAGACTCCAAAAATATCACAAAGTCTGCAACACGTAACAAATCTAGTGCTTCCAGCTGTGGACTTTGCATGCCTGCTTTCAGCTATTTCTGACATGTCAACTTGAGTGCCTGGATCACACACACACGAAGCCACTTCAACACTGGAAGGCCCCTAAAATTAAATTTGTTGATGTTGACAACGTTCAGTACAGGACAAGTAGGATAACATCGTTGAATGGAATACATCATCGCTATATTATAATTTATACGTGTGTGACACCTGTACGTACCTGAGACGTTGTGTTGAACCCGTCACCTCGGTGAAGCAAAATCACTGGTTACTGAACGGCAGTTTGCTTCGGACGTCTTGGCAATTCGCCTTCTACGGCATCTTCGTAGTCATCGGCAACAAAATGAGCTCAGCACACACGACACGACTACTGTATCTAATAGCCGAGTGCTTCGAACCACATTCGTTTTCGCGCACTCTCCTATGGAATCTTGTGGTCGAAAACGCCCGTCGTCGAAGATGAACGAAGATGATTTTTGCATCCCCGAACTCCAAAGCTACGCCAGGCATATGTAGATCTCTCGAATACGTGACACAGCAGCCACAGACGTGTCATTCACTTCCATTTTCTGCTTCGCGCGACCAACATGACCACCCACGACGCAGACAGTAAACGCATAAACGCGGTAACACAGACGGCCTTGCAGATAGCGCGGCGGATCGTAGCTCGTAGTGGCGAAGTATCTGAACGCTTTATTAATGTAGAAACTATGGAAGTGGGCGTTATTTTTAAAATGGCGTTTAGCTGTAACATAGTGTGCGTCAACTTTGTTCTCTACAAAATTAAGTCTCACGTGGTAAGGGTTGACCAATCGCTGGGTGCCCTGGTCCCGAAACAAGTTGTCCCCGGCAACTTGCAAGTTGCCCGGCAAGTGGACCCGTGCAAGTTGCTCTTTTTCGCCGTTCGTTGGCATCACCGCCCATGTTCCGGCAATCTTCAAAATATGTATACGTAAAAAATATGCCCAATTGAGAAGTAATGCTTTATGTGCGTTATCAAACAATGATGTTGTGCACGATAGTGGACAAAAATATGGGGGTTATTTTTCACTTTGCTGTCCCTTTAAGTGTATCTCGCTGGCACTGTACGTGTGAAAAAGGGATTTTGGGAACGGAAAGTAGCAGGACTACACCACTTCATGAGCGTGGAGGCTATTTTCAAGTGTTCATTCATTTCTCCTTTCTCTCGCTAAAGGGAATACCTAGCGACTAAAACGTCAATGCAGACAACAGCAGTAAGCTATTAGCCACGTACTTCCTGAAAACAGCGTCGTTATGCGATATATAAAAGGGGAAGCTTTGAACCGGTCCCCGAACCAGTTCGGGACAGCGAACCGGTTTGCGAACCGGTTCGATTATTGGCATAGCCGAACTGGAACTGGACCGGAATGAAATGCGAACCAGAACCGAACCTGTATGTTTTGCGGTTCGACACCCTGGTATAAGCACATAATAACGTTCTTAGAACATAACTCGTTTCTTAGAAAAGAACAGCGCGGTTTTCGAAGGTGCTTTTGAGCGACAACTCAGCTTATACCATAATTCATGACTTCGTCACTGTGGTCGATGACGATGGTCCAGTTGAGGTTTCCTTGACTGGTGGAAAGCTTTCGGTAGAGTTTCACATCGACAATTTTTAATAGTGATAAACTGATAAAAACTGATAAACCTTCTTCAGAACGATAGGATGCTACTTTGGTTTGATTCCTATCTGACTAATCAGACGCAATCAGACGCGATCAGACGTTAGCGTTGCTGACGATGAGTCCTTGCAACTTCCTGTGCTTTCTGGCGTCCCACAGTATTCGGTACTCGGACCTCTACTTTACATATTATTTTTAAATGCCCTTTCCATAGACAACTCAATCCTACAATGTTGTTTTTTTGTAGATGATTGTATAGTGTACTCTAGAATTTTTTACGAGTGTGATCAGGTGAATATGAACACTTCTCTGTGATCTCGACTTGATGCGAGAAGTGGCAGATTGTTTAAACATAGATAAATGCGTCCAAGTGACAACCACGACAAAGAAAACACATGTTTTCTTTTCATATAACATCAGTGATACAGCGGTCAAACGAGTCCGAGTATAAGTACCTTGGAGTTGTTATTACGTCAAATCTAAATCGGTCCATTCATATTGAATCCATGGTTTCTAACGCATTTGGCAAGCTTTGGTATTTGGGTAGAAAGATGAGACAGTGTAGTCCTCAGAAGAAGCTCACTGGTTACATGTAATTAGTATGTCCTCTACCTCTACTAGAGTACACCGACATCTCGTGGGGTCCCCACAAACAGATATAAGCAGATCACGTACAGATATAAGCCTATTAGAGAATCTTAGACTCATGAGTAAGGACGCTGTACAAAGCCTCTGGAATTCCCCCACTGGCTCTTCGGAGAAAACTCAAGAAACTGAAATTCTTGCATAACACTGTATACTATGAGATAGGGTTAAAGTTGGACGATTACTTGGCATATAACTCCAGTCGCTTGACAACACAAAAATACGACAAGCTCATCGTTGAGCTTCGTTCGATGGAGAATGTACTGTATTTCTGATTGTTCCCTCGCACAATTGCCAGCAAATGCTACACAAATTTCTTGTGCATCCTCATTTTCGTTGGCTATCGAACGTTATCTTAGTATTCCTGCTGATTGAATTTATGTGTGCAATTGTTGGTTTATTGGTTATTGTTGTTGTTGGTTTATGTGTTTTTTTTTTACCTGCCTTGGCTGTCAACTGACTCCCAGCAGTATTCACAAATAAGTTTTCTAACATGATGCACTTTATTTGTTCAAAATAGCCAATAAACTGCCATTTATTGGCTCTTCATTGGCTTGATTGGGCCTCTTTAGGCCCAATGCAACAGAGATAATGCCAATATTGGACCAATATTACGTGCTGGCTGGGTAGAAGCAAGATCGTAAACAAAAAATATTTACGACATGCGCATGACTTATGTGTACACTAATAGTATATTAATAATCCCAATACAGGAAAAAATAAGAGTTGGCCCTCTTGTACACATACAAGGGAAAGAACCGTCTGAGTACGCTTCCCGATCGTGCTGCCCTGGGCATACGAGACAGTATGCTTTTTTTCCGTGCATCCTGGTATCCTAACATGACGAAAAAGCGGAGGAAAATGACGAAATGACGAAAAGCGGAGGAATATGTAGATAGGACTAGCGCTAGATATTCACAATGTCAGACGTTCACCAACATGCCCAATTTTTCACTATCTCGCAACCCCTGTATGCGTGTGTCTGTGCATCTCGAAGGGACTATCACATCTGCCAATGTATGTATGACACCGATCCGGCAATCGTCACCGCTTCACAGTCAACTTGGCCAAGTTTCTCTACCGAAAACAGTTCATGTTAAATAAACGAGTTTTAAAGATTCAAACTCTCTCTGCAGCTAACACCGTGATGACGTAAGCCCGGCACACGAATGGGAGCGTAGCGCAGGCGATTTTCTCCGAGGTCGTCTGCTTGGGGTTTGCATCGCTTCGACATGTCTCGCTTATCCGGAATTCAGTTCACTCGTTATCTGGACAACATTACCAAGAACCAGAGCTCGGCATTTCGGCTCGAAAGAACTCACGATCACAATCATCTGATATTGTGAGCGTGAGGCCGAAGCCGACTCACGCTCACGCTCAGGCTGATATGGCGCGTGATCGTTGTGCACCATGAGCGCGATACTGGATCGCACTCATCCTCGTGCCTCTGTTTATTGCAATCACAACGTCGAACGAATGAGTTGATCACGCATGCTGCGATCACCATGAGGGTGACTGCATGAGTGCGATCATGATATCAGGCAAAGGCCGTTTGTGTGATATCTAGGCATTATCGCACTCACGCGATCACTATGTAGTTGCGCTGTTGGCACATGGCACGTTGCACACAGCTAAGGCAGTGAGGGTGAGAATTTCCTGTTGTAATTGTGTTTTCGGGCCAAAAATAGGCAAATCAAAGGTCGCAATGGCAATAAAAAGTTGTTCGAGCCCGGGTGTGGGGTCTTTTGGGCAGTGGTTGTGAAGGCGACAGGTGTTGCGCCGCTGCTGCACAGCGAAGAATCATGTCTGATCGCGTTGATGAGCCGCACACCATGAGCACAAATATTTATGATGTGTCTTCACTGTAACACGCGAAAGATTGGAAAGGGAAGAATAGTGGGAAATTTCGAGCACGGTCAGAGCACGCTGTGAATCTTTCCAGAGCACTCTGCATCTACGGTGTCCTTGATACGGTGTTCCCGGTGCCTGAAGCTCGGCAGACGTCTGAGCGTGACGAGTTTCTTGCGGAACACTATGCCAAACAAGATCTACCTGTACCTCTGTCTGTACCTTTTGGAAACATAGCACCAGTCGATATCCTATCTCGGTCGTCTAGTGGAGGTCTGCTTTGGCATACGGGCCACTTCCGGTGGCGTCGAACGCCTTTTTTCTGTGCCCGGTGCAATACAAAGAGCGCGACGGTCCTCAGTTCTCCCGACTACAGTGGAAAAACTCATCCTCGTGGCTGAATGCGTGAGGGGGTCAAAATGTGCAGGAAGCCGGAGAAATTCCACGTCGTAGCCATTAAAACTTCACTTAGCTACACGTATTTCTCAATGTCAATGCTAGGATGTTTGTTCCTTCGTACATTTCTGCGCGCTGAATAAATACTTGGTGTTGGGAACTTGGGAGCGCAATGTAAGCTCCCAATTATGACAAAGATTTCCTAACTGACGACGCTATTGGCCCTCTCGTCGCCAGCATGTCTACATGCAGGTGCCGCGAAGCCAACAGCGGCAAGCCGAAAACGGCACACACCAACCCCACATGCCGACATTGCAAGATTCTAGCACCGTGACAACAGACATTTGGTCACCTGGCAACAGGTTCACAACAACACAGTGATCGGCGAAGGCGAGATATGAAAAATTAGAGACGTCGGAGGATGATAGCAACAGTTGAGAGCGCATCCAAAGACGAGCGTTATGCAAATATCGCCTCTTATATTTGAATTTTATGGCCAGGGGATGTTGAGGGTAGACAGCCGTGAAGAGAGAAACTGATGTTCTGAGGCTGGAACAACATAGAAGGGACAGATACAAACAAAGCCTCAAATTTCCTAAGAAATCAACGATGAAAGATGAAAGTCACTGAAAAGGTTAGCCAGCTGTAGGGATCGAACCCACATCTTCCGGATTACCGTTCCAGGGCTCTACCAATTGAGCTAAGCTAACACGCCTCTACAGCGACTTTCGGGGTGCGTCATCTGAAGGGACGACAAACCAGCCACTCACTCTCACTCACCCTCCTTTCACTCTTACATTTTTTGCTCACTCATACACACATTCATACGACGGAAATCGACGCAAGCGGCACCTGTTGAACAAGAGAGAAACTGATGTTCTGAGGCTGGAACAACATAGAAGGGACAGATACCAACAGAAGAAGAATAGTCTCTGTTCAAAATATCGGCGGTTCCTGTCCTGAAGCAGCTCCCTTCGCAATAGAAATTTTATTGCACAAGGCTCAATAGAGGCTCTATTGCAGAGTTTTTATAGCTTTTCTCGTGAGCTTTAACGGTGTTGAGTTCTCTCAAAAAGAACGGAACAGAAATTGTATAGGTAATGCTCATTAGAGGGTCTACTACAGAGTACCATAACTTTTCGCACCATAACGCGCACTAGCCGCGGCTTATGCGCGAATGTTGTCTTTTTCCTGGACGCTCTGCGGCTTATCTGCTGACTATTTTTCCCTGGTATTTTCCCCGTACCCCCAGTTTAGCGAAAGGGCCGACAGTGTGTCATATTTTCCTGACCAGCACCGCTCTGCCAATGCGCGAAGAATATGCGTAACAAGGGCGCGTCCTGCACATTTGGGCAGACTGACCTTCCTGGTACCTTCCCCAATGCAGCTTTAAAGGAGGTCAGAACTAGAGCACTGCACGGGCACGGGCCCCCGACCCGGCCCGCGGGCCGGGCTGGGCTTGTTATTGGCTGTGTGCTCCGGGCCGGGCCGAGCCCGGGCCGACAAAATACGGCAGCACCGCGGGCCGGTCCGTTAAAATACGCCACCACCGCGGGCCGGGCCGGACCCGGGCCGACAAATATGTTCCCGAGAGTCAGGCCCGGCCGGGCCACGCAGCTAATTCCACACATTGGAGACGCATTAGTTCATATCATCATGCGCTTGCGTCATTCCTGTGCATATTTTGCAAAGACAAGCAAAGGGTACTGCATTATGCATATGATTCGACCCTCTAGAACATTCTCCAAGCCACTTTACATTGCTCCTCACTCCTCACATATTTCACAATCACTTTGGCAAAGCTTGGTGAGAGGGATAGGGACTGGGAGAAGCAGTTTGTCGACAGCATGCTCTATCTCCGCAAAATCTTGACAGTGTAACGATAACGCCCCGTGCGTTCTGGATTTAATTTGGTCTCGTGCGGCTACGGTGTTAAACCGCCATCACTTGTATGTTTGTCTTCTCTCCTTATAAATTTACTTATAAATTTGTTTGATAATCGCCAGAAACGCGTACGTCGCGGCTGGAAATACTAGGCCGGGATCTACTCGCCGGGTCACCGGGCCGGGCCGGGCCGGGCTCTATTTGCTTAGACGCCGGGCCGGGCCGGGCTCTAGTCACTGGGTCACCGGGCCGGGCCGCATAAAAATATGAAGGTCCGGGCCCGGGTCGGGCCGGGCCATTTTTCGATGCGCCCGGGCCCGGAAAAGTCGGCCCGTGCAGTGCTCTAGTCAGAACCCCTATCTGCAGTTATTTAGTTACGGATGTAAAAGGTGTAATATTGTTTTTCTACGCTTCGTAATTCTACTTACAATTTATTGTTCACTACTTATCCTTCATAACGTGTAGAGTGCTAATAGAAAAATACGCTTTTTTGGGATACGGACGAGTAGACGTAACGCTATCCATCCCTTGTTACGTCATTTGACGAATACACATCTCCTTGTTTATAAACAAATGACGTCATAGTCTTCGATAGCGGCACCAATTTGGTAGAGTTAAACTACGCAGCTAGGGGAGCGAACAAGGTCGCGCCCGAGAGCCACGGTCTTGATGGGATTCGGATAGTCCCTGAAAGGAACGCGACCATTCCGTCCTACTTTTCTTTCAATAGAAGACAGCGAACAAGTGCCCATTTGTGAACCCAGTCCTCCCTTCCGATTTGTTTCGGTTTCACACTCTAAACCCAGTGACGGATAGGTGCCGTCTGATCACATGACTTCAAGGGGCACGCGGTGCCTGCGAAAGCTTCAGGTGCCATGTGCCCGCTGAACCAACTGGTACGACATCCCTGCTGACGCCAGGAGCCACAGTGTACCGGATGTATCGAAGGGTTACTTGTACCCACTAATACGCGAAACACATTGCGCCTCTCGAGTTCCCTAACAGAAAAATTACCTCCACGCTTCGCAAAAAAGGAAAAAGCAAGGAAGAAAATGCTCCAAGCACATCGAACATGAAACACCAAATTTGATTGGCTTGCACATACCTTTAAATTGCATCCAGTACATCATTGTTTGCCGAATGGAAAGCATACACGGTTCACTAATCCCAACACACACATATGGAGCACACGTCGCACGGACACACAACCCATCCGATGATCCGATGCACCAGGCAGCCCTCCAAACGCCGAACACACAATCGTCGAAACAGGCTGGCACTGAAAGCTCAATGAAGATCCTTACTGACGAACATGACGGTTCCTCAAACGAAATGGCCGAGGAACAATTGTCCAACAAGTGGCAACAGACACCAATTCCGCCAATTCCATGTGAGAAGCAGTTCCAATCTTGCACGCGTATGTGTGACCGTTGAGACAGGAAACAACCTGTAAGGAAACCGAAGTGAATAACACGCTGGTATTGTTCCAACATTAATGCTGGAATAGTACTCCATTTTGTAACTCACCTCCTCGCAACCGATACAGTCCCACGGTCACCTATAACGAAAGAATACAATTAATTTCGCTTGTAACGTACATAGTCGCTTCACCGATGCAGCCGATCCTCTCCTGCCGCCATTTGCAATGCGTCCACCGTCTTCAACAGAATGTACTCCGATTGTTAAACACGAGTAAAACGCAGGCGTCGTACGATGCATCACAGCTAGGTTGACTTACCTTAAAGGGACAGTCGCATCGACCACAGATCGATTCCGAAACCACAGTGAAATGAGATTCCCCGTCCTTCACTTACCATGACTCCGAAAGTCCCATTCCGATCGACGGAATACTTTTTGCATAATTCGTGTGTAAGCGGCGCTACAGCAGACGACGGATGCGGTCGTCAAGCGGAACTCCCTGCTGAGAATCTTTAGCAACGTCACAAGGAATCTGACCAATAAGAACGCGGCGAGCCAGAAGAGTCCCCGCGGCTTGCAGCTTGCATGAGAAGGCACATACGGAGATGGAGGACTCGGAACGCGGAAGTGGCGCATCGTGCTGCTCAAATGCCTTTAGTAGTAGCACGGTCACTCAATACTCTTTCTGGTCAGGAAACTCGCGCGAGAACTTCAGTTCGGCAGCCGAGCGGCGAGTGGTGCCTGCGCGTATGGCTTGCAGAGTGTTTCTATGGGTGTTTGGAAGTGTACACTTTTTCTTTCTTTGTGCTTGCGTTTTGAGTGCATAAGCAAAGGTTCTTTTTTAAATGTCCTTGAAGTTTAGTGCAATCTTTGCACTCTGTTCGTATGTAAGAATGATCTACACATATAAAGGAGACTTCGCCTGATTCGAACGTGCAGCATTTCGTGATGGCTCTTAACGGGGGAGCCTTAGCTTGACGAGGACTGAATGAAGGTATTTTTTATTTGTGTAAAAAACAGAGATGACTTGATCTACGGGAAACATTCGCTAATAGCCTTATTGTAGATGTACTACGATGAGCGTGGTTTGTTGAGCTCCTTCAAGTTGTTTACTGTGCGACATGAGTAGCATCAAAGACTAAGAACCGTAAAATTTCCAAATATACATCATTCAACATGATATTTATACAATAACTTGTCTTGGGGTACAAGTTGGGGGGAAAGATGTAATGCCAAGTCGGCTTAAACGAAGTCCGGTCATACCTATTAGTTTTTGCTGCACCGGAAGCAGGCACAGGAAGGGGTGATGTTTTTCACTTTTTATATATGCATTTTTCCTTTTCTTTTCTTTCTGTAATGCTTCTGCAAGGCGTCAAAAGCTTCTGCGGACCATAAGCTATAGACTCTAGAGCCCATTCATGGCCGTGTATAGTGCTAAAAATATACAGTTTCCTTGTCTTCATCCTGAATTTGAAGAGAAAAGCTAACACAAGAGATTTTGTCTCCATCCCCCGGCTTATCTCTTTTCGTTTTTATTTATTTATTTTATCTTATCTTATTTTACCATTATTATTTTTTTATTTTTTTGTTACCAGATACCACCGTGTTGTTCTCTTAAACGAAGTTTTTGGGCAATCCCAAAATTTCCTTCTGACCTCCCAAGTAAAACTCCATTGCACATTTTAAATAGTTTGTTCAGTGAAATGCCCTGGAACTGACCTGACTTATATGTCGAGCCTATCTACAACGCGATGATAGTGTAGCCGTTGAGTTTGACATATGAATCTTGTCAGCCAAATTCTATAGTCGGAAAGCGCTATCAGGCCATACTTCAGCAAGAGCAAATTCTATCGTGCTAATTTAATAACCCGGCTTGAATCCTGTTGGAATCGGCAAAGGAACATATCGTTTCCTCCGTACAGGGTATTCGTCCAAACTACATTCAGGAGGCACCAATCATTCTACATGCTCATTTTGTTGTGATCTCTCACAACGAGTTTTCCCATCATCTCATCTCAAAGTGTGTAAAAATTGCTCTCTACGATACGTTAAACCTTGTGCATGGCACTGCACCACATCAAAAAACAATATAAGCTATTTCCTCGCCGAAAACGATCGAGGCATGCGATTTGCAGCATGTGTCTCCCTCGGCTCTCATACTGCCACAGATCATTTTAGACGATTAAAATACAAGATTTCTATACGTACTTCTTCTGAAGTCTGATAGTCTTATCTGTCTGCGCTGAAATAGAATCACCTCGTCATTTTATCTCTGTTCAAGTTATAACAAACTGCTACGAGGAAAACAAGAAAATCACGCGTTTGGAAAGTTTCGCCCTCACGCAATAACTACGGAAAGCGTCATTAGCCTACAATATATCACTGGATTGAGTGACTGTGCAACAAAATGCAATAATACGTTTCTCGACCACCATGGAGAGGCCCGAGTGAGAGCAAAAGTAAAATTTTCCGTGTCAAAGAAAGACAACAACGAAAGTTGCAATATACGCAGCAAATCTGTAAATTTACGTTCACTGAACTGAAATGTGCCGGCTCAAATCATGAATCGTTTCTAGAATTAATTATTTCTGCTATGAACACGAAATGAACTTTAAAAAGTAGCTCATCAAATATTCCCCGAAAACACGCAGTGCTGCGGAAACGTCGTCTGCTCCACGAGGGTGTCTCGCCCCGAACGACGCGATCGCCCCAAGCGGGAGCAATTGTCCCTAAGTGACCTAGTCTATTGTATTCGAGCGGAGTTTCCTGACCAGAAAGAGTATTGAAGGACCGTGGTAATAGCTCCCGCGACGAATATACATGTTTGATGACGGCCCATATTCGGCGGATCCGCTTCTTCTGCAAGTCGCTGGTGATGTACGTGCCGCAGCTACGTTAGCGCAACAGAACGAGCCTCATGACCACTGCTTTAGGTACGTTTGTAGCAGCCCGCATCGCCATCGTTAAGCCGCGGCCTGCACGCTGCACGTTTTTCCACTTTCGTTTTTGGGGGCAACCGCCACTGCAATAAACCCTCAGTTCTTTCCCGCAAATTGTGGTGTGAACACCTTGTTTACTTCGCTCCACAATTTCTGGTGACCCGGAGAAGAACACCGCTGCTATGAACCCTGCTGGCGACCAGCAACACCCTCCGCCTGGCGCAACCGCCCCCGCTGCTGCTGCGATGCCTCCCATGTCGCTGTTCAATTGCCGCCATTTTGGCATCGAGGACCCCACATCTGGTTCCAGCAGGTCGAAGCCCAGTTCCTGCTCGCTGGAATTACTTCCCAACTCACCAAGTACCAGCACATCGTCTCTTCCCTACCACCAGAGATAGCCATGGACGTTGCCGACTTAATAGCAAGCCCTCCACCTCAGGCGCCCTACGACCAGTTGCGCACTGCTGTTCTCCAGCGGACTATGATGTCAGAGCGGAAGCGCCTGCAGCAGCTCTTGAATGCCGAAGAACTCGGTGGCCGACGACCTTCGCAGCTACTTCGCGCCATGCAGGCTCTCCTGGCGGATCGCTCAGCCTCTTTCGACGAAGCACTGCTTCGCGAGCTATTTTTGCAACGGCTACCCCCAACCGTACAGATGGTTCTCACTACAGCCGCCAGCTTGCCACTTTGTGACTTGGCCGGCATTGCCGACAAGGTCATGGAGGTCGCTTCCCCTGCAGCAAGCATAAGCGCCGTCGGCCATAACCACCCTACTTCCTCTTCAGGCCTTCTGCAGCAGGGCACGCTGCCGCCGCTTTCACCTGCCGCCTTTGCGAGTACGAGCGACATGGCTGCCGTGAGAGCGGATATCCAACGCCTCTCCGAGACTGTCGCTGCCCTGCGCTACCCCGATAGCCGTCGCCGGTCTCCCAGAAGATCCAGCCGCTCCCGTCGTTTCCGCCACTCTCCGCGAAGACAAGACGGCCGAAGCCAGTCTCCGTTCGACGACTCCAACCCACCACCTTGTTGGTACCATGAGCGCTTCGGCGACGCCGCTCAGCGATGTACGCGCCCTTGCGGCTGGCCGGGAAACTCACCCGGGAACCGTTGATGGCGGCCGGCGTTTCCCCTCCTCAAGCTGCAAGTCGCCTATTCTTCGTTGTCGACCGTTCCACCAAAACTAGGTTCCTTGTCGACACCGGGGCCGCTGTTAGGGTCTTGCCCGCATCCCTTAATGAGCGGCGTCGTGAGCCGCTGTTTCACTTGATGGCCGTTAATAACACTACTATACCTGTCTACAAAGAACAGCTCCTCAACGTTAACCTCGGTTTACGAAGAGTCTTCCCCTGGGTGTTTCTCGTCGCTAGCGTCTCACAGCCGATACTCGGCGCGGATTTTCTTCATCACTTCGGCCTTTCTGTGAACGTTTCCCGCCGCCTTCTCGTCGATGGCACCACCCACCTTCACGTCCACGCCATATCTGCCGCACAACCTTGTCGCGACCTCTGCGGAACATCCCTTCCAGCCGTTCCTGCTCCCTATGATGCACTTCTCCGCGAGTACCGATCGCTCACGCAGCCCTCGGACTGGACGAAGCCCGTGAGCCACGAGGTTGTGCACCACATAGTGACGAACGGCCCACCAGTGTTCTCTCGACCACGCCCCTTGGCACCTGAGAAAATGAAGATTGCCAGGGCCGAGTTTCAGCACATGCTGGAGATCGGCATCGCTCGCCCTTCTTCCGCCAACTGGTCCTCGGCTCTCCATATGGTCCCCAAAAAGACCGGGGACTGGAGGCCTTGTGGTGACTATCGCGCCCTAAACCTAGTTACCATTCCTGACCGCTATCCCCTCCTGCGTCTTCAAGACTTCACCGGCAACCTCCACGGCATGAGAACCTTTTCGAAAATTGACCTTACGAGGGCCTACCATCAGATACCCGTCGCCGCCGAAGACGTGCCGAAAACGGCCATTACCACCCCGTTCGGCCTTTTCGAATTCGTCCGCATGCCGTTCGGCCTTCGGAACGCCGCCCAAACATTTCAAAGGTTCATAGACCCCGTTACCAGAGGCCTGCCGGTCGTCTTCGCGTACATAGACGATATCCTCGTTGCCAGTCGAGACCCTGCCGAGCACATCGAACACCTCCGGCTACTTTTCTCACGGCTTGCTGCACACGGGATCATCGTCAACGTCGCGAAGTGCGAGTTCGGAGTACCATCTCTAGAGTTCCTCGGTCACACTGTCTCTGCCGAGGGCATATCTCCGCTTCCGCAGAAGATCGCCGCCATCCTCGATTTTCCTCAACCTCAGTCCGTGCGCCAGCTCCGGCGTTTCTTAGGACTCGTCAACTTTTATCGGCGATTCGTCCCACACTGTGCCCACACGCTGCGCCCCCTCGAAGCAATGCTGTCCCAAGACCACGCTTCCCGCGGTCGCAAGAGCCGCAAGCGGAAGTAGCGGGACACTTCCTTTCCGCTCTCTTGGACCGACGCTGCTTCTGACGCCTTCACGTCCATCAAGTCGCTGCTGTCATCGGTAACCCTACTGGCCCATCCCACGCCCGATGCAGCCACCGCACTTATGGTCGACGCCTCCGCAACAGCTGTCGGCGCCGTGCTGCAGCAGCACGTCGGAACAGGCTGGCGACCTCTTGCTTTCTTCTCAAAGGCCCTGAAGCCCGCGGAGACGCGGTATAGCACTTTCGGCAGGGAGCTCTTAGCCGCTTACCTCGCAGTCAAGCACTTCCGGTACTTCCTGGAAGGCCGGGATTTCACCATTCTAACTGATCATAAGCCGTTGACATACGCCCTGCGATCGGCCAGCAGCCGCTATTCTCCTCGTGAGACGCGCCACCTCGCTTTTCTAGCCGAATTTACCTCTCGCATTGAGCACGTCTCCGGATCGGAAAATGGTCCAGCAGACGCCCTGAGTCGCGTAGCCACCGTCCAGACGCTATCGTCAGAAGCTCTAGCCCGCGCCCAGCACAATGACCCCGAGCTTGAGGCCCTGCGTAGCTCGACAACATCTCTGCGTCTTGACGACTTTCCCGTTCCCGGCACAGACCTTCTACTCTCCTGTGACACCAGCACCACTCCACCTCGTCCTTACGTGCCACCCGACCTCCGCCGCGCAGTTGTCGACTCGCTACATGGCCTATCGCACCCAGGAGCGCGCCCAACACAGCGACTGATTGCTACCCGCTTTGTATGGCCGAAGATGCGCGCAGATATCCGATCTTGGGTAGCCGCTGTTGTGTATGTCCATAGTCACACGGAACACTTGGAACATCCAACAAGAAGTTCTTTAATTTCGGCACATCATGGCCCGACAGCTCGGAGCCACGTAGCAAGTACAAAAGACTCAGAACCACCTACAGCGCGATCTTATACACAGTTAGGCGGCGCTGCTTATCAAGGTCAGACATGTAGGCACGTGGAACAGAATCACAACACGCGCGATAAGATTAACCGCTTATACACATCATTCCTCCCTTCTTAATGTTAAGTTAATGTTAAGTAGTTTATCTTCAATTATAACATCTTACTTCGAAGTTTAAAAATAGTAGTGATGCCACACTATACACTTTTATGACAAAAAACGATAACCGAGATACTTTAACTTGAGCGATAAAAGTCTGGCGGTTTCCGCATTCTCTGCGGGTATCTTCTTTCACCGTTTGAAACTGAATGGGCTCCTTGGCACCCTTCTCCCGATGAAGATGGCTGCGTTGCGTCGACGACAGAAGTGTTGCTGCGATCACCCGGAGCAGTTAAAGGTGAATCCCACCACAATTCTTCGGAGGACGTAGTTCCAGGTGGAACGCCCTGCTCCGCATCCAGAAGTTGATCCTGGTGCCTTCTCCACAGAAGTGTGCCCCTGGAAGTAGCAACTCGTACAACAAAAGACACTGGGCCTGTCTGCTTCACAATAACACCAGATAACCACTTCGGAAGCCCGCGATAATTTCGCGCACGCACCCTTTGTCCTTCACAAAAGTTACGCACCACTGAACGTCGGTGGAGACTTCCCTTGAATTGTTTGTGACGTACTTCAGACAATACTGACGGTTTCACCAAGTCCAAACGTGTCCTAATTCGTCTCCCCATCATTAATGTTGCTGGGCATTCCCGTGTCGTAGCGTGTGGAGTCGTACGATATGCAAGTAGGAAATTGTAGAGCCTCAGGTGAAGAGGACCTACCGGATTTTTCTTCAAACTTTGCTTGAGCGACTGTATAAATCTTTCCACAAGACCGTTCGTAGACGGATGATACGGAGCCGATGTTATGTGTCGAACTCCGTTGTTGCGCAGAAAGGACTTAAACTCTTCAGACCGAAATTGCGGACCGTTGTCTGAAACAATAGTCTCAGGAATGCCGTACCTGCTGAAACAGTCCCGTAGCTTTTCCACTGTTGCTGACGTCGCTGTTGACGACATGGGCCAAACCTCTGGCCATTTCGAATGTGCGTCCATTACAACAAGAAAGTTGTGGTGCTGGAAAGGTCCCGCAAAGTCTACGTGGATCCGTTCCCATGGTCGGGTTGGCCACTCCCATGGATGTACAGGGGCTGCAGCAGGCTCGTTACGGTGACGTTGGCAGTCGTCGCAATTCCGTACTCTTGTCTCAATATCCGTATCTATATGCGGCCACCAGATGAAGCTACGTGCCAGTTCTTTCATTCTGATTACTCCAGGGTGACTGCTGTGTAGTTCATCTAGTATTCTGTTCCTCAGCTTCAGCGGTATTACCACTCGAAGACCCCACATGAGGCACCGTTGCTGTACGGACAATTCATTCCGGCGTTGAAAGAAGGGCTTCAGGCTTGGATCCTTAATTTCAGCTGCCCAGCCAATCATGGTGTGCTCCAGTACTCGGGAAAGGAGAGGATCTTTCGTCGTTTCTCTTGCGATGTCCTTGCTGGTAACTGGTAAAGTGTCGAGCCAAAGCGTGAAAAACGAATCCACTTCATCCCGGAAGTTTTGTCGCGTTGTCTGGAGTGGAAGTCTCGAAAAGTAGTCAGGCGCACTGTTTTCTTCCGAAGAACAATGTTTGATGATGTAGTCGTACGCAGAAAGCGAGATTGCCCATCTTTGAATCCTCGCTGCGGCGATCGTCGGTATCCCCTTTTTCGAGCCGAAGATACACTGCAAAGGCTTGTGATCAGTTACAAGCACAAACTTCCTTCCGAAAAGATAAAAATGAAATTTCTTAACACCAAACACAAGCGCGAGCGCCTCTTTTTCTAGTTGGCTGTAGTTTTTTTCAGAGTCTGACAAAGTTCTAGAAGCGTAAGCTACTGGTCGTGTTGAACCGTCGTCATACACGTGAGAAAGTACCGCACCTAGTCCATACGGAGATGCGTCGCAGCTCAGTTGAACTGGTTTGTCGGGGTCGTAATGCGCAAGCACTGCTGATGACGCGAGCAAGTCTTTCACTTGTGAGTACGCACGCTGGCACTCCACGTCCCACAGCCAAGTCACTTTTTCTTGTAGTAGTCGGTACAGAGGATGCAACACCGTCGATAACCGAGGTAGAAATTTCCCGTAATAGTTTATCAATCCGATAAACGACTTCAACTGCTTCTTATCTGTTGGATGCGGTGCCAACAACAATGCTTTAACCTTATCTGCTGATGGTCGGATGCTTGTAGAATCAATTTCGTGTCCTAGATATTCCAAGGACTCCTTGAAGAATTCGCACTTTTCTGGGCGAACACGTACGCCCCGTTGTACTAGGACTTTTAAAACAGCTTCCAGGTTCTCTAGGTGCTCTTGTTCCGAATTGCCAGTGATAAGAATATCATCCAGATAACACGTCACCCCGCGTAACCCCTTGAGCATTGTGTCCATTACTTTTTGAAAAAGCGCGGGTGCTGTAGTGATGCCGAACGGCAACCTGTTTACTCGGTACAGTCCAAGAGTAGTGTTAATTGTTAGGCAGTCTCGGGAATCTTCATCAACCTCTATCTGTTGATACGCGCGACTGAGGTCAATCCGAGAGAACTTGACGCCCCCTGCCAGGTCCGCCAAAAGGTCGTCTATTCGCGGAAGCGGGTACTGCACGCTTTCAAGTAGTGGGTTGATGGTCACTTTGTAGTCCCCGCATAGCCTCACTTGGCCGTTGCTCTTTACGACAGGAACCACTGGGGTAGCGAAATCCGATGTCATAACCGGGCTAATGATTCCCATTTCTTCCATAGCCTTCAGCTCTTTTTCTACTTTAGGGCGCAAGGCAAATGGTACTGGTCGTGCTTTGAGGAATTTTGGTTTTTCTCCTTGTTTGAGACGCAGCTGCACCTTTTCTCCTTTTATGCATCCCAGTTCATTGTTGAAGAGCTGTGAATACTTCGAAAACAGTCTTTTTGCGGCTTCTGTACACGACGCCTTGCTGCTTTCTACGGCGTTAAGCTTGTGGAGCACGCTCCAGTCCAGTCTGATATGGCGCAGCCAATCACGGCCGATCAGCGATGGCCCGGACTTGTCCAAGACATGCAGTGGTAGCGAGTAATGTTTGCTTTTGTAGTCTACGTTGACCACAACAACCCCTAAAGGCTTTATGGCCTCTTCCGTGTAGGTACGGAGAACAACATCGGTATGCTCTAATGTCTTGTGTTGGAGCAGTTCCTTGTAAACATTTTCCGAAACTACGGAAACAGCTGCCCCCGTGTCCAGCTCCATCTTAAGAAGTTGCCCTTCTACTGTCATGTCGAAGCAAATGGGAGATGCCGTACCCTTTAGGGCACGCAAGTGCGAAAATGAATCTTCGTGGTTTTCTGAACTCAAGTTGCGAATGGGCTTGACAGACTTCGCCTTGGGAAAACGCAATTCTTTCACTTTTGACATGCATGCTGCTTGAATATGTCCCCTTTTCCCGCACTTGAAGCATGCGAAGTTGCGATATCGGCAATCTTTACTTTCATGGCCTTCACCTCCGCAGCGATAACAACCCCTACACTGTTTATGTTTCGACGGAAAGTTTTTTCCTTCGCTCCGAAGTCGCTGAATCTGTTGGTTAGCACTCATATCACTGTGACAGTCTGTTGCATTCTTGCTCGCTTGTTCCAATGAGAGTGCTTTTTCCAGTGCACGCTTCAAGGTTAATGACTCATCTTCAGCGAACAAGCATTTCTGAATATCAATGCGCGACAACCCTGTCACGAAGCGGTCCCTCATCACCTCTTCCAAAGTTGCGCCGAATTTACAGGTTTGCGCGAGGTGCTTCAACGCAGCGGCGAACTCAGATATTGTTTCGCCTTCTTTTTGTTTTCTAACATGGAACTTTGCTCGCTCAGCAATTACTGATGGTTGTGGTGACAAATGCGTTCGTAGGGCTGACTTTAACTCATCCGAAGTTTTTGAAGTTGGTTCCGATGGAGACACTAAATCTTGCAGTAGTCTATACGTTTTTGGTCCAATCAACGTGATGAATGCATCGACTTCTAATTCCGGGGAAATTTTGTTGACTTTCAAATAACTTGTGATGCGTTGTTCGTAAGTCTTCCAATCGGAAACGGACTCGTCGAAAGGTTCAATGTTGCCAAGGGCTGACATACCTGTAGCCATACTGCTGCTTGTCGGAACTGGCTCCGGCTGCTGCTGAACCAAACCCTTGCTGTCACTAGTGTTCATGAAGAATATCCTTTGCAGACCAAACGTTCATGATGCCAGATGTACCGCTCCACCAGCTCGTCGCCATATATGTTGTGTATGTCCATAGTCACACGGAACACTTGGAACATCCAACAAGAAGTTCTTTAATTTCGGCACATCATGGCCCGACAGCTCGGAGCCACGTAGAAAGTACAAAAGACTCAGAACCACCTACAGCGCGATCTTATACACAGTTAGGCGGCGCTGCTTATCAAGGTCAGACATGTAGGCACGTGGAACAGAATCACAACACGCGCGATAAGATTAACCGCTTATACACATCAGCCGCCTGTTCCGCGTGTCAAAGGTCAAAGATCACGCGGCACACGTCTGCACCACTGGGACGTTTTCTGCCCCCGGACTCCCGCTTCGAACATGTCCACATTGATATAGTCGGACCCCTCCCCATCTCTGCTGGACATCGATACCTCCTAACTGCCGTCGATCGTTTTACCAGATGGCCAGAAGTGGCCCCCATGTCCGACGCCACCGCCGCCACTGTCGCCTCGACCTTCCTTTCGACCTGGGTTGCCCGTTTCGGAGCCCCAGCTGTCGTCACCACGGACCGTGGCGCCCAGTTCGAAGCGAGGCTTTTTGCCGCTTTCCTCCAACTCCTGGGCACGCGACGGATTCGCACCACATCCTACCATCCGGCCTCTAACGGTATGGTAGAACGCCTGCATCGCCAGTTAAAGGGTGCCATCATGGCCCACGAGGACACCGCCCACTGGTCATCTGTCTTGCCCGTCGTCCTCCTCGGCATCCGCGCATCCGTCAAGGCCGACCTCGGCTGCAACGCGGCCGAACTGGTGTACGGCACTACCCTCAGGCTCCCGGCTGACTTCTTTGACGTAACAGAGGTCTCCACTCCCCCCGGAACTTACGTCGACACGCTTCGTCGCGCTTTCGCAAACGTCCGTCCTGCCTCACCTCGTGTTCCCTCGCCCAGATCCTCCTTTGTCCCCCAGCAGCTGTCTTCTGCCTCGCATGTCTTCATGCGCCGTGACAGGATCCGCCGCCCGCTTGAGCAACCTTACACCGGCCCTCACCCCGTTCTCCGGCGTTCGGACAAGTTTTTTACCATCTCGGTTGATGGCAAAACAGAAACCGTGAGCCTGGACAGACTCAAGCCAGCCTTTGTGGAGCCACCCGAGCCCCCAGTAGCCTTCCCGCCTCCCTTACCCACTCAGCCTTCTCTGAGCGCCACCAGACATGTCACTTGGGCTGACCGCTCCTCTCGGAGTCTGGGGGGGGAGGCAGTGTAGCAGCCCGCATCGCCATCGTTTAGCCGCGGCCTGCACGCTGCACGTTTTTCCACTTTCGTTTTTGGTGGCAACCGCCACTGCAATAAACCCTCAGTTCTTTCCCGCAAATTGTGGTGTGAACACCTTGTTTACTTCGCTCCACACGTTCATGATCGGAGTGCTCAATACTTAATCCCGTGACATTCACACTACGACGCAGGAAACAATCAAAGTGTTTGTGCGGCGTCTGTGCTCCCCAGGAACCGGATGAGTACCTATATGAAAACCAATCATGTCTACCACATTCCACAAAAGTCACAGGTTCAGTAACGGGGAACGTTTCATGATAACGCGTCCGACAACGAGAAAAGCCAAACACGTTCATATGAATGACATCATGTTCTTTTACTTGTTTATTGTATTTTATTTATCTAGTTATTAATCATAGGTTAGGGGATACCTTACGTTGTACCGATTTCGTCTTTTGCTGCTAAGTTACTCACGCGCAAGAGTGACAGATCCGATTGGGAAACTACATAGACGTTGTGACTTACTGTCGAAGTTGCTGGCTCGCTTTGTTCGTGGAACACTGTCGGAACGGCGTCAAGTTTCAATTCGTTCCTTTTTTGTGTCAATCCAAGTTGCACTTGCATGATGTTCTCATCCAGGTACACATTATCGGTGAAATGCGAGGAGCATACACGGGCAGCATGAACACTCCTTGCTTCATCTGGGTACCCGCTAGTGATGTAGCTGCTTCCAACTTTCGCTTCGTCTGGGGTCTGGCTGTAGCTGTATCCTTGGCGTGCGAAATCAAGCATCGAGGTTTTCGAAGCAAGTTTTCCTTGAGTCAGGAACGCTGCGTCGGTCTCCAAACGACATCTCACGCGAAGGATTGCAAGCGTAGAGATAGTATCCGCGTCACTAGAAAGTGTCACATGTGAATAGGGGCGACGTGCCGGAAAAAAACAAAGCAGCCCCAGACTTGGCGGCAGACGACAGCGTCCTTCACAGCGGATTAGCCAGATTCCACCTTGCGTCACGCGATGTTGTTGGCGCTGGCGCTTTCGAGGATCAAAACGAAACCGGATCTTTTAAATTCGATTCCTCATCACCCGGTCCGTTTTGGAAGGAGAAAATTTGGCAAATAGCTCGTGGTAGTGTACCGAACACATTGGTATTGGATTCGTAGCCACGGTTCCGGATGCGACAGTCCCTTTAAGCAAACATTAGACCTGTACTTAAAAAGCAAGGTGTCATCCTTCTCAAAGGCGAGGTTGCAACGCAGACAGCGGCAAGAAAGCGGGCAGCGGGAAGGAACGTACTGCGGGAGAATACGTTGTGCCATATCACTCCTCACCGGCGGAGCGCGGAACAACGTAGTACTAGTACGCTCCGACGAAGGCACGCATATTCAACCGGCACACGCACTATTCAACAAGCACACGAGTACAAGGTTCAGGAGGCACACATATTATTCAGCGGGCACAAAGCCGTTTCATATCAGCGTGACGGCTTTGTACCTGTTCAATTTGTTGAGTTGAAAAAAGGATCGCTGTGCTTGCTATTTGATAACCGTTACGGCTGCTTCCAGACGGTTACGGCTGTGTACCGGCTGCACTTTCTGAGGGAACCTTTTTAACTGGCACATGTCCGTCACAGGATTTAGAGTGCAGTACAGGGATTTTCCTACACCCCACCCCCTGCATTTTTGCAACACCCCCCCCCCCCTGAAATTTCTCAGGTAACCCCACCCAACTCGGCCACCAGTACGTTCTGGTACAGAGTCCGGCGCAGCGAATTACATCCTGTACTGTCAAACTTGGGCTGTAGGACCACAGTCATGCAGATGATCGTACCATGCATTTGTCCAATCTGTGTGGTTGGTATTCATTGAGCTTCGTGAGACAAGGTGCTAGTCTTTTCTCTTTGTCGGTCGTGTGATTATGCATCTTAATGTGGAAATGCCGTTCATATAATGAATCTGTATTCTAATGTACTCTGTTCTAACGTAATAACATGTACAAATAAAACGGGAAAGCTGTGCAGAAGTGTCACCATTGTGCCACGATTCTTTCCGTGTCTAAGAAAAATTCCTTAAGTGGAACCTTCACCAAGCATACCCCCCCCCCCCCCCCAGCAGTGAATTTATGGGGAAATCACTGTTTCACTGTCTCCTTTATCGGAAGACCGGCAGGGTTTTCTGTCGAATAAGTGATATCCATTTTCACTGCATTAAAGTCACTATTGATTTGGATAGTAACGAAAATATCCAACCAAGATACAGGACCAGGTAGTGGCAGTTGGCAGCAGCGTTCTTGCATTGGTTCGAATTTCGCGATTCGTTGCATTGTTTTTCAGTCACGTGACGCCAGCCTCTGGCGTATACGCTGGGTAACGCTCCAACCAGGGCTCGAAACCGTTTTTTTTTAAGGTTCGGTTCAAGTTCCCGTTCAAGGTTATCGGTTCGGTTCGGGTTCGGGTTCAGCGCAACCAAAATAACGGTTTGAACCTATATTAATCGGTTCCCCTAATATTAACCGGCTTACGTGTGCTGTGCTAATCAGCGTACTATATGTGAAAATTAGTATCAGGTTCCGGGGATGACTTCTTTCTTTCTCTTACTCCCTCGCCTTACACTTCATAGGTGCAAATAATCATGCAGTTCACAGCAGGTAATCCAGAAAGTGCTGGGAAACGGCGTACATCTCGCATACAATTGAACTCCATTGCAAAAGGCTATTTCCAATTTCTAAAGGAAAAGAGAGAGAGAGAGAGAGAAAAAAGAAAGCGGCCACGTGGCAGATAGGCGTATCCCAGAGTTCCATGCGCAGGCCGACACGTTGCTTCCCGTTGAGAAGAGGGCGCCGCTCCTGTGTTTACCTACATACATCGCATGTTTGCAAAAAGGTCTATTCGGGTATCTATGTAATAACTAAATTGAAATTTCTTTTCCCTTTGTCGCTTCTCAGAACGGTTTATATGTCCTTCATTCAAAGCCATATTGCGTATGGTGTAGAATGCTATGCCCTCACTTACGACTCAACAACGAACCCCATCTATCTTGCGCAAAAGAAAGCGCTGCCCGCTATATTATCACTGCCAAGAGTTACTTTTGCCTTTCAATTGTTGAATGTCCCTCAGATAAAAGTGTTGCTAATGCGTAGGTTGTGTTCTATTGTCAACAAATTAAGAAATGATATGTGTTTTATACCATTTGTTAATCTAAAGGAAATGAACAGTGTTATTCCACTAAGGAGCCATGGGATGTACTCATTAAGTCTCCCCAAAATTAGGACTAACTATGGTTATTATTCATTTCAGTATACAGCAGCAAAAATATAGAATAGTTACCACTTCATATACAAGGGAGTAGATCAATATATAGTTTTAAAAGGCACATTAAAAGTCATTTTGCGCCCATAGCTTCTTGTGATGCTAACTACATGTGAACAACCATGACCAGTATTTATGTTACATTGTTTATTCACTGTCGTTCGTTCTGTATGCTGAGGTCGTTGCATTGCTGCCGTTCTTTTTTCGTTCCGGTCTTGTTTCCTTGTATTTTTGACAATGATCTGCAGGAAGTTGTGTCGGTTACCTGCTGTTCTGTTATTATGCCGTATGTTAGTAATTCTTATTCATATTTAGTCGGATCAATTACACGCGAATAGCGTTTGATCCCTTTATTTTAAAGCCCAACGTCAATTATTTTTTCCTTTACTTCTCAGTATTTTCGGCACTGTGCAAATTTGTTATGGAAATAAAAAGTACTCTCTCTCTCTCTCTAGCTTTACAACTCAGATTAGTGGTGTAGCATGTGCTTCTGTTAATGCAGATCTCTTCGTCATGTGTTTTTCATACAGAAGTTGTATACATCTTATGCTCTTGCACCTCTAATTGGATGACATACGCATCGTATGACATGTATTGCGTACGTCCCTTATGAGTTTTGAACTGTATTATTGTGATAATTTAAGACATCAAACATTGCACATTGTTTGTTTCCACATCTCTTTGCTTAACCACTGAACACGCAATGTTTTCTTGCCTTGTAGCTTGTTACAGCACGAGCGAAATGAATGTGCATGAGATAATAGAGACCGCAGCAAGTCAATTTATGGAGAATGTCGCAAACGGCAAAAGTATGTTGAAGAACGAGTTCGCTCTTTCTTGGACGTGACAGATGGCAGTGCACCATCTTTTCGGAGCGCAACAGATAAATATGTTCATTTTTACACTTTGTCATTTGTCTGCACTTTGTAGCTCATTTTGCGACTTCACGTAGCCTGTCAGATGCGTCCCATTGAAACGAGAAAAATAAACAAATACCAGTTCAACTGTTTGGTTAGTGGTAACGGCAAACATTAAAACGGCGAATCTGGTAGCCGCAACCTCTGTCAGAGTTCTGAGACTGAGCCGTACCGGCCTGAGGCTGAGCCGAACCGATATTTGTTTCAGTTGCAGTCCCTGCATGAGAGTGCAAACCTTGCTTTCATCATGTCTAGCGTACCAAGAATACGTGCTACATGAACATATCCATCACCCACGTTCATCGTGTATAGCGTCCACAATACCGTTCAACAACGTTGAGATTTTGAAAGAGTGAATTTTGCTTAGTTTCACATCATAGAGTTCAGCTGGCTGAGAGTTCAACCTTTGGGATATTTTGTTATGATGTACCTAGCTGTATGCGTGCGAAGGACAAGTGTGTAGCTTCGTCTCTGCACATAAGGCCACTTATTGTTAGGAAGATGACTTAGTATGTTTTGCTCAACATTAATTTTCATTGTAATATTACAAAGACACAAGGCTATGTGGGAGCAACGTGAAGACACCAGGAATTGAGCTATGAAGGCACATTTCAGTACTAATGCGATCGTAGACTATGTAAAGCATTCAATTCATGGCTTTCGGACATGCTCTAAGAGATAGGCCCATAGATCATCACACAGGGAAAAGATCCCATGCAATCATCACTTTTTATTCATTTATCGTTGCTGTGATTCGCACTGTGAAGCTCTTGCCAAGTGAGCAAGTTATCTCGTGCCTTCAAGAAGGAACAAGATAGTAGACAGAAGATATAGTAGATCAACGCAAGGCATTATACCGCCATTGACGCCACCCGCTCACGCGTTGCCTGTCTGCACACAGCTGAAAAGGCCCAAGAAGGTCGAAACAGCTGTTGAGTGCTGGCATGGCATGCATGGCATGGCATGGCATGCACTCGCAAACGACTACTCGTGCTTGAGACGCTACGTCTACAATATTTTGAAGCCACTCTATATAATCACTAATGGTGTTCACTTAACACATTTGCAAGAACCACGAAGGCAATGTGTAGAAAACCGCATGGCGCAGCATATGTTGCATATACATAGCTTGACGCACGACCCATTGTCGGCCATGTTGGTGGTCATACGGCGCTTGTTTACGAATGATCTCAGAATGATCTATCATGCCCATCTGTTGTTGACTGGTCTAACCGATCGTGGAAAAAGAAAGACGAAGCAATAAATCTTTCTGACACGGGTTCTGGTTCTGCAGAAGACGTTGAAAACCGCCGTTCATGTGCGTATTTTTCGACTTCCTACCGTCATCCAGCATCAGGGTGCAAAAGCGCTGGAGTTATCGTCGTTGAGACGTTCGGAATGGATACGGAGGTTGAATAGAATTGACATAAACCGGGAAGCACAACGCTATCGGGATGTAGTTCCGTATCGGGACCACTGGCTTTTTTTTAAAGAAAAACGAATAAAAACAAAAATCTAACGCTTTTACATGAAAGAGGAAGTAATTAGTAACGAAATTCAACAGGAATGCCCCTCGTATATTGCGTAAAACGTATAAAAATTAAATTTTATCGCCAGTTTCTTGATGGCGATCCGCCATCTTGGCTGAGGACCTTACTGACCTAACCCGAGGCACAGTCTCGACGCCCGCACCGCCTAGTGCGTGCCTGGGGGGGCGGCGCCCCCCCCAGACCCCCCCAATCTGTAGAACCTAACTTAACCCAACCTCACTAAAGTGAGGTGATTTAGCCCATTTCGACGACCCTACCTTTCGCAAGACGGCAAGTTTCGAATCCGTTAGGCTTAGCATTCCTGTGTTTCTCCTGCGCTAAAAGTGAATAAGATGGGGTTGTTTAAATGCATATAAAAAAACTTCTAGTCCACAGAATTTTATAATTCTTACATTTTTAGATTCAGTATATGATCTTCTTCCACTTCTATGCAATATTTACTTTCCTAACCGTTTCAGTAATTTTTAAAAACGAGTGGTCCCGATACGGAACTACACCCCGCTATCGTGTTTGCGGACTCCATTTCGTTAGCGGTAGGTAAGCAGCCTTGCTTTTATTCTCTTTGTAGTCGATTATCGATTGCAGTTTTCAGCTGTACGTTCGATAACAGAGCTGTAGCTGTCCACATCCATCCGTTCCGTTTTGTATGGCATGAAATTTTCCAAACTACATAAGAGAGCCGTGGGCACTGTTTGATCAACACCACCCGGACTGGGGTCCAAGCTTGGAACTTGGCCAGGGGAAGGAGTTCAACAATGATGACAGCAGGTAACACATGAAAGGCCTGGCTACAATGACTGTACGCTCAACCAAAGCTCATTACAAACTCGTTGCACTTGTCAATTTGAATGTCTGACGTGTGTAACTACTATGCAGGTGCTGCTGGAATTCAGTTGAAGGAATTATGAAACCTTTCCCCTCCTAACACACACATCCTTTACCATCTTCCAAAATCTTGTTCTGAGTCCTTATCCCATTTAGCCCTTCCATGCCCCACACCATATCTGTCCCTACCACTTTGTTTCCGGACAAACCCATTACTCCACTACATATTCTAGAGGTAATTTAGATTTCAGAAAAACCAAAAGTATCCATGCATGTGTAGAATGTGTCCAACAGGTACAAATGGCACAAGGCACGGAGCCAACGAAAGAATGGTGAGGCTGCGCGGGCGCTACTGACTGCTAGAGACATCAACCGTGACATGTCTTCGGGGAAGGAACAAAATCAGAACGGTACTACGTTTAACCTCTTTTTGCATATCAGTCTTTTGTACCTTTACACAGTGAGCTGCTTGCAGCTAATCTGCCTGTGTGCTTACATTGGTTTTGCTTTAGATCAACTTGCCGCAGCAGACACACAAGCAAATTCATGTTCTGTTCCTGATGCATGCGCCTCAACAAATGAAGGAGGGAGCAGAGATGGTGCACCAAACACAACCACAACTAGTGGCAACGAAACTGTGGTAGAGGAGGATGACATTTCAGACCCAATCCCTGAAGAAAACACAGAGACGCCAAAAGGTATGCTCTTCTTTTGTTTCGATGAAACTAAAACTCTGCCCTGCGTCTGCTATTTCAGTATCTCAGCTTGAGGAGGAGCTGAACCATCTTCGGTATGAAGTGTACACAGTGCGGGAGAGTTTAGATAGAAGGTCCCTCAACGAACAGGCATTTCGAAATGACGACCGGCTGACGATGTTTTACAGTGGATTGCCAAATTTTGGTCTTCTGAACGCTGTGTTCCGTCTTGTCAAAGACTTGGTGCGATACACAGCAAACAATAAGCTCCCACAGTTTGAGGAACTCAGTGTAACAGTGATGCGGCTGCGGCTGAACGCTACACAGCAAGACTTGGCCTACAGGTACAGCCTCTTCACACCCTAAACATAATTTATGCATTTCACCAATTATGTTTTGCATTATAGGTTCAACGTGTCTGAGTACACCATATCATGCATCTTCACGAAATGGATTGATGAACCTTACGTTGGCCTTCAGAACGTTGTAAGATGGCTAACAAGGGAACAACATAGGCGCACAATGCCGCTGTGTTTTCGTGAAGCTTTTGGCACCAGTGTTGCGGTTATTGACTGCTTCGAGGTTTTCATCGAGAGGCCAACATCCCCCAAGGCCAGGGCACAGACCTGGTCGCAGTACAAACACAAGAATACTGCAAAGTAGCTCATTGGAGTTGCACCACAAGGGGCAGTTACATTCATTTCCCGTGGTTGGTGCGAAAGGCCTAGCGACAAGTTAATTGCCGAGACCTGTGGAACCTTAGACAAACTGCTGCCTGGGTATTCTGTCCTGGCTGACAGGGGATTCACCGCTGCAGACACAGTTGGACTATATTGTGCTCGTCTAGAAATGCCAGCGTTCACACGTGGCCGAACACAGCTGTCACCGTGGATTGTTGAAGCTACACGAAAAGTAGCAAATGTTAGAATCCATGTAGAACGTGTCAATGGGCTCATTCGTAATAAGTATGTGATCCTGAAAAGTACAGTGCCTGTCGACATGCTCACTGCAGAGCACGAAGACAGTTCAATCATGCTTGACAAAATAGTGTGACTTGCAAACATTTGTGACTCGGCTGTACCATTTAATTCAACAGTTTGCACAATACAGTAACTTATGCCATACCAGTTATGCTCTACATTTTTGTGCATTCCCCATGAAAGCAAGTAATTGTAGTTGTTTGTGAACTAGCAATAAACTGAAATGTCCATCATTGAAGTTGGGATCCAGCTCATAACAGTTACAATGGTATGCAGTCACTTAAAACACATTCATAACATATACATACACATGTTTTAATAGTTTACTTAGAACTGTCCCAGCACCATTCTCGTTTTGGAGCACGTTTCACGTTGATGCAGGAAAAGTGATACCATTTTTTCTCACAGAGAAGATTATCACATAAAATCATCTTCCCGACATCTGGGCCATCGCAGTAACAAAAAGTGTTAGAGCTGTTTCCTGTCACATTCACAAAAGTCACATCCCCACTTCGTGTCCAATAATTGCATCGCATTTCAGGCAGTAAAGCACGTTCAAAGAACAAAGAACATTTGTCCAACATGCTGAGACAGAACTATTCGTTAACTGCAGTTCTGTCAACAAAGGCCTCTTCCAATGCCCACACTACATAATCACAGTATACTTTGCTTTGCAAACAAGCATTTGGCGTTGCACCTGGTAGTAGTGACTATGGTTCTCACTCACATGGATTACTCCATCATCCCATAGTTATACCCCTGTCACACTGGCAGTCTTCAATGATCATTGAAACCAATCGTCATTGAAAGTGCGTGTAGCGCCACCTAGCGTGTAACGTGTCAACCTGTCGAGGAACAATGAATCCAATACTCTTTGGGAAGTTGACACGTCACACACTTGGTGTCACTACACGCATTTTCAATGGTCATTGGTTTCAATGATCATTGAAGACTGCCAGTGTGACAGGGGTATTAGGCTACTGCCCCTTGAATGCACATACTGCACAATCGTATCACGAAGACCCTTGTACGGACACTTTGTTTCTAGTACTCCTGTACCGCAACATTCGCAGGAGGTATTCGCATCTCGAGAACCACCGAAAAATGGATGTGTGCTGCTGATGCGCAGACCACTTTTTTGCAACATTAAGTTGTTGTGCTTTGTCGCAGCAGCAGCAAAGTATGCCTCCTTGGCACGCTCTTCGTTTTCTGTACCCCAGCTTGTTGCTGCAGTACTGAATCTGTGTTGAGTTGGGTAACACATTCTGCTTATCAGGCTTCGTGATGGGTTGTCTACTGATGTATGACACACCGCCTTGACATTTGATGCTGTTACTCTCCCTGCTCTGAAGTAGAACCACTTATTGGTTGTGGACTGGGCCCTTGTTTCTTTCTCCATCAGCTGCAGAACCTAAAACAAAATGTAATACATCGTAGCAGCGACATAAAGGAAATTTAACATGAGTGTGTGTACCTCTTGCTGTATGCTGAGGTCCTCTGCAATTTTCCTGCATGTTGAGGTAACAACATGCAGGGTCGGTAATGGTTCATCCTTGTACAAGGAGGTCAAAAGGGCTGTCTTGTATTTTGCTGCTGTGGGCACAAAACCTTGAAAATGCACATCTAGAAGTACAAATAATGCTGGTCTTGTCCTCGAGGTCTCAAGATCCTTCAAAAAGCATTCCCACTGCTGTTCTGTTGGTCGAAGTGACGTGTTACTGCTGCGACGGGTGGCTTTTGATGAACACCTTGCATCCAATTGTCACTTTTTTGATGCAGACGGGGAAAAGTCAACTTTGGAAAGTGGTACATATTCCAGTTCCCTTATGGATGGAGGCAACCATGAGTTGTCCTTCTCAGTGCATGCCAAAGAATCACGGTGCCTCACCATAGCCTCCACGTATAATAGTACCGCACCTATGTGCGAACACGCTTCGCCTAAACCAGCCATGCAGGTGCAGTGAGCTCCAAGTATCTGTCCATCGGACTTGATTACTAACCACGGCAAGAGGCGATTTTCCCTCAGGCTCTGGGAGTGACTGACCTGAAAATTATCATGAGAGATCAGTTAGTGTTGTAGTTACCTGCTTTAGAATTGAAGTAATAGTACACAAGGACTCACGCTTCCGAGGATGACGACGTTCGAGTTGTCCAGTACTTTGACGCGAGGTTGTTGAACCCAACCATTGGTTAGGTAATTGTGGGATTCTAACGCCTTGTAAGCCTTAAATTGCTCACGCGTTATAAAACTGATTGCGTTCACGAGGTAGTCTTTGATGTCGACGTACTCCACATTTGGGTACTTCTCAATATCTACCACTGTATCTGCTTCTCCTAATACTAGCGGATTCGTTCCTCCTGCGAGTTGAATCTTCTCCTCATACCTAGAACGAACAGTTCCAGGTAGCCCAAGCTCATACTCGCTTAGTACAACCATTTGCGAAGTGTCTGCGGCCGAAGAACTCCCGTCTGGCTCGTATGCGGCTCAATGTGATGTTATTACTGTGAGGCTCCAAATGACCACCAAGATGACTGCAGAAACTAGCCGGGGCTACCCCGCAGCGAATGTGACGTCACGTGCAAGCTATGTATATGTCACACAACAACCTTCTAACGAATTAACACCCTTTTGCGGCGACAAATCTGCGCCAGCTCTGTTCCGCTATCTGTCATTCCAAGCCACAGCTAAACCCTACTACACGACGTCGTCGGTCACATACAGCTGCCAGGGACGCTGAAATTCGTGGTCGAACCACATACCACAAGGTTCCGACACACGATGTCTCATACAAAGTTCACAGATAACACCTTGTTAATTATGGTCAAATTTGTCCACACTGCAGCAGCCTCTCCGACGCACATATTACTTTTTTCTCTCGTTCTTCTTACCGATAATTACCTAATCACAAACCAACAAAACCGACACCACACACACAACCACCATTTTCATTGGATTGCATAGGTTTGCATGTCAATCCTAGTGACCGTCGGCCCGCACACACCGCATAGATACCGAGTTTGCTTGTTTTAGCGCTGTTCGTAACTTCTTGGAATAAAAATTTCTCTTTCAATTATAGTATCAAAATTTTGCGCCATATTCAGTCAGTTTATATGGTGCAGATGGTGCACAACCCAACACAGAATTTATTTACTGCGGCTCAGTGGCGTTTCCGCTGCCGGCTGCTTATAACTTTTGGCGGTTGGCTTTGTGTCGTGTGTGCTCGCCGTGGTAGTTTGTACTCAACGACGACGTTGTTATTTTAACCTTGTCTGTTTTTTGAAGTTGCTGTTCTACAGCCACCTATTGTTCTCTTGTCGCAATGTCCGACAAACGTAAGCCTGGATTTGTTTGAAATGATAGATGACATCAAAAGCAGAGGCGCGTCTTGAATTGAACAGCTTCTGGAAGTATGCCCAAGTCTTCGAAAAGAACATTTTATGGCCGCGTTCAAAAAGACGTTGAGCGATCTCGCGAGCTATTATCCGCTACGCATGATAATGTTCCTCCTGAGATTACTAATGTTGAGATTGCTAATGCTCCTCCTGAGATTAAAGGGGCACTAAAGAGCTCCACGAATATTCTCCAACTATTATGCTCTATGAAAGAACGTGGCTCGCGATATCCAATTATGAAATTCATTTACGGATGTAGTCGGGACCACTGGCTTTTTTTTTAAAGAAAAAATAATAAAAACAAAATCTGCACAACAAATACTGTAACAAATGAGAGAGGAGCTTCGGAACTCGAATCGCTAAAATCAACGGGTGGCTCCCAATTCATTTGTCCATCCAAGCAACGGCAATGTCGTTGCGTCGGGTTCGGAGGCAGCTGCAACTTCTAGTGCCCGAGTGCCATTCGCCACTACTGGAGTATCCGGAACGGGAACAATATTGGAAGAGTTAAGGACATTGGCTCTCTCGGGTGTACAACAGAAATACGTGACTTCAATGCCGAAACTATTGCAAAAGCACTCCGTTTTCATAGACCTTCCAAGTAGTGCTCCAAACTTGTTGAACACCCCACAGCAAAACAACATCGTAAAACTGTCTGATGGGAAATACTGTCATTTCGGGCTTAGGTCAGGATTGGAGTATGTACTCTCTGCAACAGAAAATGTCCCCGGCACGATTATACTGCATGTGAATATTGATGGTCTCCCTCTGACAAAGAGTACGAGAGACCAATTCTGGCCTATTTTGTGCAGGGTAATTAAATGTGGTGAAGGCATGGCTCCATTCCCAGTTGGGGTCTATTACGGGACATCCAAAGCGTTAAATGCAAATGTATTTATGAGTCCATTCGTCACGGCGCTCATAGAGCTGTATAGGGATGGCATTCAATTGCGAGGGAAGACAGTCACAGGGAGGTTGGTGCATTTGTCTGTGATGCACCAGCCAAGTCACACATCCTAGCGATCAAAGGCCACTCGGGCTACTATAGTTGCACGAAGTGCACTGTTGAGGGCCAGTACGAACAAGACAGGTTGTGCTTTTGAGAGACAAATGCACCCCTTAGAACAGACGAGGGCTTTTGCGTGCGCGAGCAAGAAGAGCATCTTGTAGGAACGTCGAAACTAGAGGAGCTTCCCATTGATCTCATTGAGAAGGTGCCACTTGATTACATGCATTTCGTATGGCCAGGTGTGCAGAAAAAGCTTCTGTCCCTATGGCTCAAAGGAAGCAAAGGACATCGTCTCAGTCCTGCCCTGCGTGAGACGATTTCTGTGAGATTTCTGTGAAGCATGTGTCACTGGCCCCCTTCATGCAAGTTGATTTCGCCAGGAAACCTAGGTCCATCTCGGAACTTGATAGATGGAAAGCTACAGAGTTGCGCATGTTTCTTCTGTATACAGGCCCATTGTCACTGGCATCGTCTTTGCCCAGAAGTCAATACAAACACTTCTTGGAGCTCCATGTCGCTATTTCAATACTGGTGAGTTCAAGTGTGCAAAGAGGATGCTGACTATGCAGAAAGGCTCTTGCAGCACTTTGTAAAGACTCATGCAAGAACCTACGGGGAAGAGTCAGTTTCTCACAACGTCCACAGCCTGGTTCACTTAGTTACCGACGTTAGACGACATGGGCCACTTGACTGTTGGAGTGCGTTCCCTTTGAAAGTTTCATGCAGGTGCTCAAACGATATCTTCGCAAGCCTGAGAGGCCCCTGGAGCAGCTACATAACTGGATAATGGAACAAAGGTGCATTCCTTCTAAGAGGCCTCTGTATATACATGACATTCGTATGTCACATGAGATGAAAGGCTCAGAAATTCCTGCAGGGTCCACTACCCCACTTTACAGGCGACTTGTGGTACCCGGAACATTTTCAATTACAGGGCAACTCTAGTGACTCCACGTGCCTTTTGTTTGATGGAAGCCTTGTCAGGATTGAAGGAGTTGCTCTCAGTTCTTTGACGGGGCTACCATGTATTCTGGGTAGAAAATTCAGATGCGTGGAAGATTTATACGTGCATCCATGTGCTTCCTCTCTACTGGGAATTCATGTCGCATAACGTCCTTCAAAGGTGTACGTCTGGCCTTTGGGCTCTGTGCGAATGAAGTGTACGCTCATGCCATTCAGGACAACTTGTTATGTGGCATTCCCACTGCCTCACACTGAAGAGCAGTGATGTCACCACGTCGAGATCTACATACATTAGCCCCATTAATTTTGTCTCTATGTGCTGTCTGTGACATGGCACCGTTCGTGGCAGAGCAGTCTTCCATCGGAAGTATTGCAAGCTGTAGACCTACGTTCCCGTATGGCACTGTGTGTCCTCGCATATAGGGAAAGATAATCATCTAATGTACTGAATGACTCACAAGCGTACGCTGACTTCTCAATAGTGGGATAGCTGCGTCACGTTCAGCATTTCCTATGGGAGACCACGTTTGCCATGAGCTGTAGATTTTAGGCAGCTATTTCTCATACAGTACAATGGTGAACAAAAGTTTAGAAACCTTGGAGTGGCATACAAGAAGCGAATGGGACCATGCACTTTCAAATAGGTCTCTGGGTTGGCCATTCATTCTTGTCTCATTTGTTCCAAGACACAGCGTGAATGAAGAAATATGCTAGACTGGTATTCCGTAAACTTTCGTTCAGCTTTATAATTGGTGTAGCATAGAGGTAGATTATGTGCCTATGAAGGACCGTGATGTACACAAAACATAAAACAGTGGGCACAAAGCAGCGCATGGTTAGCCCTTTAACAGTACTTTTGGATGTGAAATTGTTACATAAAGTGCACACTTTGTAGTCTTTGCTTGAATCTGCACTTTTCCTGCAGATCCTGCAAGTTACAAAATCATTAAATTTACGAATGAACACAATCAGGTGGCAGTGGTGCTGTCTTCATGAGTGGTGGGAAGCTCATGTTTTTGGCCACCGGAGAAAGAAGAGAAAAAAGTCGGTTTCTATGTGCGTAAACAAACAAAAGCCCCGGCATGCATTGGGAGTTCTTGGACTGCGAGGAAATGGAATCGTATGGTATGTTGTTTAGATAGTGCTTCATTGCTCTCTCAATTCTGACAGCTGCTGCCATTTTAATTCAACAGAAACCTATGAAGAAACACGGAAAATGCTCCCACTTGCGGCAGAGACTTCCGACCTGAATGGCGAGCAAGAGTACAGTAGAGGGAAAAGGAAAAGGGTCAGAAACTGCCATATGATGACGATAGTTCTCCGCCTGTGACCCCACCTCGTAGACAAAAGTCAAGTTGTAATCATTTTGTCATCGCTCTCACAACCCTGCTTTATTTCCCTCTTTCCGTCTGGGAAAATGGAAGAGGGAGAAAAATAGTAGCAAGCTAGTGTACAGGGGCACAGTTTTATTGTGTCATTACATGTGTGATTACAATTTAGTCATATCTTTGCAACAAGCACCACAATGCGTATGCCAGAGAGTTCGGATGAAGAGGTTTCACCGATTCCAACACCATGCCGTAGCCAAAACATCCAAAAACGTAAGCACGTCATTTCCTGTAATCATTGTAGATACTTAAGTTCAAATTACATTATCTATTAACAGGCTGCAGATTTTCATTCCAAATAATTTACACTTTACATTTTTACATTTGTTTTTTGTTATTACAACATGTATTTAGGTAAAGACTACAAGAGGCCTCCATTGAACTTCAGCCAGTCAATGAGCCAGCCTTCTTTCTCTGCAGGCTGTGAGTCATGATTATGTATTGCTACAAGCTCACTTTGCCGCTTTCGAAATATGTCTCTTTACTGTCTCGTTGAAAGAAAACAATATATGGTTCACATTAGTAGTTTTCATGCAACCTGATTTGTGGTTTTTTTCATGCGTTGCTAAAAAGCTTACCAATGCTCCTTTGTGTGTCAGGCACTTCACATTCAGAGGAAGAACAATGCAGGAATAGTGACAAAAGTGAATTTGCTTGCACCTGTTTATGCATTCAGTTATTTTTGTTCATCTAACTGCATTGCTCTTTACAAGTATGTCCAGATGCTGTACCAGTTCTGGCTACATCCCATATTTATTTTCTAACTGAAGAATTTGCTTTGCAGTTTCAAAGCACCGACAGCAAGGATATGGGCAGAAAACACAACAACTACATGTCGAAAAGCCTACTTTTTATGCCTGCAGAAACCAACATGAGTCACAACATCGTAATTACATTTTCCTGTGTTATCAGGATCTTAAAGGAGCACTAAACTGATGGTCGTGCTTCGTCTAAAAAACTATGCAGTGTGAAAAGCACGGTTTTCACTCTACCTAAATATGTGGAAGACTTTGTGTAGCTCAAGCACTTTAACTATTTAAAAAGCAGACGAAAGAGCGAAATCGGTGCAAGTCTCCTCTTCGTCTAATGTGTCAGCAAACGTCACTCGGCTACAGCAAACTGGGTAGGCTTATCCCCGAATTACGTTTTGCATCGTCAACCAATCTTGGACTCCCACAAGGTCAGCCGCAGGGGAGAACCTGCCGAAATTGTTTGCAGTCGCATTGTTGCGGCTCCGTGGCTATGAAGGGGTTTCACTTCAAAGAATAAGTGCTGTTAAGTCTTGCGACAGTCGGTAGCTTGGTCGAGGGGCCCAGCACCCAGGCAGAACTCAGACGAGGCAAAAGTGAGTTGACAAGAACGGAATATATTTACATCGTGACAAGTGAAAGTGAAAAGCTCCCAACAGGGACAAAGGGGCCGCTTAAGTAGTCTCCGTCCGTGAGAAGGAGGTCACCAGCCGCGGCGAGTTCCAGGAAGACGACCTTGATCTCCTTCCCCTTTTGGGTGAATGGGGAAGCTCGCTGACGGGAACATGGCTGACCAACGACGAGGGGGGAGACAAACATGGCGTGGCAGCCAGGTCGTAACAGCTCGTCGCCGCCCCGGGTTGACCTCGGACGAGTGTGCAGTTTAACGCTGGTCACTGGACGAGGTGGATCTTTCAACAGGCCAGGTGAACGAACTTTAAGGGCCCTCTCGCTGGAGTCTCTCTCAGGTTCAGGACGGGGCAGAATGCTAAGGCGTAGATCAAACTTCCCGTTCCTCTCGGTGGATGACGAGTAAGGAGAGCGCTGCCTCTGCTGCGTCGTGTTTCCGAGTCGAGTTTGCAGAGGCCAGGTAGACCTTGACGTTTGATCGTGATTGTGCCAGCTTCTCTTGAGTATAGTGGAGGCTGATGGGACAAGTATGCTGCAACAGGCAAAACAACAAGCAGAACAAAAATCCACAGACCCAGCCCCAAAAGGCGAGCCATCCGTCCCGGTCGTCCCACGGTCAGGATCCAAGAAAAGTTATGCGCTACACAAATGATTCCTAACCTTTCGTTCGCTGGGCAACATCTTTAGCAAACAACACGCAAGTTAACCCATGCTTTCGGCTCAAGTACACAACAATGCGTGGAATATGTACACGGACTTCAAGCCCAAATTTTGTCGTAAACAGCTCAATGAAAGTCAACAGGTATCAGGAGGTATATGTACAGGTGACAATTAGGTCAGTTTTACCACTCCGCTAACAGCGGCTCAGGCAATCCGCATTGACGTGCTGTTTTCCCTTCTTATAACGAACGACAAAATCGTGCTGTTGCAGTGCGAGACTCCATCTCAGCAGACGGCCATTTTTGCTAGACATCTGGCTCAACCATGCGAGCGGACAATGATCTGTGACCAGGATGAATTTAGCCCCGTACAGGTAGCAAGCAAGTTTTTGCGTCGCCCAAACCAAACACGCACACTCCTTTTCGGACGCGCTGTACGCTTCCTCCCTAAGGGACAATTTCCTACTTGCATATAATATAGGGTGCTCCTGTTGTTTTTCATCCTCCTGGCACAAAATTATTCCCATGCCCCTATTGCTCGCGTCGCACTGAACAGTAAACGTTTTAGAGAAGTCGGGCGCTTTGAGAACAGGAGGTTCCGCCAAAGCTTTCTTCAGACTCTGGAAAGCACTTTCCATTTTCTCGTCCCATTGTACCCTCGTGGGCGCCGACTTCCTGAGAGCGTCCGTCAAGGGGCTGGCCAGTTCAGAGTACTGTCGAATGTAGCTTCGATAGTAACCCGTCAAACCGAGAAACGCACGGAGTTCGGTTTTGTTCTGCGGTCTAGGGAAGTCAACGATAGCTGCTACTTTCAACTCGGCTGGTCTACGAAAGCCTTGTCCGACCCGGTGACCCAGATACAGGACCTCTGCCTGTCCAAGATGACATTTTGTCGTTTTTAGAGTTAGTCCCGCACTCTTTAACCTGTTGAAGATGTCGCGCAAGTGTTCTAAATGCTCTGACCAGGTCTCCGAGTAGATTGCTACGTCATCTAAGTAGGGAACGGCGTACTTTTCCGCCCCACGGAGCACTTGGTCCATTAATTTAGAAAAGGCGAACGGCGCGTTCTTCAAACCAAAGCTCAACATTAGCGGCTTAAAAGTCCCCATCGGCGTCGTGAAGGCCGCGTATCTCTGGGCCCTTTCAGTCATTGGCACCTGCCAGTACCCCCTGACAAGGTCTAGGGTTGAAATAAATTTCGCGCTGCTAACCCTTTCGACCCGTTCTTCCAGGTTTGGGATGGGGTACACCTGCGTTGACGTCACGGCATTTAGCTTACGGTATTCTATGCAGGGTCGAGGTTCTTTGCCCGGAGCTTCGACAATGATCATAGGTGAAGCGTAGTCGCTTTCACCTGCTTCTATTATTTTCAAGTCTAGCATCCGCTGGATCTCTTTCCTCATAATCGACTCCTGTCTGGGTGATATGCGATAGGAACGTGAGCGTACCGGCTCTGCTGTTGTAAGCTCTATGTCGTGGCAAATTAGATCTGTTTTTCCCGGTTTGTCCGAAAACAGTCCCTCAAAGTCCCTTATAAGCTTCCTCAAATCGCTTATTTGGGAATCACTAAAATGCCTTTCTCCTGCTACAGTTCTTACAATGTCCTCAATACTCGGGTTTGATGAACCAATTTCGCCCCACTCGGGTATCTCCGTGTGCTGCTCCTCCGGCATATTTAACGCTACACTGACAATGTGCGTCGAATCGACATACGGCTTCATAAGGTTGGTGTGATACGTGCGGATCTCCTTCCTTTTTCCCCTTAGCTCCACCATGTAGGTTGTTTCGGACAACTTACGCACCACCTTGAACGGTCCATCCCAGTGAACCTGAAGCTTGTTCGCACGTGTAGGACGGAGTACAAGCACTTTGTCATTCTCTTTGTACACTCTAGGGCGCGCATTACGATCATAATAGGTCTTGGCTCTTCTTTGTGAGTCGCGCATGTTAGCCTCGGCTATTTCTCTGGTATCTTGCAACCGCTGCAGGAGGTCTAAAACGTATTCGACTACTGTGTTGTCAGTACGTGGGTCTTCCCATTCTTCCCTTAACAGCCTCATCGGGGACCTCAGTGTGCGCCCGTACACCAGTTCCGCGGGGCTGAATCCCGTTGCTTCGTGTGGCACCGAACGCAACGCAAACATAGCCCCAGGTAGACCTGCCTCCCAATCTGTTTTGAAATCATGAACTAGTGCCCGCAGAACTCGTTTCAGTACCGAGTGCCACTTCTCCACGCTATTGCTCTGCGGGTGATAAAGGGAACTGTGAATCACTTTGATTCCGCATCTTTGCAAGAACGTGGTAGTTAGCGCACTCGTGAACACCGACCCATTATCGCACTGGATTTCCCTGGGAAATCCAATCCGAGAGAACACGGAAAGTAGGCCGTCTACGATCTCAGCGGAACACTGCTCTTTTAGGGGGACGGCTTCCGGGAATTTAGTCGCCGGGCAAATCATGGTCAGGATATATTTTGATCCTGATTTCGAAACGGGTAGAGGTCCGACAACATCTATAACCAACCGTTGGAACGGTTCGGAAATGACTGGCACTAACGTGAGAGGGGCTTTGCATCGCTCGTTAGGTTTCCCTATCCTCTGGCAAGTGTCGCATGCCCGCACATACCTCTCGACATCTTTGAAACACCCTGGCCAGTACCATTCCTGTAACAGACGCTGTTTTGTTTTCCGTATACCCAGGTGTCCTGCCCACGAGTTGTCATGAGACATCTTGATGATATCTCCGCGCAAACTTTCGGGCACCATTAACTGGTCTACGACCTTGCCTCTGCGATCCTCGTAATGGCGGTAGAGGAGACCGCCCTGTATGATGATCTTTACATTACTCCTAGCCACACCCTCTCTGTTTGAGTCCCAGATTTTTCTCAGCGTCGGGTCCGCTTTCTGAAGCGCGATTAGCTCATCCTTACTGATGCGCACCAAATTTCTTAGCGCTCCGCTCGACGGTGCCAGGTATTCACCGACCTGACTAACGTCTGACTCATTGGGGCTGACTATGTCCTGCTGACTACTTTCCTGACTTGGCTCTTTCTCGCGAATTCCGACCTGGTTCGCTAGTTCCGATTCCTCAATTTCCTTTTCCGCCGCTTTCGCCTTCAATTCTCGCGCTTTGGCCCTAGTGAGAGCGAACACCCCCGCTTCTTCTATCTTTATGCCCTCCTTGCGCATGAGGTGGGCAGTACGATTGGATAGTAAGTACAGGTACTGGTCAGGAAGACGATCTGTCACTGCTGCCTCAGTGCGAAAATCACCAAACGGCCCAGTAATACACACCTCGGCCACCGGTAGGCAAACACTGTCTTTCTCCATAACCTGGCGTATCCACGCACACTTCGACAAGTAATGTTCCGGTAAAACAAATGAGGGATGCACTAGATCTAGGTTTGCACCACTGTCACGTAACACCGTACACGGACGACCGTTCACCTGAAGCTCATACAAATACGGCTTCATTATCTCCTCCTCCGTTGCACTGCTGTCGTCCGCGTAAGCTAATGCGACGCGCGGGTTTCTACATCCCGCGGCTATGTGGCCCTGTTCCTTACACCTATGGCATACGATAGGCTGCTTCCTCTCAAACGCTCTGCTGTTGCGTCTTTCTTCGTGCCCACCTTTAGGCCCTGTGCCTTCGCCGGTTGAATTCTCCTTCGGGGAGGCGCCATCAGCGTTACCGTTTTTCAGTTCTTCTTTCCGATTTCCCTTCAGAAAATGCTTCCGCGATTTCCCTAGCGGTTTCCCGTCTTGGCTGCCCATACCTCTTAGAGAAACGTATTCGTCCGCGTGGTCCGCAGCTATCTCAACGGTAACAACGCCGGACTTATCCCGCACCCAGTTCCGCATCTGGTCTGGCAGCTCATTGAAGAACTGTTCGAGCGCCATTACTTCTAACATCTTTTCTGGGTCACCGAACGCTTCGGCGCTTTTCATCCATTCGCTAAGATTAGCTTTGATTTCGAACCCGCGTTCGGCATAGCTGCTGACCTTTCTGCCGTCTCCGTCGCGAAATCTAAGCCGAAAAGCTTCTGCCGACAGCCGAAATTTCTTCAATAGGCTCTGCTTCACTTTCTCATAGCATTTCGCGTCCTCCGCCGATAGACGAGCTACACTGTCAGCCGCCTCACATGGTAGAACCGTCATGAGTCTAGCCGGCCACGAATCCCTTCCGTAGTTTTCTCGCTCGCACGCACGCTCAAAATTGACCAAGAAAAGTCCTATATCCTGACCTATCTTGAACGGCTGCAACAGCTTCGACATGTCTACGTTTTGTGTTCTCGGGATCGACCCCACGTCTTGCGACTGACTGCCTGTTAGACGTTTCAGTTCTACTTCCAACTTGAGCTTTTCTAGTTCTCTCTGATGAGCTCTTTCTTCTTTCTCACGATCCTTTTGTTCTTCCTCACGCTCCTTCTCCTCGCTGATTTTTTTAAGGGTTTCCCTGACATCGTCATCCCCTAAATCAGCCTCAACAATTGCCTCAATCACCTGCGCCTTTTTCGTTGTGCTGTTTACATTTAACCCGAATTCTTTGCACACCCGGATCAAATCGGTCTGAAGGAATGGTGTAAGATCCATGCTGACTGCCAACGATGTTGCCCACACACCTCTGATATTTTAGACAAAGTGCTAACAATATCTATAGAGGGACCCAACGGAATAGAATTGTAGCTACTCCCACAATCTAATCCTGACCAAAGGGCAACAGAGTCAAACCGCTCACCAATCGTAGGCCAAAATCCATGGATTCCGTCCAGCTGTTGTTCACCAGTCCGGCAAATGAGGAGGATCCCGTCGCTGCCATCCAGTTGTTAAGTCTTGCGACAGTCGGTAGCTTGGTCGAGGGGCCCAGCACCCAGGCAGAACTCAGACGAGGCAAAAGTGAGTTGACAAGAACGGAATATATTTACATCGTGACAAGTGAAAGTGAAAAGCTCCCAACAGGGACAAAGGGGCCGCTTAAGTAGTCTCCGTCCGTGAGAAGGAGGTCACCAGCCGCGGCGAGTTCCAGGAAGACGACCTTGATGTCCTTCCCCTTTTGGGTGAATGGGGAAGCTCGCTGACGGGAACATGGCTGACCAACGACGAGGGGGGAGACAAACATGGCGTGGCAGCCAGGTCGTAACAGTGCTGCTTATAAAGAAATCTCATTTCTGTTAGTGAAGGCGGCCGGACAAGATGTACAAATAATATGTTGTGGAAGGACATTCCTCGTGAATGTAGTGTAGTGGCTCTGAAAAAAAAAAAAAAACGTATTCAAAAATGCAGCAACGTAAGCGGTTGCACGCACGAAACGTAAAAATGGCTTCGCTCCTATTGTTGTGGGAACTTGAAGGGCGGAGCAAGTTTAAGAAATAGTGTGCAACGCGTTCTGTAATTACTGCGCTACTATGTTGTTGTCGACCTTCATAATTGTTTCAATATGTTTCAGAGTTAAATGGAGATATTCTTATAGATACATCATTGCTCTTATATCTGTTTAGTGCTCCTTTAAGTACCAGTAGGTGCGGTGGACGATGCTTCATGACGATGTCCAATCCTTATCACCCGTAATTTTTCCTATAGTTAGAAATCTTGGCACTCGCAGATTATTTTTACTCAGATTTGGATTCAGTTTTTTTAGATTGTTTGCCATTTCCGTACAGCAGGGCTGTTGAAGGGGCTTGAGACAACATACGTACATTCTGTGTTACTGACAAATGTTTCATATAAGCTATGATATCTTCCTGAAAGCATGAAACAAACTAACTGACTGTGACAGTTATAAGACTGCGACTTCGCTGCTGAAATCACAAATACAAGACACCTTAAACACCAGTTCTTCAATGAATTTAAATTTCAGTAAATTTTACCAGCATATGTTTATAGGACCCAGAGCCATAACTATATGCCATATTGTTATTGTGATGTATTCCGATAAATTAATACATATCGGGTGTTCCACATAAATCCCCCAGCTGATTAATTCGTAAACGGTTTTACTACCAGGGAAATATCTAATTAGTAAAGATCCTTGAGACATTGTCCATGAGCTGAGCTCATTAATTAAAGGGACGGTCTGGTACAACCTGCCCCGTTCATAACGTGTATCATTTGATTGCCCTTTCTTGAAAATGCAATGCTGAAAATTTACCAGAAAAGCACGTCACGATTATTAAATTGATAAAGATTGCTGAGCATACCATGATCTGCGTTGGCAACAATAAGAATGGCTATGGCATGAGAGTGAAGCACAAGCTTTGTTAAGCATCTGAAGTACCATTTTAAAGTTAGGATTTTTATTTAACTAATGAGCATATGCAAATGAGCCGCTTACTGCTCAGCTCACAGACGATGTCTCAAGGGTCTTTACCAAATAGCAATTTCTTGGATAGTGCCACCTGTTTACGAATTATTCAGCCGGGGGATTTATGTGGAACGCGTGGTATATGATTAGCATATGATGGAGTGCATTGTTAGCAAATTTTAGCTTTAGTACGAATGCAGTACACTCATCCTTACTATTTAAATTGATACAAATTTTTGTGCTAAAACTCAAAATTAAACACACACACAGTACATGTGGTGAGCTTTTGTCCCAAATTTTAATAAGTTTTAGCACCGAAATTTCTCAGAGATCAACATGCATATGCTTTTGAGACCCATATGTGGAGTGCAGCCTGTACCATATTGTTTTGTGACGTCCTGTGTTTCCATTCGCATGCAGGTGATATACACGAAGATGTGACTGAACTTTTCGAAATCACTAAATCGCAATGTGCTGTGAGGCCACAGAACATTCAGGGTATGTATCGATTCAGATTATGAGTCCTGGTCCTGTGGGTTGTCTGTGGAAGAAAGTACAATGTACCTTGCTATGCTAAGTCACAAAAGTTTTTGGAGTTGTAACTGTGTTCCTCCACACTATGAGCTAACAGAGATTATTTTCTGTCTGAACTGGGCAATTTGCCTTTCACCGCGGAAAAATGCAGAATTCCCTGCTGCGCAATTCAGGATTCGCCGCAGCAGAAAAAGAAGGGCCTTATTTATGACCTATCTTCATGATAAATGTTTGCATACCTATGCAAAGCATTATATCCCTATAGTTTCAGTATTTTGAATTTTCAGATCACAGTGTACCAACAACTTTCAAGGATCACAAACAAAGTCTTACTCATCCAGAGAAACACTGCACAGGTACACTGACTGCATGTTCAATACATAAGTTCTTCTGTCTCAAAGTTTAGGGCTTTTCTGTTGAGTGTAATTGTTTCCATCCAGCAGCGCTTCATAGTAATGGGCATTTGTGTGCACCGCTCATCTTGCAAGGCCTTGTTATTTTACAAACATGTTCCTCGTGTGTATGAATATTCATACAGAAAAATTATTTTTCAGTGTTTGAAAAGATGGTACTGCGAACTCTGCATACTCAATCACTGCGGCAGCTTCAACACACTGACCTGCTAGACGCCATTCTATTGCACTTGCAAGAACCAAAGGTTGCAGATGACACAAGCATCATCGGACAACAGTTTTATGAAGTTTGAGGAAGAACTGCAGGCATCCCAGAGGATGAAAGAACAGTTGGTGTGTTCTATTCTAATACTGAACTTCAGTGGTTAATTATGTCAGCGGACGTGACACTTGCCTCTTAATGAGAGAAAGAATTCCGTAAAGCTTGTACATTAATGGACATGCTGTGCCACACATAGGCTTCAGACTTTTCGGATTTATCCGACAAACTCCGCTAAACTCCCTTGCATGTTTTTTGCCAAAATATGATTTGTCCGAGCATATGATTTTTAGATGGCCCACATGGCGGCCTTACGGCTTTTCCTGTTTGCTTCTTCCTTTGTCCCCCTTTTTCCACACATACTTTGCGACTTCAACCTGATCTACAACCCAAAAAGAAAAAAAGGGGTCAAAAGTGGTAGCCTTCTTCAGGGTTGCTGGGCGCATGAATGGACAAAAGGAGGATACTACACTTGTCCAATCTGTTCTATGCATCCTCAACTCTCGTGACTCTACTTCATCCCAGGTATTGGGCTGGGCTGGGTTTGGCACAGAGTAGTTCTGTGTTTGTCACAGCTGCTACTCATTTTTAGCATGGACACCATTCACAACTTGTGCAAATACGCTTGTTCGTACTCGTACTCCAGTAGCTCTAGGTAGTAAAACATCTGTGTGCTGTATCGTATGGTTTCAGTCGCTCTTGCACTTCTTTCCTGGGACTGTCTCTGCGATGATTACTCCAAAACCCTCCAAAATCCGCGGATTCACTTTTCAGACTTTTTGTTTCTCCGAGAAACTCCGAATTTTGGTAAAATTGAAAGCTCCGATAAACAGCCTCTGAATGCAGCCTCTGAAACAGCCTCTCAGTCTGAGGACTTGCCGCTTGCGTCGATCCCTGTCGTATGAATGTGTGTATGAGTGTGCAAAAATGTAAGAGCGAAAGGAGGATGAGTGAGAGAGTGACTGGTTTGTCCCTTCAGATGACGCACCCTGGAAGTCGCTGATAAGGCGTGTTAGCTTATTTCAATTGGTAGAGCCCTGGACCGGTAATCCAGAAGGTGTGGGTTCGAGTCCTACAGCTGGCTAACCTTTTAAGTGATTTCCATCTTGGCCTTGTATGTGATTGTCCCTTCTATGTTGTTCGAGCCTCAGAACATCAGTTCTCTCTTGTGAATGGTGCCCAGGCTAAAAATGAGTAGCAGCTGTGACGAACACAGAACTATTCTGTGCCAAACCCAGCACAGCACAGCACAATACCTGGGATCAAGTAGAGTCACGAGAGTCTAGGATGCATAGAACAGATTGGACAAGTGTGTGTGTCATCCTACTTTTGGGCCATTCATGCGTCCAGCAACCCTGAAGGAGGCTACCACTTCTTACCCCTTTTTTTTCTTTTTGGGTTGTAGATCAATTTGAAGTCTAAAAGTAGGTGTGGAAAAAGGGGACAAAGGAAGAAGCAAACAGGAAAAGCCATAAGACCGCCATGTGGGCCCTGGAAAATTTTATTTTACTTATTTATTCATTTATTTGTAATACTTCTGGCATGAATGCCATAGAAGGAGGGACAGTACAAACGCGAATACAGAAGACATGCAATGAACAGATAATCACACAAATTGAAAAGGACACTAACAATAAGAGAAAACCTATAACGCTCTGTAATATTGTGAGATGCCGTCCTCAAATAAAGACAGTGTGTCACAGTCAACCAACGCCTGGGGAAGGCTGTTCCAGTCCCTGATGGCCGCCGGGAAAAAGGAGTCCCGTAGACGATTAGTACGAAATTTGTATGGCGTTAGGTGCTGGCTGTGTTTCCCCCGTCGGCTTGCATACTGCTGTGAGCGCAAGTATCCGTCTTTCGCGATACCGGTCACATCGTTATAGATATTCCATAGGAGTTTTAGACGCTGAATTTTATTTCTAGAACGCAACGAAAGTAGATTGGCTGACTCCAACATCTGGCGTTGGTGAGTCTAAACGAGAATAACGGTTATACACAAAGCTAATAGCCTTCCTCTGTACCATCTCAATTTCTCTTACTTTTGTAACAGCCTCGGGAAACCATATTACAGAGCCGTATTCAGTGATAGAGCGGACAAGAGATTTGTAGGCAGTTAGTTTTGTCTGGGAGTCAGCCTCCGCTAGAGTTCGCCGTAGCAAGTACAACCTGCGACTGGCCTTCGAGATAACTTTAAGGTGCTGGCTCCATGTCAAGTCGCTGGTAAACGTCAAGCCGAGATATTTGTGTGCATGTACTTGCTTTAAACGAACACTCTTCACTTCGTATTGGCACTGCGCAGCACTGGTCTTCTTTCGAGACACCGCCATGTAAACACTCTTCTGCGCATTAATACCCATTTGCCAAGTTTCGCACCAATGGACTACAGAATGAAGGGAACGCTGAAGGGTTACTTGGTCCTCAACCGTAAAATAACTGCACAGAATCGTCTGCGAAAAGTTTAATGGTAGCATCTACGTGCTCTGCAATATAGTTTATATATAAAAGAAAAAAACAGCGGACCGAGCACCGACCCTTGGGGAACTCCGGAAACTACACTGAGTGACGCGGAAGATGTATTATTGTAAGAAACGAACTGGAGCCTCCCCGTCAGATTAGACGCAAGGCAATTGATGAGCTTTTCGTTTTCAAATTGACAGCTGAGTTTCCAAAGCAGTTTAGAATGCGACACACTGTCGAATGCCTTTTGGAGGTCAAGAAAGATAACTTCAGACTGCTTTGAATTATCAATGGACGTAGCTAGATCGTGTACAAATCCAATTAATTGATTTGTAGTTGAGGATCCTTTGCGGAATCCATACTGACATTTGCTAAGCACACAATGCTCTTCCAAAAACTTTGCCATGTGACAGTACAATATATGTTCGAAAATTTCGGAGCAACTGGATAGGAGTGAAATGGGTCGGTAGTCACTAGTGCCGCGCCACTCAGACTTCTTAGGTACGGGAACAATTTTGGCAGCTTTCTAAGCCTTGGGAAGCACTCCGGAATCGTAGACCTTTTGGAATATCACTTGCAAATATAGTGAGATCCATTCAGCATACCTCCTAAGAAATGCATTAGGAATATTATCGGGCCCTGCGCCTTTTTTAGTGTCAACCTTCAACAATAACGCAAGGATACCTTGTGATGTGAAAACCACGTTAGAAATCGGGGGTAAGTGCCTAGGTTTACTATAGGGAGGAATTCATCCATCAGAATCGGATATTCTCGGATAAATCCTATTTTTCGCAAAAACATTGGAGGGAGTTTATCGGATAAATCCAAAAAGCCGGAAGCCTATTTATAATTGTTTCCTTTTTCAGCGCAGAGAAATGATGAAGACTGGCGGCACAAGTAATGGGGATAGAGCTAGACAGATCCTCTACAAACTTCTTTGAGACGAAGTGGCGCAATTGTTCAACTGGACGGGCTCAGGAGGGTAAAAGAAGGTCAGCTCACTGGAGTCTTGTGACATCTTGTGCAGTTAGTATGGCCAGTGGCGTCACTGTTTTGGTATGCTTACTCCATGGTGTTACTGCATGTTACTTAGTGTGTTCACAAACACACACACACAAAAAAAAGGGGCAGGTTCAGTCGTGTCAGAGCCGTAGTGTTTTACATGAAAACGTCACTGTCTCTGATTCGTTTGCTCGGCTGTGGCTGCCAAGGTGCTGAACCACCCACCCCCCTCTCTGGATGCAGTTCATAGTCTTTGTAAGTCACTTTCACACTCGCACACAAGTCGAAGTTGCCCTGCTGTACAGAATCGCCCTGCTTAACGCTGTCCCACTGACATTACTGATGTATCCCACGGGAGAAGGGCCGGGAAGCACAAGTGCAGTTTCTTCTAGTATTAGTTATGGACTAAGCGTTTGTCATGTTGCATGCTATTTGTGTGATGGGATTTACTCAAAAACAGGGATAAAAGAAATCGGGGAAACAGCGGAGGGAGAGGGACTTGCTGCTCCGTTGTTAAAGGCATCACCTGTGTTAAAGTTAACAATACATTTGTCGAGATCATTGTTTTCAGCTCATGGTATTGACAAAACATTCATCACCTGGGAAACTGTGCTTGGGGGAACCGCATGAAGGTATCTCTCCCACAACAGACCCCCCTTTAATTCAACTGAGACAGTCCCAAGGTGCTATTCCCCATACATGTGTTCACACTGGTTCATGTGCTTAGACAAATCTCTTTTTCTCAGATGCTATAATCTGTGCTTCGAGCTTAGGCACACTCGCAGACACAGAAAAGGCTGTCCAAACCTGGCTGAGACACGCAAGAGAAAGGGTTGAAAAGAAAGCAGGAAAGGAATGTTCACTATCCACCTGTTTGTGAAAATTAGTGTCGAAGTTGGAGCCTGAATTTTTGAAACATTTTATTTTCAGAACTTCATGGCCGAAAAGCTTCTTGTTCCTTGCTCTTTCGATGCTATATGCTATCGCAAACGACTAGGTGAGCAGTCGTGTATACATTTTCTTTCTGACTGCCATGGTCCCATGTGGACTGTTTCTGGTCTGCAGCCATCAAAAGATAGTGAAACTTCATGCGGTTCTTTCAGTGTGCAAATTGGGGTCCAGCCAAAACCGTCTATATTGTAGTCATTTTCATTTGTGGTGCAAATTTAGTTGCGAATGGTGATCAACCTTAAAAATTCAGGCTCTAATTAACAGCGCATACATTAAGGCAGATAACCATAATGCGCCCTTCTCTCAGTGTTCAAGAAGTATTGCAGTGAAGTACACTGTTATTTAGAACATACTTACTATACAAGGTATATACAAGTACAGTAGATTTTTTTGTGAGGACTTTTTCTTGTGTGCCATCTCGGTGTCACGTTATTCTGGGTGTGCCTACAGAAGCTAATATCTTGCAGGCCAATATAGGCTGCTGACGCAGCCCCTTGCATTTTTTCATTGTGGTATTGTAGCAGCACATCTCACAGTTCAGTTAACACTTGAGGCTCTAGTCGTACTTCGTAATAGAAAGCATACTCGTCCCACTGCTTTATTATGCAGGACTTGGCTATACAGATTCTGAGAGTATGCTTTTCATACTCTTTCTCATTGCGAAGATGTTTTATTCATGCCACTTAGCCCTGTGTCATTGTTATGTTACTGGATAGGCACCTGCAAATGCTAACAAAATGTAGCAGCAACACGTCTTGTTGTAACAATTTGTCTAAGAATGGGGTTAAAGCACAAAACTTCAGGCTGTCTATTAACTTTATGTTCGCTATACTACTGTTATATTAGCTATATCGCACATAACAAGCACATTTTTGCTTTCTTTTTTCACTTTTGAAAGTGCTTTATTTGGGCCGTTATGTTATCTATTGTGTGGGCACCTGCAAAAGCTGATGGATTGTAGCTGCAGTGTACTCTTTCATCACAGTTTTGGTGTACCATGTCTTGACCTACGGGTTCAGTTACGGATGGCGTTAAATCACAAAATGTCAGACTGTAGTCATAGTAAAAAAAGAGTCAGTCATAGGATAAAGAAAACATGCTAGTCTGAGTGATAACAATGTACACTGTGCACACGGCTTTCTGCAGGGCTCAGCTACACAGGTGTATACAGAGCTTATCTTTTATTGTTCTTATTATGAAGATGTTGTATGTGTGGAACATGGTCTTGTGCCATTACATTAGCCTATTTCTGTGGGCACCTGTAAAAGCTGACTTATTATGTATGGCTTATGACTTAATATTCAGTGTCCTCTTTCATCACAACTTTAATGTCATGACTTCCCAGTCGAAAAATACACCAGGCTGGGTAAGGTGTGTTTTTGTCTTTCCGACCAGAGTCGGAATTCAGACACTGGTCTGGTGTGTCCCGCTCTGATGTGTTTCCCTCTGATGTGTTCCCGTTGTGGCGTGTTCACGCCAGTGTGTAGTTCACAAAAGTGCCAGAGAAATAAAAGACAACGTGTAGGCTTCATATATATGTTTGGCGACTTAGCTGTTTATTTAGCTCTCCTCTGTTACAGCGTCTGGCAAGTCGAGCAGCAGTTCGCGTACTGTGCCGGTCGTGGTCTTCGATCCGTTGCGTCACAGCTCACAGATCGTTTACGACAGCCAAAGACTGACGTTTTCCTCTGATCGGTTTAAGACCTTCGCTATGTATTCTGCCGAGTACCTACGGGCTTCTCCATAATGCTTGCAAAAAACTGCGAGAACAATTCTGTCATGAGTGTTAGACAAGCGAATGGAAGTTGCGATTGCCATATGTGACACTCACTGACTGTCATTCTCTAACAAATATATTCTCCGAGAACTAGAAATGCAACCACGATACTCGTTCCGTGTGGATGTAAGAAAGACGTAACCTGTATTTTGGTGGCTGTTTGCTTCACGCCAGAAGTCGACGCATGCCCCAACAGGCAAACACAGCTCCCACACAACCAAGGCACATCCTGAGGATGTCTATATGATGTCACCAACTGAACAATCAGATGTCCGTAAGATATCCCGAATTGTCCGGATGACATACTATCGGACATCATTCGTACTTCCATTGCAACAGCCGGGGAATTGATTTGGGGAATCCTGGTGGCTTCCTTTATGACATTTTCAGGATATTTTTCTAGGCATCTCAGGATGTTTTTCTGGACATTCGAGAACGCTAATGCAGTATTCCCTCCCTGCCCCGTATGCTGTGTATAGATCTTATAATGCAAACTGTTCACTGTGACAATACATTTTATTGAATATTCTGTACTACCACTAAAAAAAACCATCTGTATATCACCTGGCAATGAGCTAGCTAACAATGTATCAAGTTAACATCAGTTCTTGGAATGAGCAGCTGATCTAGGAACTGGTGTTTCATCTAACTGGGTGAGCATCCTGAGTAACGGATGTGGTTAATGAAGTTACTAGCACCATAAAGGGCATAGGGATGCGAGCTATCCCAGGCACTTTGGTACACCAAAAATGTGAAAATTGCTCGCATCCTAACACGAAGATATCACAGGGTAGAGCTGACTGTAGTATAAACAGTAACTGCCACCAAGGAATATTGGATCTATAGTTTAAGTAGGCAATTGTACTGAAACAGATTTGCCACACAAAACTTCCGCTTGCCCTTTTGAACAACCCAGCTGAACTCTGCAGCAACGCAGTTCGTCAGAAGGTACTCGAGTATCTTTCGTGTAGATTGCTTTGCTTCACTACCGCCAAGCTGATCAAGCTCTTGAACCTGAAAGCAGGAAATGTTCCAAAAGCTCATCACACTTACAGAAAAAGTTTACCACTGACTTAACACAACACATAATTGAGACTTTTCCTCTCTTATACGGAAGACTGGTGGCGTCCCCGCGGTCTTATGATGTTTCCTGCATATACTGTATCAACATGAGTAGAGCCTGAAAGGGTTTAACCTGCTAATTCCCCCGAATTTACAACCCAAATTGAAGGTTGCCTGTTTAGGGTGAAATTAGTTTTTTACAAAGAAAATTCCCTCACCGAAACTTACTGAAAAATGAACAAAAAAAACTGAAAAGATGCACACTAGCTTGTTTGGCAGCAAACGCAATTACTTCACCATTTCTATGAAACCTGCACAGTTTGTTTGAGTAGTAGTGTCAGATTTCTCCTGAACTTTAGCATAAAGGAAGATTTCTACCGAGAATTCGCATGAATTTAGAGCATATGGTTATTTCTCCGATTTTTCACCCCCGAATTTGGAAAAAATATTTCCCGAAACCTTCAGGCTCCAGACATAAGCTCATGTAATTATATGACGCCTATTTTGATATGTTTCTGCATACGTAGTTAAATTGACTGATAGAAAAAGTTGACTAGTACCGCAATGCTTCTGTCCCAGGGATCACTAGAGCCGAACCGAATGCGATGCAAATCAGTATTCTGTAAGTGTTTACACAGAACATAGGCATATCATGCATTATTGCATCTGATAAACATGGCAAGATCACGTTGGTAATACTAGGGATTTTAAGAGATTCGAGTGGAGCACGAGTATACATCATGAATGCAGTTCAGCTAACTATAGATAAATATCTGGTCATTACTACACCTGCTGGTTCGGAACTTGCGACTTGTGTTCTACACACGCCGCTTCTCCTTTGCCGTAGTAGAGCTTCTGTAAAGCTTCAGGAACAAAATGCATAAGGAAGCACCTCACTACACAGATGAAAGGACGTTCACATTTTTATACGTTCCGAAGAGCTGAAGGACAGAAGGAAACACAATTCACCAGGCTGCTTAGACGCTACGCCAACAGTTTCCAAGTCGAAAACAGACTCCGAGTTGATGCCGATGCTGCTTGGTCGCATGTGACGATGAGAGCACTGTGGCTTTAGTTAAGTTTCGGTTTGAAAGACCGGGAAAGCTCACGTATCGCAACGTAACTAAAGCCAGGAACTATCGTATTGCACAATCAGTTTTTACAATACTCAGGTATTTGGAGTTGCCTGCACAACTTTGTAAACTTTTGGTATATATTCATTTTATTATTTTATTTATTTATTTTTATGTTTGAGCATGAATTATTTGCACACGTTTGCGCACTTTGGACAATTTCCTAAATAGTGTGTTGAAGACACAGACACCAAACAAAGGGCAATAACTGCAGTATTTGAATTCCCTCTAAGGTAGTGGGAAATTAAAGTGACTTGATACGCGAGCTCTCTAACTGCGCTGAAGAGTCTCATGACATCTACTGTTTTGTCTCGTCACACACAATACGCCAAGAGTGAGTGACGGGAAATGCTTCAATCCCCGTGTAACTTCGACTTCTCTGCTCAAACGTTTCTGCACAAATCTTGCAGTGGAATTTGCCAAAGGACTCTGCAACCACAGTGGCACTTGACATTAACCATTTTAATATGCTGTTGTACATACCCTTTTGTGTTCTGTGCTGTTTGGGACGACACACAATTAGTGTGAAATCATTCATTAGTGAGATCAGATTGAGGCAAGACTCCGTGCTTCATGCCAGTAAGAATGAATCACCCAAGAGATCCACAAAAAACATTAAATCAAGTAATCAGAAACAAAATGAGTATTGGGCTAGTTATTAAAATATATGTTCGCCGCTGTAAAACAGTGTTGAACGCATGCGCAGTAGTTAGCCAGGCGAAGCTCGGCGCGCGTGGCCCGAATATCTGATGTGTTCGTTCAAATCAGTGAACATTAGGGACTCGTTCGCAAGATTCGTTCGCGAATCATTGACGCCAGTGGGTCAAGTGACCCTGATCATTACTAGTTTTCTATGCGGAGCCTCTACCGTAGCCACTGAGGCGCCGGGGACTGGTTTAAGATTTCTAAGTACTGATCATTACTAAATACGTATATGAAAAACCTACAGCTGGCTAACCTTTTCGGTGACTTTCATCTTTCATCATGAAAACCATGTCCGCCATCTCACATACTAGCCAGAAAGGGCCTTTTCCGATATACCTGACAAATAACTTATATTTATCGACTGCAGATCATCACCAGCGATATTTAGAGCGAGCTGATCATAAACAAAAAATCAGAAAACACATTTTTGATTCTGAATACTTCCATCCATACGACGTCCGCCACAAAGCTCGATATCGACGCGCCGTAGTGAACCAACGCTAAGATTCCAAAGGAGACCAACTCTCCGTGCTTTTTGTACAGTACATAAAGTAGGATACTTTCGCCCCAGTGAATTTGTTGCGTGTTTTAAATGCATGCCAGTGAATTCCTAGAGGCGCATATTTTGAGCAAGATTAATGAATTTTTCATGCATGTGTATTCAACCAGCTTTTAGTGCATATAAATACGGCCTCTACATATGACCCATGCATTATAATTTCTGGAGGTGTTCTGGGAAGTCGAACTTGTTGGGCACAGCGTCAGGCCTCAGTTGAACGGTTTGGCCCGTTCTGTCAAAGCATTTGTTTTTAAAATGTTTGCTGCAGACCAGTGATGTCGTCGACGGCGTCCAGTCCTTTCGCCTGACATTTACCACACACTTTGTTTAAATGTTCTTGGCGGCCGTGAGGAAACCTGCATTGAACAATTTATGCCATCAATTACGGAAGGGATGACAAGGCCAATCCAAGCAAGCAATCGTCGATACCGTGACCAACAAAGTGAGCCGTAGTTACCACAGCTGAGAAGCGCACTTCAACGCCTGCTGCGTGCCGAGACCATACCCGTGAACTGCACCCAAGCAGCACAATGTACTGAAAGTCGAGTGCAATAGGGGTGGACGGTATGTGTCTTATCAATGTTCTTTAGTTTCACGACTCTGTTCAAGGCCTTCCACCTACCCATCCATCCCTATTGCACTCGACTTTCAGTGCATTTTGCTTCACCACACCAGGTTCACCACACCAAGGTTCACCACACCAGGCTGGTGTGTACGACAGGGCACACCACGACAGTCTGGTGTGCACGCCTCGGCACATTACAATGGTCTGGTGTGTACGCCAGGACACATCAAGCAGTCTAATGGGACTCCCCCGGGAAGTCCCGCTTAAGCGACTGACACCAACCTTTGGGACTCGGCGCGCCCGGGTCAAAAGAGCGAAGAGGCACCAACCCCAAAAATGCACCTTGCAATTTGTAAAATATGTACCCGCCCACCATACTCATTATCACAGAAGAAGGTGAGGCGAAGAAACACAGTGGATGACACAACACATTGCCTGAATTTCGCCCACAAGCAATCAGATCAATGAAACGAAGCAGTCGAAAAGGTACCAGCAGCTGCCAGTGAGGTGTAACGGTAGGATCTTCGGAACGCATGTCCGTTGGGAGCGGGTTCAACTCCCGCTGCTCCATTTGATTGACCATATTCATTATATTGCGCGCATTTCGCTTCAAACACCGAGGATTCAATGCGTTTTGTTCCTTTTGCACTCAGTTTTCAAAGGCGTAATGCCTTCAGTTGCGCACATGTTCACTGTTTACGTTCTCTCTGTTTTTTTTTTGTTTTTTTTCTGTTCTTCCTTCCTCTTATTTCTATACCAGTTCTGCATGCATCATATGATCCCGCCAGAGTGTGTGTTCTTCATTTTTCATTTCCTTTTCTTTCCTTCTTTTTGTTTTCTTTTGATTTCTTTTTCATTGCCTCTTTTGTCTACCCCCTTCACTTTTTTTTGAATACCAAGCCGACATCCATCTGGCTTACCTTTCCTTTCTTTTTTTTTTTCTTAATAAACATATCCCCCCCGGCCAGAGAGTACTACTTCGTGGTGCGCCCTTACCCCCCCCCCCCCCGGGAAAATGAAAACTCTCCGCCTCTGTACACCAGGACACACCACAGCAGTCTGGTGTGTACACCAGGACATAACATACAACCTGGTGTGTACACTACGGCACACTAGGAAACACCAGACCAGCCTGATGTTTTTTTTTTCAATTGGGCTACAAATTCAGTTATTAGTTGGGTTAAACCGTAAAGTTTTGGGCTGTAATCATAGTCATGTTTCCTGAAAAAAAAAATTCACTGGTCTCAGCGATACAAAGTATACTTCTTCATGCAGGATTCAGATAAACGGGTACATGGAGCGTCCATTTTTTTACTGTTTTCAGTGTGAAGATTTTCTATGTGTGGCACTTAGCCTTGTATCATATGTAGACTCCTTGTCTGGGCTCCTGCAAAAGCTGTTGGACTGCAGGCACAGTGTGCACTTCATCACAATACTAGCACATCTTGTGATACGCATTTCTGAAGAGTGTCTCAGTGTTCCATATGCCATTGGTTTTTGTAAGCACTTGTACCAGTGTATGCCATACATAAACTTTTTGATACAGGAAGTCCTTCAAATGCTACATACTTTGTATGGATATGCCCCACGCTGTGCTGCATATGGCTGCTCCAGGTTATGCTTGATGTTTTCTGCAATAAAACAGAACTTAATGGGACTGTATGTGCTCTCCTCTCATTTGTCCTGCTTCAGCATGTGTGAGAAACAAATTAAGCACAATAAGACTCAGCTAGATTTTGTCCCTGATGTACCATCATGTTGTTCTACAATTGTCCTTAAGAAAGGCCTGAGGACGTTCTGAGTACACTGTGCGGATCTGGTATAGTGCCACATTGGCATATTGAGAACGATTTGAGGATCAATTTGACCCTCCTGAGGATGTCACCCCGTCCGCGAATGACGCTCTTAGGCTATCCCTGGGATGACAGTGTGTTCTTGGGGTATGAATCCACATAGTCGACAAGCTTACTTCCACGTCCTCTCACAGCAGCTGCTGTGCGCCGGTCTTCATATTTACGTGCCTGTTTCCCTTTCTTTTGCTCTCGTACAGCATTTATCGCTGTTTTAGAGTCTTGACGATGTTGATTATAATTTCGTAGGCCTGGGATACACATCCGCCATGTTTGTTATCCAGCACGCCACTGCTTTTCCTTCCCAGCATTCTCGCTCGTGGAGCAGGCTGGTGCGGGCTCGCGACTTTCCCGGCGCTCCTGGCAAAATTCTGCTACGTCCACACTACGTCAGTGAACGCCGCGAATGTCGCGAACGACGGAGTGCCGGTGAACTTGTCACGTTCACACAGTAATCCGTGAACTCCGCGGAAGCCGCGAAGGTACCGAAAGCCGCAGCGCGAGATTGCTTCTACTTTTGATGGGAGCACCGGGAAAGACGCGAGTCTGGACCAATTAGCGCGCTCCGCGAGCGAGAATGCTTGGAAGGGAGAGCAGCGGCGTGCTGGACAACCAACATGGCGTAACCTGGTCCACGAAATTCTAATCAAGACTCTAAGGTAGAGCTAAATGTTGTACGACAGCAAACGCAAGAGGAGCGGAAACGTAGATATGAAGACCGCATCATAGGAGCTGCTTAAAGAAGACGATGAAGTAAGTGTGTCGACTGTGTTGAGACATGTGTAGATGCACGTCGTCTGCTGCTCGAAGCGGGCATCGCTTTACAGGTTGCTGTATAAAACGCAATAAATACGCATTTGGCAATTGTTATTCTGATGTCTCACAACGACATTTTACGCATAACAAGTACAGTTCGAAGAATGAAACGGATCAGTTTTTGTAGCGGAGTACGGTGGTACTAGTAGTGCCGGCATTCCGCGAATGCCGTAAAAGCGGTGAATGAGTTCCCTGCGTTCGCGCCTTTCGGTGATGTAGTGTGAACGTAGCACTAGAAGCAAGTTCAACTCTCGCGTCGCGTTGCTCGGCACCTTCGCGCTTTCCCGGCTGTCGCGGATTGCTGTGTGGACATGACAAGTTGTCCGGCATTCCCGTTGTTCACGGCTTTCGGGGCGTTCAGTACCATAGTATGGACCCAGCATACCCATTACCCAGCGTATACGTCAGCGGCCTCCGTCAAGTGACTGAAAAACAATCCGACGAATCACGAAATTCGAACCACGGCAAGAACGCTGCTGCCAACGGCCACCACAGTCGCCCCTGAGTAAGGAGCCAAACACTCTCCGAAACGTCAAGTATCCCCGTCCTGTACCTTGGTTGGAGATTTTCGTTACTATCATTGTTTTTTACCTAACCAGATACACTTGTGTCGAAGATGTTCACGGTCAACTATTTTGCATCTACGTCACTGGTCCCGCGACTGCTTATCTGCCGGAAAATTTTCAAAATGGTCCTGAAAACGGGTCCTGCGACTCATCTGTGGTGCGGCTTATACGCGTGAAATCACGGTAGTTGTTGCTTTTCTGTTCAGCTTTAACAGTATTGAGTTGGCTCAAAAAGAACTCAATGGAGTTTTTAATCCGCTGTTCTCAATATACACACTATTGAAGAGTTACTATTGCTTTTCAGTTGAACTGTAACAGTGTTGAGTTGAATAATTGTGACATACGTTCACTGTTCATTGCAACATACACGCACTGTACTGCGTGCGATATTACTGACATCAAAAGTATGAAAGGTATTTTTCATTGCCTGCGCATCCACCCTCTACGTGTTCATCAGTACTTTTACGGTAAAATTTGCCATGCAGGTTCACATTGACGAAAACAGCATCTCGCTGCGCAATTTTGACTTTCGATGGACCTATACCGAATTCCTCAAATGAAAAGCAGTGAGAAACCAATTCCACACTTAGTATTGTTTTGATGCGTAATCGTATTAAACTGAGGCACCTCACTCTCTACTCTGACCCAGAGGCGAGCAGGATTCAGGAAGGAGATGTCAATGTTGCATATGCCTTGCTAACTGAGGTTTGAAAGTTTTTTATTTCTCTCTTTCTGCTTTTTAAAACCGCCGCGTACATTGCCTGCTATGGTGAAATAAGCGAAACAAAAAGAGGAAGCTAACAGAAAATGAAATATGAGGTACCGACGTTAGCAGGAAAGGAAAATGCTGAGTTCAACTGAAGACGCGTGCTGCCTTTAAAAAAGGAAAACTCCTATTTGAGATGTCAGCAGCACACTCACACTTCACACTCTGCCAGCATGTATTCATGTACTGGGCACAGTTAAATAGACGTGGTGTGATCCAGACAAATGCACTTTTGCAGGTGCTCTGTATTTATAACATGCCTTGGCATCCAAAACATATTACTCATGACTGCTATGTTTTGTGTTTTAAATATACAAAATGTGCAATAAGCCATAAATTATCTGTCATCTCTGCAGAAGGACAATGATAGTAGCAGCATTTCAATAAAGAGATAACTCAGAATCGGGCACCACAGAGTAATTCGAATTTCAATAGAAACGCGACGGCCAGTATTCCATTATCTCTCAATGGCCAAGACAATCACAACTAAATGAATTTTCAATAAAAACTTTGCAATGCATGTTGAGGAAATCCAAGAGAGTTTAAATGGAATTCCAATGGTTGTTTTTGTAAGGGCTACTGTTCACAACCCAGGAGTACACAGCTTCAGTGTGCTCCACGTGCTCCTGCAACATCGTGCCCCATCATACAGCTATTAATATGTGTTGATGATTCAGCACGTGGTTCAGCGCCAGCAAACAGCATGCCAGCATTTGATCCTAATTCAGAGTGATTCCGCTTTTGTTTCACAGTACTTGAAATTGAAAAATTGAAAATTGAAAATTGAAACTGACAAGACTTTTTGTCATGTGTGCACCAGCGTTTCGCAGGCGTATTCTGTCGATGTAAGTCCACCTTGTATTTCTTTAGTCATTCATCCAGATACATACAAAATATGGGCAGTCTTGGTTTTCCGCTGTTGAACAGAAAAAAATAATTACTCGGATGATATGCACGGGGCAAGACGTGGCAATTTAATGTGATTTAAATGTAATGTAATTTAAAAACAGATAAGTAAAACAGTAAGTAGGTGGCTTTCTGCTTGTTCCTGCGATATATCCTTTGGCATATTGCCTAGGGACTTTCAGCAGATTTTTCTTTTTTTCAGGATATTTCCAGCAAAGCAGAAGCTCACGCGAAAGCGACACATCAGTCTGGCGGTGCCTTGTTTGCGAAGGGCGGTGGAGCAAAACAGCACCGGGTTCGGTGTGGCTTCATTGCACAGGATGTGGGCGGTGGGTTCACGGGCATTGTGTAGGGGTCCACGGCCTCGACTTTGTCTGCTTCGAATCCAAAAAACAAATTTGTATAGTTCATTACCACGGCGTGTCTCATCTTACCTCGCGTGATGTGTCGTCTTGCCCCGAAGGTTGCGGCAATATGAAACAATCTGGATTTTTGAATTTCTTGTTCTGTGCTTCCCTTACACCGGTTTTCACCGTTCTGCATTTACAGGTCGGAAGGTCTACAGCCCGCTGAACGCGCCTATGGCTAGTTTTTTTTTTTTTTCGAAAAACAGGAAAAAAAAATCATATTCAATTCCAAATTTCTGTCTCATTTTGCCTCACAGTATCCTACGAGTAACAGATCAACATAGAGCCGGAGCCGAGACCTGCTATGTCGAAACTCAGCCCTCGCTTTCAGAACCTGTGGTGGTGGTGGTGGTGGTGGTGATGATGATGATGAAAGAACCTGTACCTACCTTCAGAACCTGTACTCTAGCAAACAAGCTCACATCAGCCATTGGGAACAGTCACTCCTGCTGGCATGCGTTTGTTTTTTTCCTTGTGCGATGGTTTCTAGCGAAGCTGATTTACTCAGACTAGCATTTTACCTGACAAATAAAATTTCAGCGTTCGTTCTGTGAACTCTGCTGTCTACGCACTGAAATCGAAAAGCTTTTGGCATCGCCAAAAGTCGGGAAATGGTGTCGCTGGCTAGCAGAGTTTGGGAAGCACTGGCGTACGCGTTAATTGTGCGTGAAAATGGTAGAGAAATGTTTGACAAACGCTTACATGTTCGAAGTTGGCTTGGCATGAGTGGTACTGTGGCACTATGGTATCATTCCAGTCGTACTTCGAACCCTTGAGCTTTATAGCGAAGCCGGGTATTTCCATCATGTCATCCTCAACGCCACCGGCCTCGATCACTAACACGGTGATGCTTGGTACAGCTGACAACGTGTTGGCTACTAGGCATCCTGCTGTCCCGCCGCCAACTGGAGCAAGAGAAAAATCACAAGGGACTGTAATGACTCACTTGACTCAATGCCTCTGTTCAAACTGAATGCAAAGGCTCGGCTTGTGAATGGCCGTGTTGCACAATAGTTATGGGCGCGTCATTTCTGCACGTCATTACTTGCAGAGTGCCGTAAATCTGGTTGCGCAACCGCGAGCGTAATCGCGCCGTCAAATACAACAAGCACATTGAGCATACATATACAATACTCAATACGATTGTGGCAGTTCATGACCCTAAGAAGGAGTATTTTATGTGATTTTTCGTGAGCCATCCATAGAAACTCTCCTGCGTTCTTGTAGCGAAGGGACTGGTACTTACCAATGACATAGTGACATCGTATTCGATGTACCTCTTCGTATCGCCAAGACGGAGCTCCGCCTTAATTAGCCTTAAAGGAGCATGAAAAAGCTAAAAAGATATGTCAGGAGCAGTAGAAATTAAGATTACAAATCCAGGGCCATATATTCGCACAAAAATGCCAGTGGAGCGCGCTACCCCGGTGCGCAAGAGAGCTTTCAATCTCACAGGCCAGAAAAAGTCAGCTACCAATCTACGACGCCACGTTAGGTTACTTCCATGTTCCTTTAAGGAGCCGAGAGTATTCACTTCCTGTTGCTTGCAAGGTTTTGACACTACAGTAATTCTGTTTTGTCAGGGGAAGCTTCCTTTCGTCCATCGTGCAAGTATGATGAGAGTCAATAGGCGCTGGTGCGTAGAGAAACAGCAGACGAACGGAAAGATCGCCATAAAGTTTACCGGTCTCGACGGTAACAAGAACAAGAATGCACGATCCCCGTCCCCGCGCTGATCTTGAAGGGACCGTAAACATTTCACAAATAATGGGATCCCATGAAAGAACGGAGCTCATAGTACCCAAATACATTTCGTTCGGCTCGTGCCAGCTCAGTGACTCATATAAATGCTTTCAAAGATGAGTAACCAGTGCGCCTCACTCCACCACGCATACTACATAGCTACATGGTCACCTGGCTACGTAGCCTTTTGCCGTCCAATCGGGGGGCCGAGCTCCGAACATGACGTTTCAAATTGCGAGCCAATAAACAGTCTTCATTATCATCCGTGAGGCGGAGTGCTCCGTTTGTTTGTGTGGAACTAGATTTTGCGCTCCGTGGTTCCGAAATTCAGCGTAATGACATCTCGAACATGTGCGGCTGGCGCAAACGTCAACAATTGGGCTGCTATCACATGACACGATTCCAACCCGGGTACCTCCCAGTCACGACGTGGCATGCCAAGCACGCTAACCACTGTACCACGCGAGCTGGTGACGCGATGCTGCGTGGCTCAAACCAAAGTACGGCAGCCCAGTCGTCGGGAATACCCGAAGATGACAAAGATGATCCATCGCGCACATACCTTCTGGAAGTTTCTTCAAACTTTAGCGCCGGATATTCATTCGCGCTCGCGGTGCGCTGCGTGCTAGTGCGCGGAAAACGTAGTGCGCGTGTGATGTCTAAAGTTAACGACTTTCTTTTTGCAGTTTGAGGTTGTAACTAATAATACTTGGGGGTTTACGTCGCTTTCATTGCGAGACAACTGAGATCATGAGCGACGCCACTGCGGTCGGTCTGTGGATTGCTTTCGCCCACCTGAGGGTTCTTTAACGTGTGATGAGAGCTAATCACACGGCACCCCGTATTTAACGTCCCTCGCGGAAGACGGCGTGTCTAAGCAACTTGTACCCTGCCACCAAGTTCCTGACGTCCTCGGCCGAGTTTGAACCCGCGATCTCGGGATCAGAAGGTGAAAACGCTACCGACTGAGCCACCGAGGCCGATTGAGGTTGTAACCGTTTAGGTTTTGAATAGAATAAGACTCACATTCATCTAGTCCATTTCCGCAAGTGATATAAAATCATAATTGGTGAGGAAAGCTCCACGTCAAAATGACGTAAAGTTAGAGCGCACGGCGGAGCTAAAAAGCGTAAGAGTGCAGAGAATATTTCATCCGTATGCAAGCGTGTTTTGGTTTTGAGCGCTAGTAATTGCAAGAAGCTTTCACTGCCTAAGTTGCAATAATATAACGCAGAGAAATGCGCACCCTGTATACCCGTTTACGGCCCCATTAATCTTCCTCGACAATGCCAGCCCGCTTCTGTCAGACCTCTTAAGGAATGGCAGACTTCTAGAGAATGCAGCAGCTGCATAGGTTGGCGGACGCGAGCCCCGGTAGCTGTCTTCAGAGAACACGAATGTACACGTCCAATCACGCCCCCTATGGACTTGTTGTACCTGTCCGATTTCTATAGCATCCTCGGCTGACGCTGGCCTGCCAGAAGCACAAGTTGATGGTGCTGCATGTTGTATGAGGTGGCTCCTGGGCTAAGGTTCCCAGACCTAAATTAACAAATACTCCCTGTTTCACTGACGCCAATGAGTTGGCTTCGATACAACGTTCTCTTCAACGAGATTTTAACTGAGCGTACCATCCTTTCCCAGACAGAATCCCCCCTCCCCGCCTGTTCTGCTATGAATTCCGAAGTGATGTGAGCTTGCGCAGTGTACTCATGTTTATGCTGAAATTCGCATGAAATCAGTGCAAGGATCTCCCGTGCGGCCTTTTTGAGCGTCAAAACATTGTCGGCATACATCCTTTTTGCTAATCCTGTCCGAGCAATAAACAACCGCCATAAGAAAGGTCTCCTACGACTGGTCGGTGACAAGTTCCAGATGAATTTCCCGGGTTACGTTACAAGTGAACAGGGTCGTGCACATATTACGTTGTCCTTGTGACGTTGTGTAGTAAAGTGCGCGGGCGAAATCAACACCCACGACATCAAAGGCAAGCATGCCCAGCAATTCGGGGCAGAAGGTAAAGCACGCTTCGCCTGATACTGCTCCCGTAGAGGCCATGTATTAGGAATAGAAATGCGCGTGCAGCACGGTCCGTTGGCACCGCTTTGCATTCCTTCTCTTGTTGGACGTTGCCTATGTCATGCGAAACCTTTGGTGCATGGTTCGTTGACGAATATTGGGGTCTTCGAGGTTCCATTTTGATTCCAAATTTCCGACCTGTAAAGGAGGCCTCACGAGATCTGTAAAGGAGGCTGTCGCGCTGGTTGAAGCCCTCAATCTGGTGAGTTAACGCAAATACACCAGATACTTTGCGAGAAACACGTGAGTTGACTGCTCTGCACAGCATCGCAAACACCTTACAAGACAGATAAGCTCGCAGAACTTGTTGTGCATGAAAGCAAGAAAAGAAACTTTTTGCAGTCACGAGACCCTTGCTTCGAGACACGCGGCTTGTGAGGAGGTCTGAGGACAGGGGCGGGTAGGTAAAGAATACCGTGATATGTGCGGTAGTAAACAAGCACAGAGGGCGATATTGGAGCTCCAAGTTGACTCCATTCGCCTGCCAAGGAATTTGGGACTAAGCATAACGCGGACATCACCTACCTATAGCCGTGGGATGTGCTCATCGAAAATCGAAGAGCGCGTGTAGTGCGCTGGTTTTTTATGGTAATGCCTTCAAATGCAGATTTTTGTGTGAATACTGTCAGGCTCCTTCGAGGTTCCAAACCTTTCAGCTGGATTGTTGAGGGAGCTTTACTTGGGAGACCAAATGTGGAGGTTCCTCCCACATTTGATGCCCGTGTACTTCGCATGCTCCAAATACCGTTTGCGTGAATTACAAATACGGAACAGATCCAGCTGCTCCTACAACACTAAGTTCTGAATAAGGTGTGAGACGGACAACGAAAACCAGGTGAGAAAATTGTGATATTCTAAGGGTAATGGTAACATCCCAGCAACGAGCATCTGTTTCCAAAGTCACAAACGTACAGAATCGACCTTGCCTCCTTTAGCCTTCTCTATGATTCGTACTTCCACGACTTTTTCTTTGCGCTACTTGGCTACGCGTGTTTCGGATTTTTTTTCCTCTGTGTGGTTGATAACATGTATTACCCATTATTTTTTTATGTGTCGCCTGTCATCTAATTTCCATCATCGCGTCTCACAAGCCTGGCATTCTATTGCTGCACAAAAGAAAGAAAAAAGAAAAGAAAAGAAGGAAGGAAAGCATTTCAGGCATATAGTATGTGCGCATGTGGTACAAGCGGAAGACCAGACTGTCCAGCACCGCGGGCCAGATTCCCTAAAAGTCAAGCACAACTCCCTTTGTTGAGTATACAGTACAGCCATCGTAGTTCAGCGTAGAGTTAAAGCAATTTTCGTTGAAGCATTTATCTACATAAAGGTGACATCAGACGCTTTTACAGCACGACTTTTTACTGCGATCAAGAAGCTCCAAGAGCGTATACAACGCGTTCTGATAGAACCGTGTCATCTTTAGTTCTCCAGTACAATATCGATGAGAAAAAATACAACGCCCTCGTACTGTTATCGCTTATAGGTACTCCAGAGACATAGTAGACGGAAGCAATGCTGCCCACTGACACTCCAAATCCCACAATATCTTCTTTTTTTATCTTCAGATTGATCGAACCACACTTGAAGCACGCGGGTCTCAAGCAATGCAAGCAATGTGAGCACCTGATGTGCAACGCCTGCAGTCTGTGCATCAGCATCGTGATGATGTTATGTAAAGGTTTATTTTAAACTCTGTACGAAGAGCGGCCGGAACTTCTGAGATACATCTTACATCATAAGCCAGTCGCCCTATTTCTTTGGAGCAGGTGACATCACACTGCTTCCTTTATCGTACCGTTCTCGTAGAGTTCTTCCGATGTACTAAAAGTCGCTAACAGCGAGCTGTAGTACATCGGAATGTTCTCACGACAACGGTTCCGAAACCATGATAACCCAATCGACCTGCTTCTTTGAAGCGGATGACATCACATTGCTGAGCTTTGATTTGATAACTTCCTCTATCGTTTTCGTAGATTTCTTCCGATGTAGTGAAACACACGATAAAGCCTCAAACACATACGACGACTTTTCGACGGGAAACCGGCCACCATTACCTATTTTCCGCTGACCCGACTCTAACATTGGGAACGTCACCGATTTCCCCACAGCGGCGGACAGAAGTATCCGGCGAAAGGCGGAAGCGGCCGCTCGACAGCAACCAATAGGTCTCCGGCAATTTCTTGCGGAACTGACGTCACTGAGCATGTGACACTCTACTTCCGTGTCTAGCACTCCGCGGCTGTATCATAGTGTTTTGCGGTTGTCGCTCGATTTCTCGTTGATTTCCTAGTCGCGCTAAAAATATTATGGGTGGGTGTTCAGCGTATGCTTGTACGAACTCATCGCAGAAAGGATTTAAGCTTTTTCGATTCCCGTGGAACGCTAAACGGTGAAAGCAGTGGGCTGTCGCAGTGAAGAGGGCTGACCCCAACAGTGAGTTATAGATGCCTAACCATAACTCGCGGATCTGCGAGGTCCACTTCGTATCGGGTTAGTACAAAACTCACGAAGGTAATGAACACGTTGTAGTTACTTTATGTTTGTTTGTTTGTTTTGTAAAGGCTGTCCATCCAGCGACCCGGTAGACGTCGACTACATTCCATCGAAGTTCAGCCACGACGAGAGGAAGGCTCGAAAAGCTGACGAGAGACACGAAAGGTATAGATCGGAAAACTTCACAAAATGAATTTGTGAAGCTGTCGACCAGCGTAGACGGAAATCTTCTTTTATCGGTGACGTCAGTTTTCTTTGTGCTTCTGTTTGGTTCTCGTTGTTAGGAGCCAGCGCTACATGTCCCTTGCTGCGAAAAGGGCGAGCAGCTTGTCATCTATGAGGAACGGTGACTCTTCGGGAAATTATGATTACTCTCGTGAAGAAAATGTCAGTCATGCTGACACACCTCTGTCTGATGGCGAGACCGGAATCGGTTAGTTTTTCCCTTCAATATATGCGTATTTGAGATCATTAGCATCATTCTCTCACAGTCGTCTTGTGACATGAATATCGTTGTGCTCATATCAGTTTTGTCCCCTCTTGTGTACACAGCGGTCCAGACAGATCCAGTGTCCTACCTGTGCACAAACTGCACAAACCTACGCATGGAAAATGAGGCACTCCATCTACAAGTTGCTGAGCTGGAGCAACAAAACGTTGTGTTGAGGAAAAAGGCAGGTGACACAACTGATATATCCCAGGTCCAAGATGACGAATTCTTGTTCTACACAGGTGCGTTGTATAAATTCCTTCCTGAATGTCACACAACACCAGTGGTTCAACTGCTTGGAATATGTCATCACGTAAAAGTGCTAAAACCTGGGGTAAAACACTGACTAAAAAGACAAACACTGTGCTACTGTCAACACACATAAACATATGTGTTGACAGTAGTGCTGTGTTGTTTGTCTTTTTAGTCAGTGTTTTACCCTGGGTTTGAACGCTTTTATGTGATGACTTTGTACGAACAGGTCCAGAGGAGTGTTTTAATTGGATTATATCTTATTACTTCTACATGTTGCAGGCCTATCCAAAGCTCTCTTTCTGGCGATCTTAACCTCTATTGTACCAGCGTTGCCATCACCACGTTCAACATTTCCATATCCTTGTCAACTTTTTATGTTTCTGATGAAGCTCCGTTTAAATACTCCATTCCAAGACCTGGCCTACCGGTTCCATGTAACATCAAAAACTGTGCGAAAGTCCTTCAGAATGTGGCTTGGGTGTGTCTCTGTGATCGCAAGGCAGCTGGTAGCTTTTCCCACTGCTGAGGTTGCAAGGAGTTGGCTGACGGAAAAGGACACATTACATTTTCCAAGGCTACGGTGCATCATCGACTGCAGCGAAGTGCACGTTGCAAGGTAAGGAAACTTTCTCGGAACTTGCAGAATGGGATGCCTTTCAGTAAAAGTCAAAATATATGCCAGCAGCCAATACAACCAGCTGAAATTATCTTACACACACCTACTAGGCCAACAAACTTAGAGACCCAACAGGAAACATGGAGCAACTACAAGCAACATTGTACCTTGAAGTATTTGGTGTGCGTCAACTCCTTGGGGGCTGTGTGCTTCATCTCAAAGACTTATGGAGGAAGGATATCAGACAAACAGGTGGTCCTCTGAAGTAGTGAGCTCAATGTTGGTTTGGGTGCAACGACGCCTTTAACTACACTTCTGTAACTCTATTCTCTGCAGGGTTGCTTGATCTGCTGGAAGAGGGAGACCAAGTGCTCGCTGACAGAGGATTCCTTCTACACGAGGAGTTCTTTCTGAGGAACATACAGCTCATCACTCCCAGCTTCACAAAGGGAATGAAGCAGTTGCCACAAGAGCTGGTGTGCCGATCTCGGAGGATTTCATCGTCCAGAATAATCGTGGAACGAGCAATTGGTCACTTAAAGAAATGGAGAATAATGACTGGAACAGTGCCACACTTCTTACGTAAGGAATACAGTGACATTCTTGTTGTCGTAGCAGGCCTAACCAACATGATGCCGCCCCTGGTCAGGGATTGACTACAGCTGTGTACACTGACATTGTTGATACCATTATGTATTGTTCGTGTACATGTTCACGCAGCTTCTGCATCAAAGTTGATACTGCTCTTGGATAAAAGTATTTATTCCACAGAAACAGAGCATTTTGAATCACAAATTCACCCGAAGCTGTAAAAGCAGCTGTACAACGTTCACACTTTTGGTGTTTTCAGTTTCCAAGAGTATTCTTGGAAGGATTACGTCTTTGAAAAACATAGTTATTTTGTCAATATTCCTTTCCAAAAATTCACAGTCCTTGGTGACAGTGAGCAACATTCCCCCCTGGTCAACATAGAGGAAAACATAACACATATCAATTTTGTAACTGTTCAGGTGCAGCTGTGTTTGCACCTGATAGTAGTATTTATGTGTTATCTTCAGTGTGCCATCCGGAGAGAGACAAAAGTTAGTCTGCTCCTGCCCTTTCTCAATTAAATTTGCTGGTGCGACATCCCTGGTGGTGGTGGTGGTGATGGTGGGTAGTGAAAGGGCTTGCCGTTGTCGGCCTCACGTAGGTGGGCAACGTCACGGCTGACGCCCTGGGGGAATGTGCGTCCTGGGCCGACTTCTAAGGGAACTGTGCCGACATATGTCTGAAAGCGTCTGAGGAAAACCCAGGAAAAACCCCAGACAGCACAGCCGGCACCGGGACATTCGGCCGGCGACATCCCTGAGAGAGTATAAACGCTTCACTTCAACCAATACTGGTTCATGGCAGTCACATTCAAAAATACCATCTGGGCTGCATCCGAGGAAAGGGAAGGCTGGGTCTATCATGAGTCCACATGCAGAAAGTCGCGCATTTATGTGGGAGGACTTCAGAATGTCCAGGAGCCGTTCCTTTGCAGCATTTTCATTGTCTATGCCATACTTCACAGCAGGGGAATTGATCACACCAGGTGCTAAAATCCTCTTTGCCAAAGACTCAGTCTTCTTCATTCGAGATGTACATACATCTTTCATCAAGGACGCTGTTATTCTTCCCCTTCTATGTCTGAACCACAGTGGTGAACTGGACTGGCCCCTTGTCAGAACCTCAATTTCTGCCGCAGACTCGGTGGAGATAGTTAGGTGTTCCATTGCAAAAGTACACATGTCTTTAATGTTATTGCCTGTGAAGCCCCTCTTCCTTATTTCTGAGATGGTCATACCACACAGCGGTTGGTCAACTGTCAGACAGAAGTCTGGAGGTTCTGCTTCGTGGCTCATTTCAGCTGGTCTTCGGTTTTCATTAATCCAAACCAATGAGAAATATCTTGCATCTCGGGCCACCTGAAAGCAGAAAAAAAAAAGACAGAGAGAAAGAGAGATGCATGTATTCTGATAGCTGCAACACAACATTACAAGCATGCCTACAATAATACAATGTACAGCTGTTCTACGGGCTGCATCTCGCTAGTGCTACATTACCTGTTTCAACTTTTCTGCAATCGCTCCGAAATCAACACTTAGCGATTGTTCATTCACTGTTTGTGTTTTGCTTCCACTGTCCATTTCTTTTGTTGGACGGTGGCGCTCGTACATCAGGTCCTCTGCTAGCTGTGGTTCAACCTGGCATATAGTGGTAGCGGATCAACATCGTTTCTATGAGATGGATGGTTTTTAAATTTGATGTAACAGCCCATGCATAAAGACAGAAAAGGAAAGGCGCAAGGAAGAGAACATGAACAGGCGTAAGACAAGGGGGGGGGGGATATGTTTATTAGACGAAAAGGGAAAAAAAAACGGGGAAAGGTCAGCCAAACGGGACGTCGGCTTGCTATTCCAGAAATAAGAAATAATAATAAATAAATAAAAAGAAAAGAGAATAATTAAAGAAAGAAAGAAAGAAATAGGAAGGAATAAGAAATAAATAAATAAAGAAAGAAAATTAAGAAATAAGAAATAAAGAAAAAGAAGTAGGAAAAAACGAAAAACTACCAGATGATGAAAGGAGGATGAGGTAGATTAAAGACAAAGATGACAAAAAAGATGACTAACAAACGGTGAAGGAATGATGAGATGAATCACAGAAGATGACTTTAAAAAGAAAGCATGAGGTTAATGCGTTGAAGGTGAGAGTGGGGCACAGAAGAAGAATGAGATTTCACGACTGAGTTCACAGGCTGTTCATCAGACCTGAGTCTCTCAAGAAAGTCAGAACTGCTTTGGTCACAGACTGCTGTGTGTGATCTCGTACTGGGCCGAGCAGAGTGGACAGAGAAAAGTCCGTGCACCGCAGCTCGAGTAGGCGTCGTCTCAGCGTGGCTCGAGGAGTGTCGAATCTGTGACAGTCGAGGAGAAGGTGTGGCACATCAGCTTCAACAGCGCAAGTGGGGCATTTGGGCGACTGGAGAAGACCCATTTTACATAAGTAGAGGTGTCCTGGCGACATTAAGGCGTAGTCGGTGTAGAATGGACGCTTCTTGACGCGAGCAGTGGTGTGTGGCAACGAAATCCATCGACGGGTCGATAGACCGGAGATGGTCGTTCAGTCGGACAGCGTCCTCTTGAAACTGCCGAGTGGCGTTATAACGGAGTCGTTGTGTCTGTAACCGACACGATGAGGCTGAAAGTGGTAAGAGACAGTTATTGGAGGTGCCATCCCCATGTGTCCGACGTGCTAAGGCGTCTGCGCGGGTGTTTCCGTGCAGGCCGGTGTGACTGGGTACCCATTGGAAACACAGGCTATGACCAAAGGATAGAAGTCGGTTGTATATTGCGACTATCATGGTGTCTAGGCCGCCGATTGTTCTGGAACAATAATTTGCTAGAACTTCTAGCGCCACCTTACTGTCCGTGAACACAACCCAAGCGCCAGGCGATGATACCGCTATGTGGTTCAACGCTGTCAGTATGGCGAAGAGCTCGGACTCTGTAGATGACGTTTCGTAGGGGAGCTTGTGCGCCACTTCAAGGTTTTCATTTGGCATATAAAAGGCTGCAGTAGATCCGCCTTGAGACACTGATCCGTCAGTGTACACAGGGAGTCGTTGAGAGTACGCTAAGGTAAGGTGCTCCAGTGTAAGTTGGTGAGCAACAACGGGAGGTACAGAGTTTTTCTTCAGAAGACCAGGAATGTGATCACATACAGGAGGCCTGCGAAGAGTCCACATCGGCGGGGCATAGGAAAGCACTGATGGCGTGGTGGGGAGGTGCACTTTCAGGCGGTCAACAGCAATACCAATGCTGGAGTCCGGACAGTCAATATCAATGAGCCGAAGATGATGGTAAGGATGCTGTGTGAGGTACCGTGCATATATCCGGAGAGTTTCCACGTCTTGTAGGACGCCTGCTGGAGTTTCGCGTGCCTCTGCCAGGACAGAATAGGTCTCTGTCGTTCTAGGAACTCCCAAACAGGCACGGAGGCTTCGGGCCTGAATATTGAGAAGCTCACGCTCTCCGGATATGCTGAGACCGTGTAGAACAGACAGGCTGTACCGCAATGTGCCCAGAATCAACGCTGTGTGCACGTGACGGAGGTCAGCGCATGAAGGGCCCCACGACGATCCAGCAATGCAACGTAAAGCATTTACAAAACCGCTGGTCTTGGTGGCTATTGTTTTCACATGCCGGGACCACGTCATGCCTCTGTCTAATGTCACGCCAAGGTACTTGCAATGAGGCACAAAGTCCAGCGGTGTCCCACTGACGAACAATGGATACCTCTGGAATGAGCGTCGGGTGAAAGCCATGGCAACGGTCTTAGCAGGAGAGACCGATAAGCCTCGGTCGGCAAGGTATTCTACAATAGAATCCAAGGCGCATTGTAACCGGCTTTGGACGGTGTCTCGACGGGTGGCAGAGGTCCATATGCAGATGTCGTCTGCGTACAAAGTGATGCGGGTATGATCACGAAGCTGGGCGGGAAGCGAAGCCATTATAACATTAAAGAGGAGAGGGCTCAATACACTTCCCTGTGGGACACCACGACGGACTGGATGGAAAGCGGTGTCACCTTCCATTGTGCGCACGAAGATGCGTCGGTCAGCTAGAAAGTCCTGGATCCATGAGGCGGCGCAACCTCCTATTTCTGCCTCTTGTAGCGTCGCGACGATGGTGCTGTGCGACACGTTGTCATAAGCTTTCTCTACGTCGAGAAAAACTGCACCAGGTACCAGTTCAAGCGGCGGAAAACCATGCGCTCCAGCTGCAGCTTGTGAGGGCAATCGGACGAAAGGAATCAATATTATGCGGTGACCTGCCTGGTTTCAGAAGAGGAACAGCCATTGCAGTTTTCCATCCGCGTGGAACTTCACCTGTCCGCCAGGTTCTGTTAAAGAGCCTCAAGAGGAGCTGACGCCCACATAAGGGGAGATTCCGGAGGACTTTGTACGTCACCTGGTCAGCTCCAGGCGAGGTGTGCTGGGGGGAATTCCTCAGGGAAGATTCAAGCTCAACAAGCGAGAAAGGTACGTCCAAGGCAGGGTCTGAAGAGGAATCCAGCACGATAGGGATATCATGTGCAGAAGACAGCGCAGAGGCTGAGAGCGTGGTGAGACGTGCGCAGTACTCTTCAGCGATCTGCAGAACTGAGCGCCCGGAAGCTAGTGATAACGATAGGAATGGGTTCCGCTGAGCAACTGGGGAAGAAAGCCCCCTGAGCACGGTCCATATACGAGACATGGGTGTACGGGGTGACAAAGATGCAGCGAAGTTCTGCCAGCGGTCGCGCGCTAACTTACGTAGACGCCTTTGAATTGCCTTCTGGATTCGCCGAGCTTCAGCTTGGTGAGTTAGAAGTTGGGTGCGACGTGCTCTGCGCTCGGCGCGACGACGAATGGCGCGGAGCCTCTCATATTCGGCATCAACCGCAGAAAAATGGACGGGGACGCGGATAACGCTTGTAGCTAATTTCGCTGCATCAGTGATTGCCCGAGAAAAGCCACTTTCACTGTCGGGCGTATTGGCGGCGAAAGTGGATTCGAGAGCAGTCCTGTAACTCTCCCAGTTGGTCCGCTTGATGCAGTGACTAGCGCGGGGCCGGCGGGCGCCACGGATGTTAAGCAGTATGGGCAGGTGGTCACTCCCGAGCGTGTCTACGTCAACGCACCAGGTGAAACGATGCGCTATCGATGCAGACACGGCTGTTCGGTCCAAACACGATGAAAGTACTGCGCCTTGTATAAAAGTAGGGGAGCCATCATTGAGAAGCCTAAGATCCCGTTCTTGAAACAGGGCAGCAAGCCTCTCCCCTCTCGTATCCGAGCGTGTACTGCCCCAGACGACGTTATGGGCGTTGAAGTCCCCACAGACGACATACGGAGAGGGAATGCTGTCCAGTAGTGCGCCCAAGTCATCCACATTGTAATTAGTTGCCGGCGGGATGTATAAGGAGACGACCGTGATGTCAAGAGAAGCCAAACGAACAGTACAGCATACGTATTCGCCAGCCCCTGTTATCCGCACGCGGTTTTGTATTGCACGTATATCGGAGCGCACGAAGAGCGCTGCTCTGCTTCTTCTTCCAAGGGGCTCGGAAATGAAGGTGACATATTCCGACAAACGAAATTCCTCGGTAATGCCGCATTCAGATATGCACATGAGGGGGAATTTGTGTCGCCACACAAACTGGCGGAAATCGGACAACTTCGACTGCAGACCCTTTGCGTTCCATTGAAAGACTGTTGCCTGGTGATATCGAAGCGCTGACAGGGTCGTTGTCCTATTAGGCATTCCGGGGTACCAAAGTGGAGGCACCATTGTTCAGAAGTGGTTCGAGAGCAAGCACTGCTCTGACCTCCAATAGATCGGATGCTAAGGGAATCCGATGAACGATGGCACGTAGTGCTGCGAACAGCATAGTGAGGACGGAACCGAAGACATTGTCGTGACTTTGGAGCGCTGGCTAACAGCAAGTTTGACGCTCAGATCCAGTCACAGATTGCATCGGTTCATGTTCCTTTGAGGGCGTTTGGGGTGACGAAGCACACGTGACCATCTGAGCCTTCCTGGCGACGGAGGCGAATGTTTTATTTTATTTCTTGTTTCCAACCTGAGGCTGTTGACTGGTACTTGAAAGGCTCGGGAAGTGAGGTTCAGGATGGTGCAGAAAATCAAGCTGCGACCGGTTATTGACAAGAGGAGGTGAGATTGTTCGTTCGCACAAGACTCTCCGTCGATGACTGGCCATTGCCGCCTTAGCAACTCTACAAGCTCGATAGGTGGCAGTATGGGGTCCGGTGCAGTTTGCGCATTTGGGCTCGCGTTTTGCCGTACAGTCTTTGAAGTCATGGGGACCGGAACACACCTTGCACCGCAGGGGTCCGCGGTAATTTCGGGCATAATGGCCGTACCTTTGACATTTGAAGCATTGAACTGGCGGCTCAACGTACTCTGACACCGGGTAGCAGGAGAATCCCATGCAGACTTCCGGGGGGAGCGCGAGCCCGGGCTGGAACGTTAGGAGGACACTGGATTTGACGATTTCGTTGGCGGAACCATCGCTCTCGCGGGTATATGCCACTTCTCTCTTTACACGAATGACTCCGCTGGGCTTCAGATATTCTAGAAGCTGTTCTTCGCTGTATCGGCGCGGAACTTTAAATATGCGGCCCATCGCGCGCAGATAGGATTCTGGGATGTAGGGATGAACAGAGACTCCAGCAAGTGATCGTAGTGCGACCAGGCTGCGGGCAGACTGTTCAGATGACACGTGGACGATGAGAGTACCGTGCTTGTTGATACGGTTGTGCCTCGCTTTTTCTTGAGTAGCCTTCAAGATCTCTCTTGCGATGAGGTTGGGGTCAACCTGCCAGAATGAATCCGACTCTGTCGCACATCTGAAGACGACTGGGATGCCACCCGGTCGTCTTTTCCGGTACGTGACGACTTGGAATGGCTTCTCACCTTTGTCTTCAGCGACTTGCATATCTTCCACGCAACATTTACCTTGAAGGATACCGGTGACGTGGCCGAGCTCGTCGTTCAGAATCTCCGTTTGGGAGGTTTGTGGTGTGGGTACCACGGCTGGTAGACGGTCACCGCCCTCCAGGCCGGTGGCCGAGCTTCTAGTCATCGGAGACCGACTTCTGTCAGGCAAGTGCAAGCGCGGCGAACAGCTGCCGCTGCGCCCTCGAAGGACACGGCGGCGCCCTCCGCCTGCATCCATGAAAACAGGTAGAAATATCTGCTTTCGGAGAAAGGTGGCTTTGGAAACCGAAATAAGAAGAGCAGCAAAGGAACACGTCCGTACAGTACCAGCTTCTTCTTCTTCTCAAGACAAGGATTAATAGGTAGGTCCTCATGTAGCATGCATGTTCGTGATGTGGCCAGTTACCCATAACTGCACCCTACCTGCTTTAGTCGGGGCATTATCCAGGGACAAGGTACATCTGTCACAGAAAGACCGTCCCTAGCAGCAGCCTTTATGGACTCGCTCCTGAAATGCAGCACGTAACAGATCGCTGCAGCGTGACTGCAGCACCTTCCTAACCTGATACATTCGAATGAAAAAAATTCCTCTGTTTATCTGCCCTGTTCAAAATGTTCGAAATGCCAGGTTATTTTATCACCCTGCTGTGCATGAACACACTGCGTCCAGGATCTTTCCTTCCCTTTCAGCAGCTACCCAGGACGTATACAGTTCGTTGGTCCGCTGTGAAGGGCTCACTATTCCCTTCACGACTATAATGCCAGGCACTGGCACAGCGACAGTAATGCTATGTACTTTTCCTATGTATGAATGGAAGAACATGAAATCCAGAACATCAAAAAGTACTTTTTGAATCAATAAATTTAATTCTTACCTGCTTTGACATAGTAGTAAGCCTCTAAGGACTTAAAGGATTTCATGGCTTCCTTATCAATGTCGGGAGCGTCTATGAAATACGCCTGTATGTCATCACGGGTCACCGTCGGCCATAACTGCCGGCAGTGATAGTACTTGAGCTTTTCGTGATCTGTCAACTTGTAGCTGCAAGAAAGCATTTCGAGGGCTTTAGTCTGCACCTCTTCTACATACAGATTCTGGTTATTTCCTTTTGGCTGCCGAGAGGGGAACAGAACAGCACTAAGAGTTGTAACAGCTTTGCACACATGTGTTGAACGCTTGACGTTTGCTTGTTGCAGTTATCTCATTTAATCTCACATTCTGTGCATGCTTGTTGATGGTGCGTTAGTTAGTACATACACATGAAAAAAGCACAGTCTATTAGTCTGTTTCTGACAACAGCTCTTACCTTTTTTTTAAGACGCTTCTCGAGCCGGCACATTCGCTTCCAGTAGCCATAGCGAGCGTCGTCTGCTAGCGTAGACACGGAAGTCGACCTTTCCCATGATTCTTAGAAAGTACAGGTCACCTATTGGACCGTAAACGGAAATGACGTTTGGCGACTGGTCCACGTGATGACGCGGCGGGCATCTCGGATACCAGAATGACCAACCTGCTTCGCGAATATGCTTTGACCGCAATGACTTCTTTTGTGTGCCACTACAACTTTTCTATGTGTAACGAAATATGTATCAGCTAAATTGAAGTCAATATTTAACATACACTAACGAAACGCCCGCCGCAGTGGAATCTGTGGATGCGGTTTCTCCCGTCGTTTCTCGGCCGAGTTGTCGTGTCGGTGAGAAAGTTCGCCGGCTTCCCGTCGAAAAATCGTTGTAGTGCTTAGGACAAAAGTCTACGGAACACCGGGCTGTCGCACGTCTCAACTGAGGCGACACCCTAGCAGCAAACAGGAGAGGATACACATACTGAGAGATTTATAGCACAGCCGGTCACCTGTTACTTATTCGATCTCTTCCCAATGCCAAGCAGGGGACGGCTCCGATGAAGAAATACACCGTAGCCGGTGTTCCATAGTTTTGTCCTTAGCTGTATGCCGTTGGCCCTTAAAAGATAGTTTTAGTGCATTGTACGCTATCGCCGTTGCGTACATAAGGGATAGCGAGGGTGCTTCTGCGCACGCGCAAAACATGAAGACAGTTTCGCTCAGTGCCCAGAACCACCACGCTCGCCCTTAGGTACACAAAGACGACAGCATGCGTTAAACTAAAACGCACTAATGGAGTGTTCGGTTAGGGTCGGAAATGGTATGTTCAGAGGTGGGCACCCTCACGAGGGCGTACGAGGGTGAGGGTTTCCTCAACTCACGATATTTGAAGGGAGGTGAGGTGAGGGCCAATTTTTCTGGTGATGTTTGAGGTGAGGTGACGTGAGGAATTTTTTAATTTTTTTAGGTGAAGTGAGGAAAGATTTCAAAAACATTTTGAGGTGAAGTGAGGAAAACTATGGGAAAAATTTTTGATGTGAGGCGAGGAAAAATTTATGAACGCGCCCCCACTTTATGTAAACTTTTCTCGCGCGTACACGGGATATCTTTCCTTCTTTCCGCAGCTTCTGTCTCTCATCTGGGCGGGGACTGCCCTCCTCTCTCGCCGCTGATCTGACGCAGACTTTGCGCGTCATTCGCATACCCGCAACTGAACCTGAATTTCCGCGCAACTTTTACGGGTATAACAATCGTTCCACGAAGCGTTTTCTATGATTGACTAGGCTAAATCCTCCAGCAAGAAGAAAAAAAAAAAAAGAATAACGTTACATTGACTAAGCAATTTATTTATTTAATATAGTTTATTTATTTATTTCATCACACAAGTGATTAGGAGCAGAGGCTAAAAAGTCACAGGAGACTTGACAAGGCCTTTACCCCCTACAGCAGCACATTAAATAATCACAATGTATGCAACACTATGCACAATGGTAAACAAGCACAGAAATGTCACTCAATCATCAATAATAGAGATCAGCTTCGAACCTTACTCATGCTACAGCAATGTAACGTTTATATACACTAGTGATTATTCTAAATTACAAAAGTATGTTAGCAAATCATTTCTATGTAAAGACAGCAGATCGCATGTATTATCATTGAGTAGTCTAACTAAATTATATTGCAACCTGTGGAACTTTATATGTTAAAGGGTGGCGGTAATTGTAAACAGGATTAGTATTTCTAAGCTCGCTTCGTCCAGGAGGTCACTTAAGTTTTCCTTAATTGCCCTTCGGTACGCCAGGATGAGCCTATAGCAATAAAGGTTGTGAATTCTGGGTATGCGATACTTCTCGAATAGCCCCACTGTCGTATAGTTGTAGCTTACATCTTCTAGAATACGTAAGAATTTCTTTTGGAGGATCAGTAGTTTAGAAAGTGAATGCCTGGAAGTTGTTCCCCAAGCTAAGCGCGAGTTGATGTGCGCGTTGTATATTGATTTTAGTGCCTGACGTGAGAGAAACATCGGTGCAGTATTCCCAAAATGGAGCAAATCCTGAAACGAACGTACTGTATGTGGGCATCCCAAGAATGTGGCTGAAGTGCACACCCAGAACCTTGACAGAATCAACTATGTCAACCGTTCTCCCATTTAAGTAGAGGCAATTCTGTAGATTAATATTCTTATTTCTTGGTCGGAAAACAATTGCTTTTGTTTTGGTGGGGTTTAGTTTCAGCATGTTCGCTTCAGACCATGTCAACAAATTGTGCAGTAACAAATTCGCTCTTGCGATTAATTCGTTAATATCCGTTCCAGAGAGAAACATGCTGGTGTCGTCAGCGTAAAGCACAAACTTGGTCCGGGAGCAGAGATTAACGACGTCATTAATATAGATGTTAAAGAGGAGGGGTTCCAGCAAACTACCTTGCGGAACTCCACGCGTAATAGGGCGTGGTGATGGCCGATGGTTGTGAATAACTACGGTTTGAACTCTGTTACTGAGGTAAGATTGAAGTAGGGACCGTGCTGAGCCCCGTACAGCATAGCACGAAAGTTTTTGTATTAAAGTACTGTGATTTAGACAGTCAAATGCTTTGGAGTAATTAGCGAAAATGCCAAGTGTGAGTTCATGAGTCAAGTTCATTTCATGAGTTCAATTTCGAAAATGTATTTCAATGGCAAATTGATGAAACTATTTGTACTTGGTGACAAACTGAATGTGCAGAAGAAAGTTGTTTACCCCATATTTTTCCGTTAAGCCGTTTTCTTATAATGGTCAAATGACACGTTTCGTGCCCCACACTGTATGCGTTCACGCTTGAGATATATGCATTTACATTGGCAGTCACTCAAAACCAACGCGCATCGGATACACAATCTTCACATCGAATACAGAAATAGCTTTAAAAAATTGAGCTGAAGGGAGGTGAGGAAAATTTCGAAAAACATTTTGAGGTGAGGTGAGGAAAATTTTTCAATAAAAAATTAAGGTGAGGTGACGAAAAATTTTCAAAAAAATTTTTAGGTGAGGTGAGATGAGGAAAATTTTTCTCCCAGGAAATTGAGGTGAGGGCGGGGCTAGTGAGGACAAACGCCCACCTCTGGGTATGCTGGACGTATAGGTGGAACAAGAGAGACAAGCTGCTCCGTGCACACCTAGGTATTTCTGGAAGGATACGTGCAAGAGCGGAACATTAGCAACGTTATATGAATAAAGTAAACCAGGCCTAGCGCGCGAGAAAGATACGATTTTACACTTGTCAATGTTAGCGACATTTCTCAAGTTGAACACCAATGAACTATTTTCCAAGAAATATACATTTTGAAGAATAGTAGGATCGGCTGAGGAAGTACTCTTTCGATAGATGACACAGTCGAATGTTAGAATTACGTGATGATTAAGTGATGGGAAGGTCGTTACTGTAGACGAGGAACAAAAGGGGGCACAAAACAGAGCCCTGCGGTATGCAAAAGGTAACGTTATCGTCAAAAGTAACATTGTCAAAAAATCGTCTTAACTTTTCGTATCTTGCTTCACGCCAAAAGTTAAAGGTAGAAACGTCAGCTTACCTTTCAGGCGAGGGAGACACGGCGGTCACATTCCTGGCAATTAAAACCTTTCCCAGACAAAAAATGACAGTTTTAAATATTCCTTTTTTCCCCGGACAATTACAGAGTGGAATGAACTGCCACAGGCTGTAGATGACTCTCCTACACTGCAATCCTTCTGCCACAATGTATCATGCTTTATCAATTCAATTTGTATGTGCTTATTTTTGTGTTTTGTTTTGTGTTCTTTTTTGTTGTTGTGTGTTAGCGCTGCGAAGCAACTGTGGCTATGAGCGGCGTTCAGACGTGGACAGATAGAGGGAGGACAGCAGGAATTTTGTGTTCCCACTCCTACTTAGGCCCGATGAAGGCCAGTAGTATTTCTAAAATAAAAATAAAAAATAAAAAAATGTTCTGATGAGTGTGGCGGAAAGACCCATTACGGGTATGCAGCATCACTCTCCTTGGGGGGCCAGATCAAACCCCTCTGATAGACCTATTAGTGTGCCGTACATACACCGCATTGCCCACGCTATTCAGAGAATGGGTTCCAGGTTTGGAAAAAAATGTTGTGTTCACTAAGACTACAAAGATTGATCCATGTGCTCCAAGGTGCTCCATGGTTAACAACAAAAGATCCCCTGCATCATGTGGTGTCCGCCGCTGATTGCCTTTTGTTAAATGTTCCCTGGAGTGTATTTACAGCATACCCCTCTCTTGCCGAAAACTCTATATTGAACAGACTGGGAGATACCTCAGCATTCGACTTGATGAACACGCAGCATCGCTTTGGAAAGCACTTTCGGGGTATTTGGCCGTCCATTGTAACGACTGCCGTTCCTGCTCCCCCAGCTTTAGTCACACGACCACTTTCCACAAAAGCGCGGAACGCCCTGTAACACGAGGTGCTGCATGCATTATCTCACTATCCAGTTCATTAACTGATTTGGAGAAAGTGTACATGGCAGATCGCTGATAACACTCGCTACTTCCCTTGTGTTCATTGATACGGTATCACTAGCTGGCTCGCACGTGCTTAAAGTTACCACATTTATGTTGTTTAAAATTTGGCACCGCCCCATATCTTGCGTATTTATATCTGTGTTTCAGAGTAAAACCCCAGTTGAGAGTCTCCTGGTGCTTGTGTGGTTCCTGCCTTGTCGTCATTCTTTGCAGCAGCGATTCTATTATGTTTATGTACCAACTACCCTGGTATAGACCTTTGATACACTCAAACTCTTGTAGAGGAGGTGGTGTTCCTCTACATGAGTCCTGACCGGCGATGGTGGAAGGTCCCAGCGGGCAGATGGTCGTGGCCTCACGCTAGGACGGTGCCGGTAGAACTGCTGTGCCAGCGCCGTAGCACGTGGCAGCAGAGGCACGTCTTCGTCATCACACACGGGCCGCCACATCACTCCCCCCCTCAGACGCGGAGCGGTGTAGAGCTGGCGGTTGAGGGCCGCGTCGATACATGAAGAGGAGGAAGACGGGCGACACGTAGTACAGGGACTGCTGGTCTTGCGTCTTGTGTTGAGTGGGCAGAAGAGCTGGCCGGGAGGGTTCCAGGGGCGGGCTGAAGCGGAGAGCAGAGTAGGCAGGTAGGCAGAACGTAATGCAGGATGGAGCGACAGAACCACGACCGGTTCGTGAGCGGTGAGCTCGTAGTGTCGCCAAGAAGAGTGCCGGGGAAGACCATCGCGAAGCACGGGGAGACCGGGAGAAGAACTCGGTGGCCTCCGTGCGTGTCCCCGGTGGAACGTTGGTTACTGTGCCTCTTGAGCGCCATTGGATGGGCTGCCAGCACCCTGTATCGAAGCCTGGTGGGAAAGCAAGGCGGGCAGGGTTCTTGGGACTGGCATGACGATGAGGATGGGGCCATGCAGCCGCAGCGGCGTACCGCGACCGGTATGGGAGCGTGATGCTCGTGAAGGTGCCGCTGGTGAATGCCCGAGGAGTGCCATCGCGAAGCATGTGGCGACGTGATGCAGAGCGAGAGACCATGGCGATGCGAGCTGAGTAGATGAGCGAGCTGAGTAGAACCATGGTGTTGCGCGGCCGGGCGTTGCGATGAGTGGAGCCGCGGTGAATTGGCGTCGTCGCCTAGCGGTTCCTCGGTAGAACGTTGCACCGTACCTTCGGAGGTGGGCTTGCAGTAATTTGGGATGGTGCTTGGCCGAATTATGCCGAACATGGTGTTCGTTGTTCGGGTCACCAAATGTAGAGGAGGTGGTGTTCCTCTACATGAGTCCTGACCGGCGATGGTGGAAAGTCCCAGCGGGCAGATGGTCGTGGCCTCACGCTAGGACGGTGCCGGTAGAACTGCTGTGCCAGCGCAGTAGCACGTGGCAGCAGAGGCACGTCTTCGCCATCACACACGGGCCGCCACACTCTCTACTGACCTCGTCGAACTCCGCTACTGAGAACGCAGTATGTACTGTACGTAGGGGTGATACTTTTAGGGGCGTTTTGCCCCAGAGCACTTGTACGTGTCACGTGACATGATGCTACTGCTCGATATAATATTTGTAAATGAGAAGTGTAGACAGCAGCTGCAGCTCCTACTCTATCGTCTTAGCGTACGTAAGGAATAACGTGGTGGTTCTGCGCACTGTGCGAAGCTCTCTGTGTTTTGCGCGTGCGCAGAACCACCAACACTATCCCTTGAGTACGCAAAGACGATAGCGTACGATGCAGTAAAACTCCCTCTTGCCCACGCACGGTGGCGAAGGGAGCGCTGTGCTTACGACTTACACGTGCATGACCCAATGGGAGCCGGGAAGACTTCTGGCTGAAACAGTAGATATTAGTCTTTATATGTGGACTCACGGATTGTTGTTTTTGGTATTGCTGTTTTTCTTTTCTTGTTTTTATTCTGAGCGAACAAGATCACAACAGCATCAATAGTGGGTTTTAGTGCATGTTTTAGCAACCAACCACCAACTCTTACGTACGCTATAGCGTACGTAAGAGCTGGTGGTTGGTTGGTGGTTGGCTGGCGGTTCGTTGCGTTGGTGGTTCTGCGCACGCGCAAAACGTAAAGAGAGCTTCGCGCATTGCGGATGACCACGACGCTATACCTTACGTACGCAAATCTATAGCGTACGATGCACTAACACCGTCTAACGTATTGATGGCCGACTGTTAGCTGTGCAAATGCCTCCTCTAAAAAGATGCCTGCCGTAGCTCTCCCACAGGGAGGCCACCAGGGATTTCCCTACACCCTCCCTGCATTTTTGCACCCCCCCTGAAATTTCTCAGGTGACCCCAACCAACTCGGCCACCAGCACGTTCTACTGGTAGTGGGTCCGGCGCAGCGAATTACATCATGTACTGTCAAACTTGGGCTGTAGGACCACAGCCATGCAGATGATGGTAGCATACATTTCTCTCAAATCATTTGAAAGTGACTGTTTAATATGCATATATTGCGCGCATATACGAGCAAAAATGCATGCGGGCACGCAAACTCAATGTGGATCATGAAGAACCATTTGCGCCCAACTCAATCAAGCGAGGTATTCTGCTTTTTTCGTCTAAGGTTTTCACCATTTGTTGCTAGGTATTCATTGAGCTTCGTGAAACAAGGTGCTAGTTTTTTTTCTTCGTCGGTCGTGTCATTATGCATCTTAATGTTGAAATGCCGTTCATAATGAATCTGTATTCTAGTGTACTGTGTTCTAACATGCACATATAAAACGGGAAAGCTGTGCAGATATGTCACCATTGTGCCACGATTCTTTCCGTGTCTAAGAAAAATTCCGTAGGCGGAACCTTCACCAAGCATACCCCCCCCCCAGCAATGAATTTCTGGGGACATCACTGGAGGCCACTGCGAGAGTTTTCCGGCCGCGCCAAGTGTGTCGCCACGGTAGTATCGTTTGGGGCGCCATCACTTCACAAGACTCCTTCACCATGAAAACAAAACCCGACTTAATATATAATATATAATATAAACCCGAAGCTGGCTGATGAAATCAAAGAGATTCTCAGTGCTGAATGCCCTTCACGTCCAGACCTCGAGTTGAAGCTTTCTCTCCTTACCGCGAAGGCCACCGTACTCGCAGGTATGGACAGCGAAATAGCGGTGCTGGTCGACGATCAAGAGATTGATGCTGAGGCGCAAGGTTGTGATCAGTACCTGGAAACTATCGCTCAGGCAACATTCAGTGCCAATCGACACCTCTCGCAATGCGTCGTACAGTTGCCTTCAAGCGCCCATGACAGGCCATCCATCTCTAACGGAACAGTGGCCCCACGTCCTCCCGCAACCGGGCCACGCGTGCCCAAACTTCGGATTGACTCGTTTGCGGGAGAGTTATCAGCATGGCAATCGTTCTGGGATCAATTCAACTCCGGTGTGCACGAGAATTCGTCTCTGTCGGCGATAGCAAAATTTCAATATCTGCGTTCGCTTGTGAAGGGAAAGGCTGAACTGGCAATCAAGGGACTCGACTTGACTGCGGACAATTATCCGGCAGCCATCAGTATCTTAAACCAACAGTTCGGCAATCGGGATCGACTCATCACAGAGCATATGGGACAGCTTTTAGAACTCCCTCATGTAAGATCATCTGACGACGTGACGAAGCTCCGCTGCCTTCATGACACTGTAAGAGTACGGATGCGGAATTTGAATAGCTTACAAGTTCCCGAGAGCGCTTACAGCATAGTACTTATGACGGCGCTGCTACAAAAGCTCCCACCGGACATGGAGCTAGAGTATTATCGGCATCACGCGCAACAGCTATCTGGAACCGTGGCCAGGCACGTAGCAACTGAATCACGAGAGGTTCCTCCGGTAGCCGACACCGGTACTCTTGACTCTCTAATTTCCTTCCTTCAGCGAGAAATAGAGCACCGAGAACGAATGGTGCCACGGAAAAGGGAAGCTACATCTCATCAGGCGGACTCTCTTTCATTTTGCCCGACCCCTAAAATCGCTTCTGCCGCAGCGCTCAATACCATCGCTGACTCGACAATTCGAGAGCGAAAGCCCTTTCCGTGTCTCCTTTGTGGATCCAACGATCATTCCGTTGCAAATTGCGTTATCACCACCACCCCAGAGCGAAAGCTTGTAAAATTGCGACAAGCGGGATGCTGTTTCAAGTGTGGCAAACCACGGCATCTGGCTAAAGACTGTCGCACTGCCAAGCGACTTTCCTGTTCAAACTGTACCGGCAAACACTTGACATCCTTGTGTTGCAAGAACGTGCAAGCTACGCATGCATCATCGGTGGATTACGCGATTAGCTCAGATCAGCATGACTTACCGCCCCCACCTCTTGGGAATTCCTTGCATGACGGCGCCGCCACCTCCATCAACGTTTCTAGTGTTCACAATGGCTCAGTCATCCTACTTCAAACGGCAAGATCATGGGTCGCAGCCCCGCGTTCCCCTAAGAGAAAGCTCATCCGTATATTGCTTGATGGAGGAAGCCAACGGACGTTCATCCGCAAGGATGTTTCAGCACAGCTACGATGCCCCACAGCAGGTCACGAACAGCTTGCTATCTTCGCAGTAGGACGCCGTGCAAATGCCGAAACCTTGTCTCGCCGGGTGCGAATGTCACTGACGCCACTTTTGGCCCACGACCATCTGGAAATAGAGGCCATTGAGTTCCAAGATATGTGTGTGGGAAACTTTCCAATTCCAGCAGCCGCCATCAGTGACCAACTCGTTGAATCTGGTATTCCCGTTGCGGACGATATTGCCTCTCGACTCGACATACCTGGCATCTCATTGCTAATAGGCTGCGATTACTACTGGCACGTCGTCACCGGCGAAGTGAAGAAATTGTGTGATGGTTTCGTGGCCGTAGAAACAATCTTCGGCTGGGTACTACAAGGTCCCCAACCAGGAGAGCTCAAACTTTCACGTCCACCCCCATTGGATACACATCTCCTACACGTTCAAGCTCAAGACGTAACTATAACCAAAGAACTACAAAAAATCTGGGACATTGAGCACCTCGGGATCAACGGGACGATAACTCCCCCCTGAGAACGGACGACAATACGATAGTGCAACGATTTTCCGAGTCTGCGCGGCTCAGTGACCATCGTTACACAGTCCGACTTCCTTGGAGAGGTGATGTGCAACTCCTAGGCGATAACAAGGAAGTAGCCCTGAAGCGTCTGGCTATCCTCACCCGCACTCTCCGAAGAGATAAAACACTTCTCCAAACGTATGACACGACTATCCGGCAGTATCTGGAACATCATCACGCAGAAAGGGTTACCGATACGTCAACTGATGCATCTCAGGCTTATTACATGCCCCACCACGCGGTCATACGCGAAGATCGTGAAACTACCAAAGTCCGAATTGTTTTCGACATAAGCTCCAAAGCACCCGGAGCACAATCATTGAATGACATCCTCGAACCCGGTCCTAATCTCAACCCCGACATGCTGAAGCTATTACTCACTTTTCGCTTACAGAGAATCGCAATCATAGCCGACATTGAGAAGGCTTCCCTTCAAATTCTTCTGGACGTTCAGGACCGAGACTTCCTTCGTTTCTTCTGGTATGAAACCACTCCGTCCGTAGAAGGTCAGTTGCCCCGACTCGAAATATGGCGCATGACACGCGTTCCCTTTGGCGCTACGAGTAGCACTTTCCTTTTAGCTGCCACTATACATCATCATCTGCAGCACCAGGTGGCTACTTATCCGTGGACGACAAGTCGACTGAAAGCACGGTTCTATGTTGATGATCTCGTCACTGGCGCCGAGGATACCCAGGAAGTCATGAAACTTTTCCGGGAAACTCTTCAGATCTTTGAAACTGCAAGCATGCCAGTCCGGAAATGGCTCACAAACAGTCCCACTCTTCAGCAAGAGTTTGAACGCTCAGGCTACACGCGAGTGTCAACTGTATCTGCTAAGGTGTTGGGCATCACTTGGCATACCGGTCGGGATGACCTGACATGCTCTCTCACTTCCATTTCGGAGTTCCTCAAGTCCAGTCAATGTACGAAGCGCCACGTCTTACGTAGTGTCTCCCGGCTTTTTGATCCCTTCGGGTTTTTGGCGCCGTTCACGATAACCCCCAAGATTCTCTTCCAAAGCCTCTGGGAAGAAAAAACACCATGGGACGCTACCCTCACGACTGCAAGTTCAATCGTATGGAACACCTGGTGCTCAGAGCTCAACCAACTTACGTCCTTTGCGCTCCCACGTATTCTCGACCCAGATAGCCCCGACCTTGTCTCAACTTTCTCGCTGCATGCCTTTTGCGATGCCAGCCCGCATGCGTATGGGGCGGTTGTTTACTTTCGCAACCCAAAGACTTGCCGTGTCACCTTCGCCGTTGCCAAATCGCGAGTGGCCCCTTTGAAACGTCAGAGCCTTCCCAGGCTAGAGCTAATGGCAGCTGTCCTTGCAGCCCGATTACTCAAGACCGTCACAGAGGCATTCTCAATCGTGCGCGACAACTGCAACGCCTGGACAGATTCTATGATTGCCCTTTCCTGGATTCGGACGGCACCTTCACGCCTAATACCTTTCGTAAGCCATCGTGTCTTAGATATTCAACGACACGTTCCCCCTCATCTGTGGAGACACTGTCCTGGATGAGAAAACCCTGCCGACCTCCTTACCCGTGGGGTATCTGCCACAACACTAACACAGAGCTCTCTATGGGTATCCGGCCCTCCCTGGCTCCAGCAGGCAACGACATTCTGGCCCCCAACACCAAACCCGGTTGAATCACCGCCAGATGCCATCGAGCTCAATGCACAGCTTGACGTAGATGTCTCCCTACTACTTGTTCCCGGACCTCCGACTGAGGCTGTGCTCTCTATAAACAACTTTAGTAGCTTTACCCGTCTACTCGCAGTAACGGAATGGATTTTTCGCTTTATTCAACGTGCTAGAAGATCAACTAATGCTGCTCCACAGCATGGCAACGCTCATCTGTCAGCCGACGGCTTGCACAGAGCCGAGCAATATTGGATCAAGACTGTACAGCAAGAGGTATTCGGACCAAATCCTGCCGTTCATGAAAATCTGCGAGACCTCTCAGTCTTCATCGATACCGAAGGTATCCTCCGGCTCACGACTCGGCTAGTTTTCAGTGGGCTGAATTCCTCCACGATCAACCCTATAATTCTTCCCGGCAAGCATTATTTCACGTGGCTTATGATCACGTACACCCACGTAAACCAGATGCACACCGGGGTTCAAGGCACCCTCGCTCAACTGCGTGAGAGGTTTTGGATCATACGTGGACGTCAAGCAGTCAAAAGAGTCATATATGCGTGTGTCGTCTGCCGCCGGTTCGGGAGTAAGGCCACACGCCAAGCCACGGCTTCGCTTCCTCCAGATCGTCTCTCCAGAACCGAACCCTTTCATGTCACGGGGCTTGACTTCGCAGGCCCGATCTACTATCGTACTGACCGCTCGAGCACCACTCCGAAGTCATATATCGTCCTATTTACGTGTGCTGTCACTCGCGCCGTCCATCTAGAATTGGCATCCTCAATGACCACAGACGATATTCTACAAGCCTTCAGACGCTTCATCGCTCGTAGGTCGATACCTGCCAAAGTGTACTCTGACAACATCCGGACATTCAAGCGGGCCTCCACGGACCTTGCCGAACTTGGCTGGCTCATCCATGCCGAACCCGTCCAGCGCTACTGCGCAGTTTACAATATCCAATGGGTATTCATCGCCGAGCGCGCAGCCTGGTGGGGCGGGTTCTGGGAACGGCTGGTGAGATCAGTCAAAGACGCCCTGCGCAAGACTTTAGGACGTAGCTCACTGACGTTCGAGCAGCTGACAACCATCCTCACTGAAATTGAGGCCACGATCAATTCGCGTCCATTGACATACCTCTCCGACGATCCCAGAGACCTTTCACCACTCTGTCCATCTCACTTTCTGGTTGGAAGGCGCCTGACTCTCCTACCTGAGCATCCTCAGACCAGCTGTACCACTGATGAAACCCGTTCCTCGCTTATCGAGAAGGCAGATCTCCGACGGGTGATGCTGGCGAGCTTTTGGCGCAGGTGGACCCGCGACTACATATGCGAGCTGCCTTCCGCTCATCGCTTCCAGTGCAGGGATATCGTACCCTACAAGGTGGGCGAGCTAGTGCTCCTGTCCTCCAAACCACAAGGAAGAGCAGTGTGGCCACTTGCACGTATCTCTGAGGTACAGCCAGGACGCGACGGAGTCATCCGAGCGTTCTGGGTAGTACTTCCCAACGGATCAGAAATACGTCGTCCCGTCCAGAACCTCCACAAGCTGGAGCTTTGACTGGAGCTGATACCTGCGGCCTCAATTATCTCAGCTTCTCATCTTCGCCCGGGGAGTGTAAGAAATTGGACGACGATAACGTGTGCCAGGTGTTCCTGGCACCTGCGCGCGTGTTCGATTTGTTTCTTCCTTTTATGACGGCCCACCATTTTCCACAGGTGTACTTCTTCTACAACAACTGGACAGAGTGCGAGCCTACGTTTCTTTGGGTAAACTCGTTCTCCTCGATTTAGAATGTGTGTGTCACGTGGTCACGTTCCTCCAACCGCCAGCAAGCAATCCGAAACTTTGGGCGCGAGCTTTGAACCGTTGACCGTTGGAGTGGCAGCAGCGGAAGGTGGAAGCTGGTGCGTTCGTGTGCGCTTTGTATCAACCTGTATTTTTCAAAGTAAGCAACCGTAGAAATATTATGAGTTATGGTGAAGGTGCCTGGGTGGGTGCGTGAACTGTTGTGCGATTTTATATTGCACAGATGTGATAGACACCAGTTCCGGATACATGGATATACGCCAAGCAAAAGCGCACTGGTAAGAATAAGAATACTCGTATCTCTGCGAAGGTAGTTAGTACGTGCAGAAACCGGAATTGCATTATTCACATTTGATCGATTATTTTCAGGTCCTTCGAGGTGCAGAGCACCGAAACTGCTTTCCCGGAAGCGGTGTGTACGTACAGAAATCCACATTGGCAAGCCAAAGAACCTGGCAAATATATAAAGACCGCCTGAAAGCCAAGCTTCATTATACTGGAAAGCAAGTCATAAAGCATGCCTCCTCCAGAAGAGGCTCGTTACGAAGAAACTCTGTGATGTGTTTGTTAACTATGTAATTATACTTTTTTGCAACGCCTGCGTAGCGATTTCGAGAAAAGTAGTTACATCATATTTGCATATCTATGAATAAGCTTGATGAATACAGTGTTTCCGTTCCAATATCTGTGTTTGTCACTTTCTGACGTCCGCCTCGTAAACCAGTAGAACCATTAATGAAAGGCACAGAACCGCAGCTCCGGAGAGGCCGTAGAGCGCTCCGCCATGTTGGATAAGCATGAAAAACAGCGTCCTCGGACGAATGCGGTACCCACCGCCTTATCCAAAATCATAGCGAATGCGCATGCGCAGAATTGGTCTTGCAACCACTGGGGTCGTATTTGGCGCTGCTGCTGCCCGAAAAAACGTCCCCATTGCGATCAATGGGAGTGCCCCATCCCTGGCTTTCCCATTGATACCGGCCTGCCGCCGTGTTGCGGGCGCACGCCACGCGTGGTGAGCAGTGAGCAGTGAGCAGTGAGCCACGTGGTGAGCAATGAGTCCCTGGAGGGGCGCATTTGCCTTTGCTCCTTGGATAAGTGATATGCAGATCTCGCAAGAAATGTTCTCGATTGCCGCACGGGCGATGTAGCCACCAACCATTGCGATGCTTGCACACACAGAAAAAAAAAGGTGTAAAATTCTACCTTTCTGGGTGTAAAGGCGTTGATACAGATTTCCTACCTTTTTTGGTAGAATTGGATGGGGTAGAACCATTCTACCCCTCCATTTCTATCCTCTTAGGAAGAACAGTTGTACCTTTATGGGGGTAGTTATTTCTACCCCCATTGGTAGAACTGTTCTGCCCCCCATGTGAATTGCTCTATCTTGCCAGAGAAGAATAGTTCTACCTGTTGGGAAGAAATATTCTCCCAGAGGAGGTGGAATGCACCTCTCAGGGACATTGATTCTACCACATGGGGCTGTTATTTCTACTCTGTCGGGTGAACATTTCTGCCATCGATGTAGGATTTTTGTACCCCATTTGAGACGAATACTTCTACCCACTGGAAAGAGATACCCTACCAAAAAAACGTGGAATAGTTCCCCCATTTCTGGTGCATCCATTCTACCCTGTGGGGCAATCGTATCTACTCCATCGGTTGAATATTTTTGCCATTCCTATGATATCTTTGTACCCTATTCGAGAAGAATAGTTCTACTTCTGGGAAGAAATACCCTACCAAAAAAGGGGGAATAGTTCCCTCATTTGTGCTGCATCCGTTCTACCGCATGGGGCAATTCTACCTCTACTCCATCGGCTGAATATTTCTGTAGAATGATACAAGGGGCCCATCCCTACATGCAACAAAATTGACAAAAGTGCTTGCATGAAGTGTGAACAAGTAGGCCCTCTTTATTGAAGGGAAACACACGTATGGGGAGCACTGAAGAGTTGTTACTACTACTGCCAATAGCAATTTTTGCTATTGGCAGTAGTTTTCCCACCCTCACGCCAGCAAGCGCGGACAACACGGAAGATTGTGCCAGCACCCATTGCGGAGATGGATTTCTCCTCTCCGCAGAGCTGAAAACGCAAGCTGGATGGGTGGTTGCCAGATCCGGACAAGTTTCGACAAAGAGGGCAAGTTCACAAGCCAACAGAAGAGGAATGGAATATGCTCTTTGCCAAACTGGTGCAGGACTACGACCTGTGAGTGCCGGTACACTTCCCCGCTACAGTGACCTGTATGTGCCGTCAGTAGTCAGAAGCAATGCTGCAGTGTTGACTGAATTACATGACCCTCAAGCCATGAACATGGATTGGGACACCCTGTTAAAAAATTGCAGTGACTTGGCAGATAGGCTACACATTGACGATGCAGCAGTAGCAGCTGTTGAAAAGGCCACGAGAAAGCAAGCTCAAGCACCACAGTGGTACATGTACAGCACAGGGAGTGTAACCGCATCAAACTTGAAGTCCGTTTGCCGCACAAGTATCACAAATCCATCTCGTAGCCTTATTCGGAAAATATGCTACTCACAGTTCTCAAGTAAAGAAGTCCGGTATGGCAGAAAGAACGAGGCAAATGCACTGACTAGATACAAAGCAGTTGCATCTGAGGTACATGTCAATGTGAGATTGAAGGAGACAGGCCTCTTACTTTCGAAGTCCCACCCATTTTTTGGAGCAACAGCCGATTTGGTTGTCGAATGCGACTGCTGTGGGCTTGGCACAGTTGAGGTCAAGTGCCCCTACACCGTGAGAGATTCTACCTTACGTGACTTGCTTACTAGGACACCGCCAAGTGTGTATGAACATGAGGGTGAACTGCTACTTGTGCCTGACCATGCGTATTACTTTCAGGTCCGGGGTCAGATCTTTGTGCAGGGAGCTAAATAGCGGGACTTTGTCCTTTGGAATGCTAGGGAGATCAGTATTCAGCGGATACTGCCTGTTGCTACATTCATCTTCCAGGCATTGGAGGAAGCTAAAACGTTCTTTCATCATGCACTGCTGCCAGAGCTAGTAGCAAAATGGTTCACTTGTGAAAATGAAAACTTGCCACCGCCTTCAAGCGACAGTGTCTTTTCAAGTGTCTCACACCCACATATGACGTGAAAATGTGGCTGTTCTGTTGATGGTAGAGGTATAGAATGTTCAATGCTTGCAATAAAAGGCACTATACTGTTTATTGGTACGACATACCATATGATATGAGAATGTTACACACAAAGATATGAGAATGCATGCTCACAAAATATTAATGAAATAAAGTTAATTCACCATACGAAAGTATAACACTAATAACCTCTATCTGAGGGCTGCGATACGAACCGTGCTCACTCGCTAGGGACAACTGAGTTGCACAGGTTTACGAGGGCACAACATACTGTTGCGATTTTATCGTCATCGTTATCAACGTCATCCTTATCAAGCTTCGACAATAGTCGACTGTAGTAGTAAAGGGCCTTGTCCAGACTACGGCGGTGAAAGTTAGAAACATGGACCCCTGGGCCCTGCCCTGAGCCCTGCGCGTATTTTTCCCCGCGCGACGCGTGTGCGGAGGGTTGTCCGCGCGCTTATAGGCGGGGGAGGGCTGCGCGTGCGCTCATCGTAGCGTATTTTCAGCCTGGGCAGACTTCTTTGGCCGACTTCACATATTTTTTTCCAATACAACAGGTGAGCGGTTTACATGCAGAGACATGCAAAGAAGGGTCATACACAAAAAGTACAAGCGAAAATATATTTATTAATGCCAATCAAGTTGAGATATATTTATTAAAGCCAATAGTGCTGGGAATTGTGCCAATTGTGATGCCAATCAGGTGAAGGAGAAAAACCCAGCCGAAAAACATTCACCACCTGTAACAGGGCGGTGCTCGGGTGGAGGGCTGCTGTGGTGGGCGGAGCGTGACCGGAGCGCTGCGTGCGCGCTTACCCTTCACACTGGGCTGACTTCTTTCACCATTTTCCTACTTGGGCCGACTTCCTTCCCGCAACAGGTGGGCGGCGCTCGAGTGGAGGGCTGCTGTTGGGGGCGTCGCGTGGCCGGAGGGCTGCGTGCGCGTTTACCATTCATCCTGGGCCGCCGACGCTCGTCATTTTTCAGCCTGAGTCGACTTGAATCGTAATTTTTCCAGCTACAACAGGTGTGCAGTAGGCTGTTTACATGCAAAGGATAGCCATACACAAAAGTACAAGTGAAAATATATTTATTAAAGTCATTAGGAATTATGTTATGAGTCTGCGTGAATGGGAAAAACTTAGCCAAAAATCTGAAATAGAAGGAACACAATACACGTAACAAAGAATATACTTATTACAGGTATGATACATCAGCATTGAATAGGTATCACAAATCAAACACAATATTTTTATTAACAGTAATCACAAGTTTTCAATGAATCAGAAGTGATAACACACTTAATCAAAGAAGATATTCTTAATCAATATGATTATAAACAAAATTACAAATTGTATTATAAAAAGTCTAATAATCCTACACGCGAGAACCATCAGTGCAATAGTGGGAAGTTCTGATAGTTGTATGTAGTTAAATGTGAACAGCACAGACCTGGAAGACTATGGGACACGAACACAAGAGGAAATAAAATCTATACCACTACAAAGAAGATATTCCTAATCAAAACAACATAGTAATCTATCATTCAGAAAAAAAAAGAAAAAAATCAAACTCATCAGAAAATAGACATGTTAAAAATGAACTTCACCACATAGCACGCTCCTAGCCAACAGACAGAACAAAAGAGGAAATAAAATCTATACCACTACAAAGAAGATATTCCTAATCAAAACAACATAGTAATCTATCATTCAGAAAATTTAAAAAAATCAAACTCATCAGAAAATAAACATTTTAAAAATGAACTTCACCACATAGCACGCTCCTACCCAACAACCAGATCTGATGATATCTGCCCCGATTTGTTGAAGACGGGTGCTGATAGATGTATGGAAGACCGCGGAACACGAACGACAAGACGAAATAAAATATATACCACTACAAAGAAGATATTCTTAATCAATATGTTGACAATCAAATTTCAAATTGTATTAGAAAAAGTCTGAGACGTGAGAACCATCATTGCAATAGCGTGATGACAGAGATGATAACAGAGGAAAATAATCAATCACTGAACCATCATAAAATCGACCAATATACAATTTTCATTCTAACAAACACTACGAACCTTGATGGAGGTATCCAAGACGTAGAAAATATGCACTGTTTTCACTCTTTTCCTCAAAGCCAGGAGACTTTATGTCTCTATCTATGTGACCATAGCACCGCGCATGCTTTACCACTCAAAGGGTTAAGGGCTATATTATTTCGTCCAGCAAACGGGGCGCTCTAGAGGTCAGATAAGAGAGTTCAAAGGCGATATAGTTTATTGTGCAGCGCAAATAGATGTCGATATCACTCGCGGGGGTCACTATCTTTTCGCATCCTTTACCTGAAACGGAAATCTTTCGTCAAAGTGGTTGACAAGTCGGCTAAGTTTGTAGAAATGCGATATTGTTATTGAAGATGTAGAGAAAGTCCAACTTATTAATTGGTAGCAACGATACTCAATCAAAAACGAGAAACAAATTTAATTACCTCAATTTTTGTAATATCTTGCAACAGAAATTTCTAATGAACCACACAGAAATATCAAATGTGAAATGCAACTCACAGTTATGAGGCATTCCAATCTTAGAGGGATTAGGGGCTATATTACTTCGTCCAGCAAACGGGGCGCTCTAGAGGTCAGATAAGAGAGTTCAAAGGCGATATAGTTTATTGTGCAGCGCAAATAGATGTCGATATCACTCGCGAGGGTCACTATCTTGTCGCATCCTTTCCCTGAAACGGAAATCTTTCGTCAAAGTGGTTGACAAGTCGGCTAAGTTTGTAGAGATGCGATATTGTTATTGAAGATGTAGAGAAAGTCCAAATTATTAATTGGTAGCAACGATACTCAACCAAAAAAAAAACGAGAAAAAATTTAATTACATCAATTTTTGTAATATCTTGCAACAGAAATTTCTAATGAACCACACAGAAATATCAAATGTGAAATGCAACTCAGAGTTATGAGGCATTCCAATCTTAGAGATACTTACTTATGTCAATCGAGTGAACAATTGAAACAAATGCAAGACAATAATTATTTCAGGCAGTAAGTTCACAACTCATAGAGTATCAGACGAGTGAATACTTGAAACAAAGTCAAAACAATAATTCTCACGACAGGTGGAGATTATAGCATTCTAAACCAGATAATAAAATTTTAATCAATAAAATAAACATAGATATGCTTTTAATTAAGTGTAGATGTGCACTTGAAAACAGAACAGACAATTGCTCTACATTGAAAAGATGGACAGATTTTGTACTCGATACCATAAGTCATAGGAAGATGTGATAAAAAACTGCTTCGAAAAGCTGCTTCGTCTTCGACGACGCGGGTGACCCTTTCTTCGAGTTTTATGAAAATTTCATTCTGAAAAGATTCGTAACTTTTAATATCCACGACATAAAGTATTCGCATTATGTTATAGTGTATACAGAAAATATCAATCCATTCGATTAACTTCCCTGACGTCATGAAAGAGTGCACGTCAAAGTGAGCGAACTAAAGCTTGCGTATTGTGAAATTACACATTCTACAACACTGATCATAAATCGCAACACATGTTCAAATTTTAATTAAACTCTTACTGATGTATGGTAGTCACCACTTCTCCTGAATGTGAATGGATAAATTTTAGCATGTAATCCACAATCAAAATATCTTGTATAGTAGGTTTGAGTATATGCACAACTTTTTAATCTATATCTTTAGAAAAATGCAAGAAAGAGCGTGCACTTTTGACATTGAAAATTTAAAGAAGAAGATGATCTGTAGTGTGGAATTTGTGTTTTACAACGATATGAGCTAAAGACTTAATTAAAGTATGGCCTTTCCATCTGTAGTGCCCGGATGCTATGACACTAAAATAATGTGATAGTTTTTCTGTATGGTTACGGGAAATCTCGAGTATATTTTGTGAATTGGATCTACGTTTATGTGTGACCTGCGCTGATCTGCTTATTATAATTAATATAACATGTCTTCCATTGTGTTTATGCATAACGCTCATCTTCATTGAATGTTGGTTAAGCACTTCTGAATGCGGTTGTGTGATCCGCTTCTCCCAAAATCTGATTGCCACTTGGAAATTATTTCATATACGTTTGTGTGCCGTGTGTTACGAAGACTACGTGATTAGAAATGTAGACTTGGCTTGCACGTCATGCTCGTAAAATCTTTCGTTTGCATTGTGGCATCTGATAATAGATTCGCTTTTCGCGAAGGCTTCGTATTATCTCCCAGGCACTGAACCCGAATGCGATTGTAAAAGTCGATGACACTGTGTCGCGAACGCTTTGAGTTATCCTGCCGCAATCAGTTATCTTGCCTTATTTCCCCTTTTGCCATATCTTGGACGGCTCATTTTTCCTATCCAGTCATACAAACGGACAACTGTGATGACAAAAATATTTATTTATTTGTTCTGTACTCCAATCGAGTTGCCTTGTCAAAGACGCCTTTTCTTCTTCCTTTAGTATGTCTGGGCTAGTGCAACTGATTGAGAAATGTATATGCACTGTGGAATTTCATTTATGAAATATGATAGGTTTTCACATGAGATTAGTGATCCTTTTGTAATCATAGACTGATGTATCATGTCTCTAAATTTCAATGACCGATCCTTCTCCGGCAATTCTATCCTTCGGGTGTTGAACTTGTACAGAGTGTAGTCGAGTAAAACCTATTTGGTGGTCAGGTCTCATTCCATATGAGAATTCTTAAACAAATTGTGTAATATCCGTTTCCTTTGCGATCACTGTTCTCAGACTAGCCATGCTAAATGTAAGGTGTTTTTCATTGTGATGCGTAGAATTCATTAGAATGATGACAAAGATTACATTTATTGTTTCAGTTATAGACTTGTTTATTTCGATAAATTACAGTTCTATTTCAAACTCTGAAGTTTTCGTTTGTTGTCTTCATTGATAAATTCCGAAGACATTAAATAGTTTATTCTGATTATTGGGCGCTTGAACCCAGCATTGATTAACGCAGGCGCTATGTTGTCGTCGTGTTTGTATTGCTTCAACAACTTGCACTTTGTCGCGATGAACTTGCACAGTCTCTTAATGATGTTTCCTTTCTTTGTATGAAGATAATTGAATGGCGTACAAGATAGTATTAGATGAAAATCGTCCGGTGGTCCACTGCAAATTGATATGTTTGTTGAGTTTCAACAGGTGATAATAGATCAGACCTTGCACGGCAATATTGAACTTCTGTTGATTCGACATCGTTGCAGAGACTGGTGGAAGAGAATAATTGCGTTGCCGTGGTATTGGAATATATCACGTGATAAGATTTTATGTACTTTCCATCTCAGATATGTGTTATTTCAACAAATCCGTAATGAATCGTGCGATATAGACCGCTTGTATATGATAATTTGATCCGACTGCTTTCTTGATGGACGCAATGCCCATTGCAATGATTACAATTACATCTGGTCTAGTGTATTTCAATTCTTCGTTGGCAAACCTCAAAAACTCCGCCATCAATCCCAGTGGCCCTTCCGACGTTGATGTGCAGATATTTTTATAAGTATTTGTATAAGTATAAGTATAGTAAGTAAGTATATAAATTCTTGCACCTTCAGTTCTGTAGTTTGTACCATTTCTCCGAATACGACCATGTCTAGGACGTATTGAAATGCAGCGATAATGAAATGGTTTCGCGGCTCCTCCTTTTCGAAGCAATTTTTTATCACATCTTCCCATGACGTATGGTATCGAGTACAAAATCTGTCCATTTTCTCAATGTAGAGAAATTGTCTCTTCTGTTTTCAAGTGCACATCTACACTTAATTAAAAGCATATCTATGTTTATTTTATTGATTAAAATTTTATTATCTGGTTTAGAATGCTATAATCTTCACCTGTCGTGAGAATTATTGTTTTGACTTTGTTTCAAGTATTCACTCGTCCGATACTCTATGAGTTGTGAACTTACTGCCTGAAATACAGTGAAACCTTCCTATGTTGGACACCCGCGGTGCAGCCGAAGCGTGTCCCACTTATAGAGGTGTCCGAGTTACAGAATATGAGGGAAACAAAAAATGGAAAGATCACAGCTGTGTTGCCAGAAATGTCCCCCTTCTTCAATTTATGGTCCTTCGTGGTACCTGGTTGTAGTGGTACCTCTACCCATTCTTCACTGATAATTATTACTGATTTTGGTAGATTCAATTCCGTTCAGATTCCACTCAATGGCATTACCTCTGGAGCTTTTCGAGCAGCCAGGACATGTCACTGAATCGTCAGCCCGCTTTTCATTGCTTTGGTGCAGTGCGGGTTCAAAGGCTCTAGACAAACCGAAGACAAGTGCTCACACAAAGAATTACAATGTAGACTGACAGCACTTGTTTTTGGACTCGAAAAACTAAAGCAAGAAAATGCTGAGACCAGTATAGGGGAAAAAAGGGGCGAAAGTGAAGGCCACTGGCTCATTTTGAGTCTTTGGTGCAAAGATGGGCCGAGATTGAGGTAATTTGGCCAGGGTTTTGTCCGACTTAGCAGGGAAAACCCTGTCCTACTTCCGGGATAGGGAGGTGTCCGACATAGAGAATTTCGTCCCCATGTAGTTTCAATGGGAGCCTGCCTGTGCAATGAAATCTTGTCCGACATGGGGAGTTGTCCGAGGTAGGGAGGTGTCCGACTTTGGAGGTTTTACTGTAATTATTGTCTTGCATTTGTTTCAATTATTCACTCGATTGACATAAGTAAGTATCTCTAAGATTGGAATGCCTCATAACTCTGAGTTGCATTTCACATTTGATATTTCTGTGTGGTTCATTAGAAATTTCTGTTGCAAGATATTACAAAAATTGATGTAATTAAATTTGTTTCTCGTCTTTGATTGAATATCGTTGCTACCAATTAATAATTTGGACTTTCTCTACATCTTCAATAACAATATCGCATCTCTACAAACTTAGCCGGCTTGTCAAGCACTTTGACGAAAGATTTCCGTTTCAGGGAAAGGATGCGAAAAGAAAGTGCCCCCGGCGAGTGATATCGACATCTATTTGCGCTGCACAATAAACTATATCGCCTTTGAACTCTCTTATCTGACCTCTAGAGCGCCCCGTTTGCTGGACGAAATAATATACCCCTAACCCTTTGAGTGATAAAGCATGCGCGGTGCTATGGTCACATAGATAGAGACATGAAGTCTCCTGGCTTTGAGGAAAAGAGTGTTTGTTGGAATGAAAATTGTATATTGGTCGATTTTATGATGGTTCAGTGATTGATTCTTTTCCTCTGTTGTTGTTTACGTGTCGCCGCGTGTTCCTCTGTTCTTCAGCGTTAAGTCTGTGCTATTTCGCCTTTGATAGATTGATTAGCTATTATTTCTCTATGTGTTGGATGGTGCGCAGGTGTGGCTCTCTATTAATTGTAGCTGTTCATTGTGTTAATATAAGAAATTAAATAATAAATTAAATAAAGAATAATATATTATAATATATAATAATATTAAGAAATATAATTAATAAGAAATTAAAAGTTGAGTAATGTTGGAATATGAAACTGAGATTGCCTATTGCGCTCGAAATGTTATGACAGATATTCACGCTATTGCAATGATGGTTCTCACGTCTCAGACTTTTTCTAATACAATTTGAAATTTGATTGTCAACATATTGATTAAGAATATCTTCTTTGTAGTGGTATAGATTTTATTTCCTCTTGTCGTTCGTGTTCCGCGGTCTTCCATACATCTATCGGCACCCGTCTTCAACAAATCGGGGCAGATATCATCAGATCTGGTTGTTGGTTAGGAGCCTGCTATATGGTGAAGTTCATTTTTAAAATGTCTATTTTCTAATGAGTTTGATTGTTTTTTTTTTTCTGAATGATAGATTACTATGTTGTTTTGATTAGGAATATCTTCTTTTTAGTGGTATAGATTTTATTTCCTGTTGTGTTCGTGTCGTTCTTTGCTCTGTTTGTTTGCTAGGAGCGTGCTATGTGGTGAAGTTCATTTTTAACATGTCTATTTTCTGATGAGTTTGATTTCTTCTTTTGATTTTCTGAATGATAGGTTACTCTGTTGTTTTGATTAGGAATATCTTCTTTGTAGTGGTATAGATTTTATTTCCTCTTTTGTTCTGTTTGTTGGCTAGGAGCGCGCTATGTGGTGAAGTTCATTTTTAACATGTCTATTTTCTGATGAGTTAGATTTTTTATTTATTTTCTGAATGATAGATTACTATGTTGTTTTGATTAGGAATGTCTTCTTTGTAGTGGTATAGATTTTATTTCCTCTTGTGTTCGTGTCCCATAGTCTTCCAGGGTCTGTGCTGTTCACATTTAACTACATACAACTATCAGAACTTCTCGCTATTGCACTGATGGTTCTCACGTATAGGAATATTAAACTTTTTATAATACAATTTGTAATTTTGTTTATAATCATATTGATTAAGAATATCTTCTTTGATTAAGTGTGCTATCACTTCTGATTCACTGAAAACTTGTGATTACTGTTAATAAAAATATTGTGTTTGATTTGTGATACCTATTCAATGCTAATGTATCATACCTGTAATAAGTATATTTTTTGCTACGTGTATTGTGTTCCTTCTATTTCAGATTTTCTAAGTTTTTCCCATTCACGCAGAGTCATAACATAATTCCTAATGACTTTAATAAATATATTTTCACTTGTACTTTTGTGAATGGCTATCCTTTGCATGTAAACAGCCTACTGCATACCTGTTGTAGCTGGAAAAATTACGATTCAAGTCGACGCAGGCTGAAAAATGACGAACGTCGGCGGCCCAGGCTGAAAAATGACGAAAGTCGGCGGCCCATGCTGAATGGTAAACGCGCACGCAGCCCTCCGGCCACGCGACGCCCACAACAGCAGCCCTCCACTCGAGCGCCGCCCACCTGTCGCGGGAAGGAAGTCGGCCTAAGTAGGAAAATGGTGAAAGAAGTCAGCCCAGTGTGAAGGGTAAGCGCGCACGCAGCCCTCCGGTCACGCTCCGCCCACCACAGCAGCCCTCCACCCGAGCACCGCCCTGTTACAGATGGTGAATGCTTTTCGGCTGGGTTTTTCTCCTTCACCAGATTGGCATCACAATTGGCACAATTCCCAGCACTATTGGCTTTAATAAATATATCTCAACTTGATTGGCATTAATAAATATATTTTCACTTGTACTTTTTGTGTATGACCCTTCTTTGCATGTCTCCGCATGTAAACCGCTCACCTGTTGTATTGGAAAAAAATATGTGAAGTCGGCCAAAGAAGTCTGCCCAGGCTGAAAATACGCTACGATGAGCGCACGCGCAGCCCTCCCCCGCCTATAAGCGCGCGGACAACCCTCCGCACACGCGCCGCGCGGGGAAAAATACGCGCAGGGCTCAGGGCAGGGCCCAGGGGTCCATGTTTCTAACTCCCGCAGCCACGAGCGCCCAACGGCTGTTGGAATTGCGGCAGCCCTGACCATTTCCGTCGGGAATGCCCGCGACAAAGACCAAACACCCGTAATGTGTCATCGGGAAACGGTCGCAGCCGGCGTCCATGAATGCTCGCTCAACGACGTCGGCAAGTTGCGAAGAAAGCGAGCAGACGGTTACTATCCGTGGCCTTGATCAGTCAAAAACTAGCTTTGCAAGCGGTAAGATAACGCAAAGAGATGCTTTGGCTCCTCATGCTTTTTCTGTCCGAGATTACATCGAGGATAAGGAACCAAACATCGCCGTTCGAATTTTGGGTAAAGATTACATCGCCCTTATCGACACGGGAGCTACGCTTTCCCTTATCGGGGATAGTGTTTACGAGCATTGCGTATCACGGCATGTGGAATTGCAATCCACAGGTGTCACTCTTCGTCTTGCTTCCAATGACGCCGTTCCAGCACAGGATGCAGTTGTGCTCTGGGTACGTTTGGATGGGAGACGACGAAAGCAGCGCTTCGTGCACCTTCCTGGCCTGGCAGTTCCTGTTATCCTGGGCAGAGATTTCATCATCCGGCAGAAATTGGTGCTGGACCTGCCCAATGGAGGATACGTGTACAGGTTGGGACAAAAGTTTACGGAACACGCGAGCGTCGTACTTTTTCTTCGGTGCGACACCCTAGCGGCCACCGGAAGCGGGTGAGTTCACTGTTTCGGAGGTGTGGAAGGATGCGCTGTTAGCGACACACAGCGGTAGCTTCCACATCCCAGACACTCCCAAGCCACACTGGAACTACCACTGTGTGTCGCTAACAGCGCACGCTTCCACCTCTCCGAAGCAGTGAACTCACCCGCTTCCGCCGGCCGCTAGGGTGTCGCACCGAAGAAAAAGTACGACGCTCGCGTGTTCCGTAAACTTTTGTCCCAACCTGTACCATGGGTCGTCGGGATTTTTCCGCTTCGCCGCAGCACGGGAACACTGCACAGCACAGCAAGCTGTGGCAGCGTCCGTTGAAACGTCTCGGCTGCCGACTGTCTTGGGGTCATTCCATGGTCCCGAGGAGCAACGCCGTCAGCTTGAACAAGTACTGCGGCAGTTTGACGGAATCTTTACCGAAAAACCGGGTAAGTCGTCTGTGTTACAGCATAGCATAGACACCGGTCACGCTAGACCCTGTCGTTGTAATCCCAGACCACTGAGTGTGCATAAGCGTGCTTTATTAGACGCTGCTCTTGACGAAATGCTCCAAACCGGTGCAGTTCGAAGGTCCCAGAGTCCTTGGGCATTTCCTGTTGTTCTGGCTCCGAAACGTGATGGTACGGCTAGGTTATGCGTCGACTACCGTCGGCTTAACGCAGTAACTGTAAGGGACTCTTACCCCTTCCCGTCCATTGAGTCAATCTTGTATTCCCTGGGCAATGCAACTGTGTTCTCAACGCTTGATTGTAGTAGAGGATTTTTGCAAATCCAAGTTGCCCCGGAGGATGTCCCAAAAACAGCCTTTACGTGTCATAGAGGTTTGTTTGAATTTGTACGAATGCCTTTCGGACTGTCCAATTCACCCGCCAGTTTCCAGCGGTTGATGGATACAGTGTTGGGAGATGCGAAGTACAATTTCGCAATGGCATACATGGATGATGTCGTAGTGTTTTCCAGAAATTTTCAGGAACACTTGGAACACCTGTCAATCGTCCTTGCAAGGACGAACGAAGCGGGCATAACGATCAACCCCCGCAAGGTGCAGCTGGCATCGTCTAGGATCAGCCTTCTCGGCTTTGTGGTGGACGGAGGGACCATCCGTCCTAACGACGACAAGCTAAAGGCGATCACGAAGTTTCCGGTTCCCGGTAACGTCAAAGCCTTGCAGCGCTTCCTATATAGGTATGGTTGGTTTTTACAGACAATTCATTCCTAATTGTGCCGAGCTAGCGCAGCCACTTAACCAGTTGTTGCGCAAGGACACGCGCTGGAATTGGGGAGAAGAGTAGGAACACTCATTTCGAGCTCTATCACAAGCAATCGCTGATACGGCTAGGCTTTATCTGCCTTAACAAACCATTTGTTGTGCAAACAGATGCAAGCGATTATGGTGTTGGCGCAGATCTCTTGCAGGAGCATGACGCTACTCTTTGTCCAGTGGCTTTTGCAAGCCGCACGCTGAATCCGGCAGAACGGAACTACTCCGTGACAGAAAAGGAGTGCTTGGCGATCATCTTCGCTTTCAGAAAGTTCGACCTATACCTGGACGGCAGTACCTTCACTGTCCAGACTGACCACCAGGCACTTTCTTGGCTGCAGCGGCTCCATAACCCGTCTGGACGACTTGCCAGGTGGGCCCTGATGCTACAAGGCTACTCCTTCACCGTGGAGTACAGGCGGGGCTCAACAAACGTGGTAGCAGACGCGCTGTCCCGCGCGCCTCTACCGGAGGGGGAAGAGGAAGGCACCGAGGCGCCTTCTCAACTTCTGGCAGCAGCACAGGTGGCACGAGACGTATCTTCGTCTTGGGGCACGGTCGTGAGCAGAGAGCAGCTCCTAGACGCTCAGAGAGCGGACGGCCTTTGTCAGCGGGTGTCGCAGTGGATAGCTGAGCAAGACTCGGCGGACACCGGAACGACTGACGGACGGCACGACTCCTATCTGCTGGGCGAGGATGGCATCCTGTTCAGATACATACCTCAGGCGGATGAGGACGACGGCTCATCCCCGTTCAGAGTCGTGGTGCCACGGAAGTTGCGTAAGTCTTTCATACGTTACTTTCATGACTCGGCCTTGGCAGGTCACAGCAGCGGTAGGAAAACTTATGAAAAGTTGTGTCGTGTTGCGACATGGCCAGGAATGAGGCATAATGTAACAAAGTATGTTCGCACTTGTCCCGTATGCCAGAGAGCGAAACCTCGTGGTGGTTTACCCCCTGGGCGCTTACAGCCTGTTCAGACCAATAGACCCTGGCAGATAGTTGCTTGTGATGTGATGGGACCATTTCCCCGTAGTCCTAGAGGTAACCAGTATTTGTTCGTGGTTACTGATCATTTCACGAAATGGGTTGAGCTGTTTCCTCTCAGGACGCTGACTTCCCAGAGAGTGTGGGAAAAACTACTCGACACCTTTTGCCGGTTCGGGTTTCCCGCACAGCTGATTACCGACAATGCAACCTACTTTACAAGTAAGGTGTTCTCAGATTCGTGTGCTGTATTAGGCATTCAGCATAAGAAGACTTCCCCGTATCACCCTCAGGCTAACATTACCGAACGTGTTATTCGGAACCTGAAAATGATGTTGGTTGCTTTTACTAGCCAGCACCACCGTGATTGGGATCTTTGCCTGGCTGAGCTGGCGTTCGCTACACGGACGACGGTCAACAGATCTACAGGATTCACCCCGGCGTTCCTGAACTTGGGACGAGAGGCCCCTTTTCCAGTGGAGAATGGTCTGGGCCTCCGGGATGGTGCTACCCGGCCTCCTTATTCAAGGTTTGCTGAGGACCTCCGGAGTCGACTGGACGATGCAGCCCGGACGGCTCGGGAGAACCTGGACGTCGCAAGGTTGGACCAGGCTCGCCAGTACAACCGTGGACGTCGGAACCTCACCTACAGCGTCGGTGACCTCGTCCTTCGACGGACTCACCCGCTAAGTGATGCGTCACGAGGCTTTGCAGCTTCACTCGCAGATAGGTCGGATGGCCCCTTCGAGGTAAGTGCGTGCCCCTCCGGCCTCACTTACAGGCTTCGTCGCTGCGACACCGGCGAAGAGACTGGGCCAGTTCACATCTCGGACTTGAAGTCTTACCATCTCCGAGACCCGGACGGAGAGGAGCCCAATTTGCAACCTGCCTCCCTCCAGGACCTGGACCCGGATCCCGTTCCCGGACCTGCGTACAGCCGCTACAACTTGCGTCCCCGCAGGCGGCGCATGTAGCTCCCACTATCTCCATCGCTAAGCATAGTGCTTGTGATTTAGTGCTTTATGAGTGTGATTTCTGTTCCACAGTTTTCCGCTATCTGTTTTAGGGGGACGCCTTCTCAGGCGCCCACGGTTTGAGGCTGCCTTCTTACCGTATTTCCTTTTTCCCCATCATTGCAGGAATCATGCAGCGCCCCTCATGCGCAACTCCCAGGCGTCGTGAGCCCCGTGGTCCCTCCGGCCGTACGGACTCCCGGTCCCGTTCTCGAGGTGGCCAACCCCGGACCCTCACACCTTCAAGTCGGGCTGCCCCCCGTCCACAACACTCGGTGGCCACCTGGACGGTGGTTGCTAACGGCCTGCCAGTGGCGTGGGCTTCTCGTTCCCGCTGGAGCGGTCAGCCGCGCCCTCTTCGCGGAGATGATCCGTCCCGTACTCCAGTCCCCTTCAAGGGTCTTACCCTAGGCGAGAGGCACCCGGCAGACCCCCTTCAACCTTTGACAAATGAAGAACGCAGGATGCTGTGCCCGGTGTGCCATGTCCCAGAGATACACCGGGCCACCCACCGTAAAGGATCCCTGCACCAGTCCCGCCTCGATGCGGCCCGTACCTCTTCGGACGTCACCACCGCCCTGGCCACGCTGCGTCGCCTCCGCCCTGAACTCTTGAGAGAGTCGCTCCCTGCCTCAGCACCCACCCAATCCCCAGCACCAGCAACCTCGGAGGATGCCATATTGGACCTCACCGACGACTTGATGGCACTCTAGGTGGGGGGGAGTATGGCCACGCCATTGTTTTAAGGTATGAAGCGCCGTCAGAGGGCACTTCACACGGCACTTCCGGTATAAGATAAGTGCCCCACCCCTCTGTTATCAGATATTTAAGCGAGGTGCTTGGGAAGTGAGGGGACCTTTTTTCTTGAGTTGGTTGGCTGGATACGAGTTGTCTCTGAATAAACCTGGTATGTTGGCTTGAATTTCTGTGTGTGCTGCTTGTTCCTTCGCGCACGGAACGGACGGGCTGACGCCCCGAGGTTGTGGGAACTTAGGTTTCCGCACAGTATTGTAATACAAAATATGAGTATTACTGCCCACCCCTGCTCTTAGTCCCTTTCTTGCGGTCCCCAATATTATTTCTTGTGGGACACCTACCCTTCTAAGATAGCGGATCCAGAGACAAAGCCAAACGACGTCTTCGCAGTACATTTCATTACTGGCATTGCGGACTTCAGTATGTTACATGCTTTGGCTTCGTTACAGGCTATGCTCTTTGTGGCTAAGCTCTCTCATACATGTTTAAGGGATGTTTGTTATACACTTTCGTCATACATGTATGGCGAACGTGTATAACAAACATCCCTTAAACATGTATGATCATACAGTGCTGGTCACACTGCTTAAACACCGGCAAAACATGTTTTAAAACACTTGTGTATAACCAGTGTGACCGTGCCGTCATACAAGCAAGCGCTCTGACTATGTTTGACAACATGTTGTCAAACACACGACGATGTATTTGGGCACTGCCGAAAAACGGTGATGGACAAGTTGTATAAACGGGCGTATTCGCCACGACAGTTTTCGTTTGCACGAGTCAGTGTCAACGACATCATGATCCGCGTGGGTTATTTTGCACGAGTAAGTTGTAAGTTAGTGTTCGCGACATTGTGTTGAAAGTACGTTCAAAATGGCGACCTCTTTGCCTGCGCACATGGAGCATGAAACAATCGAAAATCAGCCAGTGCAGCCCCGTCTTCGTCGCCTTCGTACATTTTGAATTGCGATGTCCGCGAATGGAAGTTATATAAACTCCTGGGTTGGTTACTGTGACACTTGTGGTGTCAGGACCACTAAGAAGAGACGACTGAGTCCGAAGAAGGTCGGGATGAGAATGAAGGTTTAATTCCGCGCTCTCGCGGTTGTCGAGCGGACGATACCGATGAGAATGCGGAGGATGAAGACGATGCGCTACAGGTGTCCCCCCGCCGTCAGATGCGACGGAGGCGCATCGATGGAGCTGGTCCCCAGGAAACGCGCTTGGGCTTTGGGGAAGAAGGCGAAATGTCGACGGTCTGGAGGGCAAGGGGGAAGGCTTCGTTTTCCACGAAGGCCGGCTTGACGCGGTCGACCGAAACTGTGTCCTGGCGGCCGCCTATGTCAAGCACCATGGTCTTCTCGGACCGGGAGATGACACGGTAGGGTCCTGTGTAGGGGGGGTCTAGGGACTTGCGAGGGGTTGGAGCCCGGAGGAAAACGTGCGTGGCATCGGCGAGAGCGGCTGGAACGTAAGAGTTCCGGCCAGAAGGGAACCGTGGGGAAGCAGGCCTAAGGGTCTTGAAGACGTCACGGAGGAGCGAGACGTACTCAGAGTGGCTTGTGGCTTGCGGCTGGGTTTCAGAAGAGGCGGGAGGTTGCTGGGTGACGAGGTCGGCCGGAAGGCGTAGGGGCGTGCCGAAAACGAGCTCGGCGGCAGAGCAGCCCAGGTCCGGCTTGAGGCATGCTCGTACGTGCAGCAAAATGAGTGGGAGAGCGCTGGCCCACTTTTCGGGATGGCGAAGGGCACGGAAGCAGCTTTTCATCTGCCGGTGAAAACGTTCTACCAGACCATTGGCACAAGGATGGTAGGCAGTAGTGCGTGTGCGCGTCGTGCCAAGAAGACTGCAGAGCTCATGGAAGAGGGAAGACTCGAATTGAGCCCCGCGGTCGGTGACGATTTGGTCAGGGGTCCCGTATCGGCAGATCCAGGCGGCGAGAAGAGCGCGGGCAACGGTCTCGGCACGCATGTCGATGATGGGCACCGCTTCCGGCCATCTGGTGAAGCGATCCACCATGGTGAGGATGTAGCGGAATCCCGATGATTGAGGTAGAGGACCGACAAGGTCGATATGGATGATCTGGAATCTGCGGTCCGGCGGAAGGAACTTGCCGGGCGGCGAGCGCGTGTGCCGGGCGATCTTCGTTCGTTGGCAGGTGATACAGCGAGAGGTCCACACTTGGATGTCCTTGGCCATGCCCGGCCAGACGTAGCGGTCGCCGATCAGGCGTCTGGTTGCACGAATACCAGGATGGGAAACGTCATGAAGGGCGTGGAAGGTTTGGCGGCGGAGACTGGATGGAACAAACGGCCGATGAACGCCGGTTGACACGTCGCATATGATGGTGGAGGCGGTGCCGGGAAGAGCGACCTCTTCCAACTGTAGCGATGTTTGCTTGGACGCACGAAGCGCCCTGAGCTCTTCGTCGGCGCGCTGTTCAGATGCGAGACGTTCAAGCGAAAAGATTTCGGGCGGAAAAGCGTTGATACGGCTGAATGCGTCAGCGGGTACGTTAGCCTGGCCGCTGATGTGGGCGAACGTCACTTGGAATTCCGCCAGGAAGGCTAGCTGCCGGATTTCCCGGAGTGAGTGGCTTTGACGGCTAGCTCGAAAGGCGTGGACGAGTGGCTTATGGTCCGTATAAAGTATAAAAGATCGGCCTTCCAGAAAGTAGCGGAAGTACTTCACGGCAGCGAACGCAGCGAGGAGTTCGCGACCGAAGGCACTGTAGCGTTGTTGGGCCGGCGAGAGTTTGACGGAAAAGAAGGAGATGGGTTGCCACTGCTGGTTGATGTGCTGCTGGAGCACGGCTCCGATGGCTGAGCCGGACGCATCCACCGCTAGTGATGTGGGCGCATCATGCTGGGGGTAGATGAGCATGACGGCGTTGGCGAGTGCCTCTTTGGCAGCCAGGAAAGCGTCCTCGGCATGCGCCGTCCAAGCAAAACCGGCCGCATTGGGAGACTTCTTGGGAGAACGCAGGAGGGCTTCGAGCGGTGCCAACACAGACGCGCAGTTCGGAATAAAGCGCCGGTAGAAATTGAGTAGCCCAAGGTAGCGTCGAAGTTTGCGCAGTGTAGCCGGTCTTGGAAACTCGCGGACGGCCTGAACCTTCGAAGGAAGCGGTCTGATGCCGTTGCAATCGAGGTGATGACCAAGGAATTCCAGGGACGCGGCTCCGAACTGGCACTTTTGCACATTGATTATGATGCCGTATTCTTCAAGGCGCGCGAAGAGCTGGCGTAAATGGAGGCGATGTTGTTCGGGGCTTTCGCTTGCGACGAGTAGATCATCCATATACGCAAAAACGAAGGGTAGTCCCCTTACCACCGAATCAATAAAACGCTGAAATGTTTGGGCTGCGTTTTTCAATGCAAAGGGCATCCTAACGAACTCGAAGAGGCCGAATGGAGTCGTTACTGCTGTTTTATGGATGTCTTCTGGAGCCATGGGAATCTGATGGTACGCCTTCGTTAAATCAATTTTGGAGAAGATGGTGGAGCCCTGGAGGTTAACGGCGAAGTCCTGAATGTTGGGGAGTGGGTAGCGGTCAGGTAGTGTGGTAAGGTTTAGCGCGCGGTAATCACCACATGGTCTCCAGTCCCCGGTCTTCTTGGGGACCATGTGTAACGGTGACGCCCAGTTGCTCGATGATGGCCTGACTACGCCGATGTCGATCATGTGTTGGAATTCGCTTGGCTATGGCCAGTTTTTCAGGGGCCAGTCGGCGGAACCGCGAGGAGACTGGTTGGCCAGAAGTTATGATCTTGTGGACGACATCATGCTTCACAGGCTTGGACCAATCGGTGGGCTGTGTAAGCGACGGGAAGTCCTTGAGGATGTCGGCGTACGGCGATGCAAGCGCAGACAGTGGCTCGGTGTGAAATTGAGGAGACGCGAAAGTGCCGATTCCGTGCACTGCGAGCGATGTCGCAGAGTCCACGAGGCGACGCCGAGCAAGGTCCACCATAAGGCCAAACCGCTCGAGAAAATCTGCGCCTAGGATGGGCTGGCTGACGGAGGCGATGGTAAACAACCATGTGAACTGCCTTCGCAGGCCGAGCTCGAGGGTCAGAGATTTTTGGCCGAAAACGGGAATTCCGGTGTTATTCACCGCCGTCAGGAACCAGATAGGAGCTTGACGCCTGTGAGCCCCTGTTGCAGGAAGGACGCTCACGGCTGCACCCGTGTCGACGAGCATCTTCAACTTGGAGTTTCGATCTGTTATGTAGAACAGGCGACTGGGTGCGTGGTTGAGGGTGTCGCCTGTCGCCGCTAGCGACGCCCCATGTCGTTTCCCGGCCATTGGCAAGGGGCGGTGCACTTGCGCGCCGAGGCACCGAAATTGTAATGGTAGAAACAATATGGGCAGCTCGCAGGTGGTGATGAAAGGCGACGCGTGCGAGGGGAGGACGGGCGGGGACTGCGCGGTCGAGGGCTTCGTAAGCGGGGTCGAGGTTGACGTCCTGCAGGTTGTGGAAAGGAAGACGGCTGCGAAACGCTGCATGCCAGACGATCGTCAATAAGCTGTCGGAGTTCCTGAACTTCCGAACGAAGAAGGGCAACTGGATCTGCAGGCGAAGGAGGCACAGGGTAGGAGGGTCGCTCGGTCGCTTGGGGAACGTGGACAGAAGTGGAGGGCGGCACAACCTCAAAAGCAGGAGATGGGGTGGGAACGTGGGCAATTGTGCCTCGTGAAACCTCAATTACCCGGTCGGCGACTTCAGCGAGTGCCTCCGCGGAAGAGTCGGGAAGTGCCGCGAGTACCATTTGTGTCTGCTGAGGGAGCCGCCTCAGGAAAAGTTCTTTCAGGAGGGATCGGTCGAAGGCTGGAAGCCGAGAGCCGAGGAGGCTGTGCATACGTCGGAGCAGCTGACTGGGTCTGCGATCGCCGAGTTCTTCGGCTGCTAGCAGCTGGCGCAAGCGCTCGCGCTCCGACGTCATGATTCTGTCCGTGACGGCCTTCCGAAGGTCGTCGTAGGCGTTGGGGGTGAGGGGTGCCGTCAGAATATCTGTGACTTCCACCGCGATTTCCGGAGGTAGGTTGCTGACTATGTGGTGAAACTTCGTAGCTTGCTGGGTGATGCCAGCCAGCGCGAACTGACTATCGGCCATTTTGAACCATAGGTCAGGATGGGCGGTGAAGAATGAGGGAAGCCGAACAGCAACACGGGCGATGCTTGAGGAAGAGGGAACCATGGACGTTGCCGCTGTGGCCGCCGTGGCAGGGGTGGATGCTTGGGAGCCGTCGCCTGGGAACATTGCGGTGTCCAGCTTGCGACGTTCGGGTCACCAGTTGTGGTGTCAGGACCACTAAGAAGAGACGACTGAGTCCGAAGAAGGTCGTGATGAGAATGAAGGTTTAATTCCGCGCTCTCGCGGTTGTCGAGCGGACGATACCGATGAGAATGCGGAGGATGAAGACGATGCGCTACACACTGACGTGTGTCATACATCAGTGTTTAAGCCACTCCCACTGTAGTTGTATAACCAGTGTGACCGATGTCTGAACGACACATGTTCGAGGCGATGTATAATCATACAAGCGTTTGAATCGAACAAACAAGACAAACTGGTCAAACAAGACCAGTGTGACCGAGCATTATACATACGCCATACATGTTTGAAGACATGTTGTCATACATGTTTGGAGCACGTGTATAGCCAGTGTGACTCCGGCCTTATGCTTTTTGCGTTGCTTTTTGGAGAAAGCGTTTCGTTGTGAAGAAAATGTGATTCAGTAGAGTGTGGAAGCGCATGTATATAGTGTATTTGACATCAGACGAAATGTAACCATTTTTTCGGGTTGACTGCATGCTGCAGCTGTTCTTCCAACTCCTGCGTGTCTACAAAACTAGAAGCCTGGACATGTTCAGCTCAAGTTTTCGTAGTTATGGGTAATATTAAAGTTACTAAGAAAAACAAACTCGGTAGTGAATAAATTATTCTACATTCCTCCGGCTCCGCAATATGACGATATTGCCAATTCATTTCCAATGGTATTCGAAACTATTGTGATCTTCAATTCAGAATGTCACACTGGAGCACTACCGGGCCGTGCGAAAATAAATCAATACCCTGATTGAGCGTATCCGTCAAGAGGACACCACACGATTTTTGCCTCATAGCCTTTCTTCTAGTGATGATACTCAAGATTCTTCTAGGAGATCTTGTAATGCCACGCCGACAGCGGTGAGTCTAGCTATTTTCTCTATATTCAATAATGTGTGTGTCTTGTGGTGTGGTGCATTTTTCTCAAATAGTGTAATCCTGACCTGAAGATATCTTCCTCTTTCAGAATCCACCCCGCACTTCGGTTACAACACTATGAACCTCTCTCATCCTGGCGTTTGCTAGCAAGAAGTACAATCTGGTATGCTGCGTTGTTTTGCTTTAAAAACACTTCGGGTATCCATAATAACAAGCTTTCATAGCAAGAAAGCCAATGTATAAGAAAATACATAAATAATACAAATAATACATAGAAAATACAAAAATACGTACAAATAGCAGCACGAACGGCACAGGCGGCTGCAAAAAGAGAGACACGAATATCGACCAGTGAACTTCTCGCAGCGCTTCCATGGTCCTCACGCGCACCACAGTCCGACACTGAAACTTTGGCGTGCTCTAACTTTTATTCTGCAAGGAAAAAACGTTAGATTTTCTAAGCACTCAAATATCATATATGGAAGGATGTGCGTACAAGGTTTGAAGAATATTCGAGGTGCCTGTTTTTAGATATGGGCGCCCAAAAACTGCATTTTTTATTTTTGCAAATATCAGGCGTGGTAGACGTCTCCGTGCGCCTCGCCTAGACTCTTAAATTTCATAGCTTATTATAGAGGGCAATCTCCAATACATGCTGATACCTTTTTCGTTTCACCAGCATGTACACAAGTGCCATGACAGGTGCAAGAACATGAGCGATTTTCGTCGTCGCCGCGAACTTTGCGTATTTTTTGCTGCAAAATAAGAAACGCCCGCCAGAAGATAACCCACGCGCCAGAAGCCAACATACGTAGTTGACAGTTCGAGGAGAAAAATTCAAAGCCATGAACGCCATGAATTGCTATGCCTGAAAGTGAGTAGGGCCTGCCATATTTTTTCCTGATTTTTTTCCTCCGGAGCTACAGCAATTAGAGAAAAGATACTTACTGTTTCATTCTCAGCATGAGTCACTCTACAACATATATGTCTTCAATAAAAATCACTGATGGTGTCCGGACCACCTTTCCGGAGTTGAGATGGAATCACCCACGTGTATGTTACCCTTCTGTTAGCACTGTTTGTTCTCTTAAAGATAGTAGTAGTAATTGCCCTGGCCGATGCTTCGGTGGTGAGAAACTACAGGATCCCTGCCCCGAGCACTGCGCGTATTTTTCCCCGCGCGGCGCGTCCCTGCGCGTATTTTTCCCTGTGCGGAGGCTTGTCCGTGCGCTTATAACATGCAGAGACATGCAAAGAAGGGTCATACACAAAAAGTACGAGTCAAAATATATTTATTAATGCCAATTGTAATGCCAATCAAGTTGCCAAATGTAAAGCCAATAGTGCTGGGAATTGTGCCAATCAGGTGAAGGAGAAAAACCCAGCCGAAAAACCTTCACCACCTGTAATAGAAGAAACACGAGACACATAATAAAGAATATACTTACTCATTACCAATTTCGCAGCTTCCATATGGGTATGACTCAATAGCATTAAAGAGGTATCTCTTATCATCATAGGGCATGGGTGCAAGCTTAGTTGTTTCTACTGTATACATGCATTGGCGCTTACTACATATGGTCCTTTGGGGATGACTTACCTTCACACTATTAAACAAAACATCTTTATATACATCGTGATGCAATTCCTTACGAGCAATACTTTTCTTAACACCTTTTGCTCTAGCAATTTGACTATCGTCACTCAATCGGATAGAATACATTTTTGCTCTCAAGTTAACCACCTCTTCAGTTATCCTACCCCCAGTCTCATCCTTGAACTGGAACAATGCACCTTTATTTTTATTGCTATAGAGTGGATGATCAATGGGATAGGATGAAAGATCGAGGTGATTATCTGCAATCTTTTTGATTTCTTCTTCATACTCTGACGTATGATACACACCAATGAACGAATCGGTATCCGAATACATGATGGTAATGGGACAATTCCATTTTTCCAATAGAGTGCAATAGACAAATTCATACATTACCAACTTACTATAATCTAAAATACAAAAACCAATCTGTAATGGAAAGCTATATTTTACCTTCCTTTTCTTCATCTCATACAACACACAATTCTCTGACAAAATTTCAACTCGAATGCAATCATTTGAGGAGCTATATCTCTGGGCCTTTTCTTTGCTGAATGCTATCTTAATTGATCTAAATCGCCTGGGGGAAAGGAGCGTCCTACCATAAAGGGCATTACAGCTTAATTTCAGTATCTGCTTCTCAAAGTCTGTTTGCGCTGCAATGCGTCGCCTAATGTTTATTTCAATGTACGGGCCAAAGACCGAACCCTGACGAAATTTCAACACTCTATGAATTTTGCTCACCTGCATACCTAACCTACAATATAGACTCAGCAAACGATAATGTACAACATACTCTGTTTTATCATTACAAGTGAGAAGTAACTTACTCTGTCCCGCAGGTTTGTAATTCAACTGATCTTTTAGAGCCAACTGATACTCAGACAACCAGCTCTCGTCAACCTTTTGCTTCATTGGAGCTAGTGGGAAATACCTGGTCTTCTGATGTAACTCCGGCGGGTAGACGAGGTCGCACACATAAATGTAGCCATACTCTGCCTCCTGAGGATGGTTAATCATGTCCAAACTCGAAATCCACTCGAATCTTCCAATAGGCAACGGCAATGTTTGACAACTGGCATACAAACTGTTTGCATCCCAATAGGAGATATACCTTTGTGGTTTCTCAGGGTCAAAGTTTGCACAATATTTGTTATTGACAGCAGCATACCTCAATCCTTGTTGACGAATACCACCTCTAATAGAAGATAAAATGATACTAATCGCTGATTGATATATACGTTAATATACTTAAACATTGCAGCTCCCAAGTTATTCACAGGGAATACAACATCATTGACTACGCCATCCGCAGTTCTTGTATATGGATCACTTCCATCACTTCTCAATATCTGCATAGTTAGTTTAATGTACATGCTAGAAACATCAAGATAGAGATCAGAAAGATTGCTTATATTCCATTCAATTGTAGATTCGCCACCGGTAATTGTCGATATAGGGTAGAACAATTGATTCTCACATGATTCTATAGAGATTTGAGTTGGCGGGATTTGAAATAGCTCACACTCTCCCTTCAAAACCAGTTCGGACTGGGCATGGACTACATTGACCAGTGACATGTTTGCGACTGAATACAAGTATCACCCTCTTCTTTGTTTTATTTTTTCAGGGCTTGCCAGACCACTTATATGACTTTTATTTCCGCTTTTCGCGAATGCTTCGTATTATCTCCCAGGCACTGAACCCGAATGCGGTTGTAAAAGTTGTCGCGAACGACCCGCCGCAATCAGTTATCTTGCCTTATTTCCCGTTTTGCCATATCTTGGCCCCCACTGCAAGCCTTGGACGGCTCCTTTTTCCTAGTCAAACAATGGACAGCTGCATTGACAAAAATATTTGTTCCATGTTGCGAACGGCCCGTCGCAATCAGTTATCTTGCCTTATTTCCGTTTTGCTATATCTTGGCCCCCACTGCTAGCATTGGACGGCCCCTTTTTCATAGTCAAACAATGGACAACTGCATTGACGAAAATATTTATTCACCACTCCAATCGGGTTGCTTGTCAAAGACATCTTTTCTTCTTCTTTTTCTCCGTCTTTTTTCAGGGCTTGCCGGACCACTTATATGATTCTTATTTCCGCTTTTCGCGAATGCTTCGTATTATCTCCCAGGCACTGAACCCGAATGCGGTTGTAAAAGTTGTCGCGAACGACCCACCGCAATCAGTTATCTTGCCTTATTTCCCGTTTTGCCATATCTTGGCCCCCACTGCAAGCCTTGGACGGCTCCTTTTTCCTAGTCAAACAATGGACAGCTGCATTGACAAAAATATTTGTTCCATGTCGCGAACGGCCCGCCGCAATCAGTCATCTTGCCTTATTTCCGTTTTGCTATATCTTGGCCCCCACTGCTAGCATTGGACGGCTCCTTTTTCATAGTCAAACAATGGACAACTGCATTGACGAAAATATTTATTCACCACTCCAATCGGGTTGCTTGTCAAAGACATCTTTTCTTCTTCTTTTTCTCCGTCTGCCGCCTCCGGCGAAATCTTTTAAGACTTGTGCTTTAAGCTCAGATGCACTGTTTCTAATAGCTTCTTTCAAATGTTGTCCATCTGATAATTTCCGTGCGAGATTTTTTGCAGCATTCATTGCCGTCTTAGTTACATATGGTTGTGCTCGGCGCAGGAGTGGTAATGCAAACTTGCGCAATGATTTAAAGAATCCACTACCCCTTTGGAACATTGGTCCTGAGTATGGCGTAAAGCCACCAAATCCATTCCCATAGTGGATTTCTGGGATTTCTTTAAGAACCATGTCTAAAGTGTAGAGCTAAAGCTGTTTTGCAAGGACCTTTGAAGTGGAGAGGTCGACCAGAGTCGTCACACAACTTAATTGAAATGAAATTTATTTCATTATGCAATAGCTTAAAATATTGTATGTTTTGGAATGCATAATGAACGATATTGTCTTCCTTTGCAGAGTGTGGGACTACTTTTAATATGGGAAACTTTTTTGCACCTAAATGCGATGATTCGATAATGTCACAATAAACTATAAAATGATGGAATAAGGGTGTAAGCCTGAGGTGCGTGTTTCCAATTGTACTGCTCGCAAAAGTTGTAAGTGGTGCAAAACCAAACATATTAGAGAGGTATTCTAATAGATGAATGATAACACTGTCAATTGGGTTGATAGTGCAGAGCTTTCTGTCATTACTATATGTGAGTAGAGCTTTGCCCTCTAATTGATTGTTGATTGTATGTAGCAGTAATTTTGGAGTTTCATAATGATCTGGTGGAATAGTTATTCTTTTTGTAACAAGTACTTCCTTCTCTATAATCAAGTCATATGCGCGTTCAAATGGATCTCCATAGTAGTAGGCTGTATCATCTTTTATATCAAAATTATTTAATCTGAGGAGATTCTTGAGCTGTTCTGGAATAGCAAAGAGACTGTGTAATGATTGTGACAATCTATAACTATTCTCTCGGAATGTTACACTTGCTTCAATTTTGTGCGTTCTAAAAAAACGATTTAATGTGGTCTTGATAGAACAACCTGGAATGAATGCGATCAAGCCAGTTGAAGTAAGAACAGAAATTTCTTCTAGTATGCATAGCTGCGAAGCGATTTCCTCTCGAAGGAATGTGTCCTGACGAGGCACCTTAGAACCTATTATAGTATTGCCTTGAATGGATGACACTCCAATACCCAGCAAACCATATATATCCAGAAAACGTCTACAGGATATCCTATTTCGGACGTTGGGATATCCCACGGACTTTGCCACAGAGCCCATTTACATCCCCGAGACGTTCTGTGGACTGGCACTTCTTTGTCATTTGTAGATCCTGCCAATATCCCGGGAACGTCTTTTTAGGATATATGGACGTACGTGGGACATCATGCAAGCAGGTCCAAACATGCACTTGCTTTTAGTTGATACGTATCTGACATGACAACACCACTCTGATATGTATGTAAATATATATGTATTTGCATACGTATTATGTACAATGTTAATTTTTACGTGTTGTGTAGTAATAAATGCTTCGAACATCAACAACAGGTCAAAAATTCAGGGAATGTAGTGCGCCCCGCCAGCGTTCGACCAAACTCTGACCCACGTTCCACCAAGGCTCACCATGTTACCACACATGCTTCCACCCTAAAAAAGCAGGCGCCCTTTTTGTCCCCTCCACCGCGTACGCGAATTTGAAGGGAGCATTCACAACAGTTTATGCTGACAAAATGCCCAGAGCTTATACTGAAATAAAGGCCGTTGGGGCAAGTTCGTTACGTATTTGGGCCGTGATACACCTGTAACGGTGAGGAGGTGCTTCTTTGCAATTAACCCGTGAATCTGCAGAGACATGGTAAAACCAATAATGTTTCTCACATTCCTTCATGCCCGATACTGTGTTTTTAATTCAAGCTATTGTCTATAATAGGATTAGCTGCTGAGTGGAGCTATAAAAGTGACGGCTAGCAGCACGCGAACGATACAAATATATAACGATTTGGCTTGTTCCCCCCATCCAATTAACGTTTACAGAAGTTTTTGCTTGCTCTCAGCAGAACAAAAATGTGGCTGTCGGAACAAGATGTCATAAACTTCACGTTTATTCGCATAGCTTCAGTCAACGTCCTGGCGACGTTCCTATGACGTTCAACCAGTGCCCAAAATCTCGTATACTGGATCTTTCATGGGTATCCAAGGGATCTCCAGGCTTTTCCTCCACTCAAATGTCCAAAGCGAGATATCTTGCAGACGTACCTAGGACATCTGTGATTTACTCGATAAAATAGAAACGCAAATGTCGTTCTGGGACATCCCACAGATATTGGATGGACGTCCAGATATTCAGAACGTTCACGACCTTGTAAGGGTGTCCTAGGGATATTAGTGGTTTACTGGGTAGCCTCTTGCAAGTTTTCATCTATAAATTTAATTGACCGAAAAGAATGTGGCAAATTGAATACATATCTCCCGTATATAATTGAGAGAACTGTTCAAGTCTTCGAAAAGCTCTAGAAGGGCCATTTGAATGATTTTTTTAACGACGATAGTCTCGCGAACCTCTGCAAAGTCTTTGTAATCAATCTGTATGACACCGTCATCACTCCGTGGTATATTATAGAATAGATTCCAAATGGATAGTTCTTGTAATCCAACTTCATACTTTCCACTCAGTTGTAGGGGTGCATTCAAAGCAACTGTAAAATTGTCCAGTGTATTTGATGGATATAATTCAGTACAGTCATTGGATAGGAGGTACATATAAAACTCAGAGCCTGGCAACATCTTGCACTGGAACCCACGAATTAAATGAATCGTCATAACCAGCCCACTTCACTTTATAATGAGTGACTCCATCAATTTTCTTACTGGATATAATTTTTTCAATTGGATATGGGTCATCAGCCTCTTTGATAACGCGCTGCAATTCGTTTGCGTAATATGTGCCCTCTTCTTCTACACCATCTGGGCCTGCAATGTAAAAGACAGGGGGATCTGTTTTCTTATACCTCGAAATTGTATAGATTATGTGAGACCAGTGTCCCGTGTACCCCTTGTCAAAGATTGATCGATTTAATAGAACACGCACTTGCTGGCCAATTTTGAATGGCATTGTGATGTCATCATCTTTTTTACTGTTTCGTCTATTGAAGAGTTCAACTTCGTTGCTTTCATTCACTTCATTTGGTGCCATTTTAGTAGTTCTATGGTAAGAGTTGTTATGATCTTCTATAATCTTTGGAAGAATTTTAAGGTATTTGTGATGTCCTTTACTTCGGAAATATCGAAATAGGCGACCTTTAATTGTCCTAATTGCGCGTTCAGCTAAAAACGCTTTTTGATTAGTCCTAGTCGCATACATTAAGATGCCATGACGCTTACACCAAGCCTGCACAACTTTGTTGAAGAACTCACGCCCATGGATTAGTCGGGGTTTTTCCCCTCTATTTCGATATAGCTTCATAAATCCTTTCTTCACGTCTTCACCTCGCTTGGTCTTGAGAGGTGTGGCCATGATTTGCCTCGACAAACAGTCTATCACAAGCAGTATGTAGGAGAAGCCTTTATTGTATTTCTTGTATTGAATGAATGAAATGAGGTCTGCTTGGTGGAGATCGTTCAGGTGGAGTGAGATGACTTTCCTTCTTTTAAATCTGCGTCTTGCATCTTTGTGGAGAGTATAGACATCGTCGCGTTGTAATTCTTGTAGTGCTTCTTTCCTTGTGATTTTCCGTGCCTTTTGATAACGTTTGACCCCTCCGAGCCCACCGTCAGGTGACCTGTAGCTCATTCTTCTTCTGAGAAATATTCTTCGTCCAAAGATGAAAGCAACTTTGTTCTTTGCGGCGACTTGTAGGTCTCCCACAATATTTTCTTCTTTGATTTTCATTTCTGTCTGATTTTATGCGATGGTAGAAGTTTTGACACCATTAGAAACCACGCGGGCCTCACTCGATTATGACCAGAGAGGTACAAGACCAATTCCATTATACTGGAGCCTTGAATGGCTTTGCCGTTATGAATGATTTCTCCTTTTTCATTCCATGACAAACTCCTTGGTAGCGTTGACACTATTCGTCTTACTTTTTTAATATTTATTTCATCAGGTAGAGAATCATAATCGAATTTTCTACTAATGCTTTCCGTCATTTGTAGTGGTTTTATTATTGGTGGATCTGATTCTATTGTTGGCTTCAATTGATTTTTTATGGTGTAGTACATAGCTGTTAGCATACGTTTTACCTTTACGTCTTCACTTTCATTAGATTCCAAAATAGTGTCCACTGGGTTTAATACCTCGATTTTTGTTGCCATTTTCAAACACCAGCTACTTTAGCTATAGCCCGCCCTGCTACACCACCTAATATACTGGTCAAACCTGTTAGTAACAGTGGGAGTAATGGAGCCAAACCTCCTCGTTGGTGATATAGAAACTTTTGTAGTTTTTTTGGCGATTTGTGCAATGTTTTATATGCAATGTAGCGAATGGTGGCTTTATATTTCTTTAAATCTTTGTATAGTTTCGGTGAAAGTTTAACATTACCATTCAATATATTCTTGCAAACTTCAGAAAGAGCTTCAATGCTGTGTGGAGGAGCCTCCCTCAAAATGTTTTCCCGTTCTTTTGGAGTACAAGTTGCAAGCACTTCAAGGAAAGTTAAATGATGATGTAGACTTTTCATTTTGGTATGAAAACAATTTGTGACTCGAGCTTGGTTATACCCGTTCGCAATCTTTTATCAGACTGTGTAAGTGGATGTAGGTCAATCACTAGATAACCAAATGGTTTCTCTGTTGCCTGTTGCATGCTGAATGCAGTCATGAAGTATGGTAACTGCGATTTCCCATAGATTTGACGTCCTAGAAGTTCGAGTTGCGCTCGAGACCTTAAATTATTGAATAATATTATATATGTACTGTTGTGTGATAGGGTGCGATAGTTTACATCGTTATGGAATAAGTATTGACAGAGAAAAATAATTGATGCATTCTTGTGATGTGATGCTCGCGTATAGAGATGAACCATATCCTGCATAACATTCTTTTCAGTCATGAGATCGTCAACTATAATCAGTGTTGGTATGTTCTCATCCCATGTCTTTGGTAATTCTTTACTAAATGTAATTTTAGTGAATTCATTCTGCCCGCTAGCATCATATTTACTGACATAAAATATTTGTTCGGGGACTACTGTGAATACTGATAAGTTTCTCAGGATGTTACGAACTAGGTAAGTTTTTCCTGACATGGAAGGTCCACATATAATAATTTGCGCCGGGTGGATGAAAGAAAACGGTCTCATGTCCGACATTGTGTCGCAGAGGTAGAAATGAAACTGAAAATAAGATTAGTTGAAAACTAGATTTATTACCATGTAGTGCTCCCCCAACCATCGATTTGATCAAATTGACTTTTCGCCGACTGTCGTTTGAGTGCGAGGAGACGTTCGTGTGACAAAACACGCCTGACAGCGTCAGCTTTCGCTTCATAAATTTCTTGTTTCAGTCGCCATTTCTTCTCTTCGGTTGACTCAACCTCCTCCTCCTCCTCCTGTTCCTTTCCAATACATTGGCGAAAGAGCTTCCACATAATTATTTTTGGGAGTGAGAAAGTTGATAGTTTGGGGAACGAATAGGAAAATGAGGAGCTGACCTTGTTGCACATGTAATAAATGGAATCGAGTGGAGAGGAGGTTGTATGATAATAAGGGTTGAGCACATTTAAAGTGAAAGTTCCTTCCTGTCAGCACTTCAAAGATGACGGACGAGAGTGGTAAGTTTTTGCTTTGCGGTGTAGTTGTTTTTTTGCTCATGAATATTGTCTTTTCTCAGTGTTCAGCACAAGCCCCCTGTTTTTCTTTGAAAACGGTAAGGAATTATAATGATTATGAAAAAAAGTGTTCAAATTTTATTTCTTGTTTCAGATCATGAATCACCTCCACCAAGATGTATGTAATAAATTTGTTTAATTTTGACTTTAATATATGACTTCCATTTCAGATGATTTTGCTGGAGCTACCGATTGGTCTTGTATGTACTAACATATGACTAAGTTTAGTTATAACTAATTGCATGTATCTTTTTAGCCACTAGAGAAGAACGAGCACATCACCAGGAATGTGAGTAAAAGTTACAGGATACGATTATGATAATAAATTAGATTCAGATGGTTGGGGGCCACCACCACATTGTATGTATTATTGGAGTTGATATTATTGTTGCTATAACGTCATTGTGATGATATTGAATTGTATATTTTCCAGATTATCCCATATGGCCACAATATTGTATGTATTATTGAAAATAGAATATGATATTAAATGAGATTCTCTTTCAGGCGCTTGGGGTCCACCAGTATCATGTATGTATTAGTGGAGTTGATATTATTCTTGCTATAATGGCAATGTGATGATGAAATGTATGTTTTCCAGGTTATCCTGTGTGGCCACAATATTGTATGTATTATTCAGTGCGAATATAGTGTCATATAAAGATAAGTCGTCTTTCAGGTCGCTGGTGTGGGGTCTGTAAGTGATCAGTTGGTAAGCAATTTGACGAATGTTGATTTTATGTTTTCTTTCAGAATCTATGGACTGGATATAATAAATTTTGTATATTATCCCCATGTACTGTCTTGTGTTTTTTGTTTGTTCTATTACAGGTCGTGAAGGTTTTTCGGCTGGGTTTTTCTCCTTCACCTGATTGGCATCACAATTGGCAGACATCACAATTGGCAGAATTCCCAGCACTATTGGCTTGACATTTGGCAACTTGATTGGCAATTGGCATTAATAAATATATTTTGACTCGTGCTTTTTGTGTATGACCCTTCTTTGCATGTCTCTGCATGTTATAAGCGCACGGACAAGCCTCCGCACAAAAATACGCGCAGGGCTCGGGGCAGGGATCCTGTAGTTTCTCACCGCCGAAGCCTCGGCCAGGGCAATTACTACTGATAGTAGTACGAGTTACACGACATGTGACATACGGGTTCTCAGTGTGTCATACTTGTTCCTAACCTCTGTTAAGTGAATATTTGTGAAGTAAATATTACATATATGCAGTACAGGTGACAGTATACTTTCTGTATAACACCCATTTTTGCATTGCTGGTCAAGTTATGCCATAGATACCCCCATGCAGCTGATGACTATGATGCAAAAAAGCGTTTTTTTACAGTGAATATATTGTTGCGCAAAATAAAATGTTGCCTAAAAATTGCACAAATTTAAACTCCTGTGGGCAATGGAGGCACCCATATGTAAGGGTGTGTTGGCTGCATGTCGTGAGAGCGTTGGGGTACGATACGGGCTGGCGATAACGGACCATTCATCCCCATGTTGCGAACCGTATCCCGGGGCATCGTCGGGGGCCGACCCTCTCGGGTCGGTCGGGTCGCGCCAGCGGCCGTCGGCCAGCGTGCGCTTGGGCCGTCGACCTGTGCTGCCTGGGAGAGAGCTGGCAAAAATCGAACAACCGTACTACTGGAAGCACTTGGCCAACAACGTCACAGCCCGTGCGAGAAGATGCAAACACTCTGCAAGATACGATTCCATCCCTGGAATTCAGGCACCGGTACTCCATCAATGGTATACCCACCGAAAGTGCCGTTCAAGCAGGTAGCGCTGGACCAAGTCGGACCTATCAATACTGGCAATCAAAACAGATACTTTCCCACAGCTGTCGGTTTCACAAAGAAATTCCTTGTAACCAGACCTATACCAAGGGGATGAAACTCGCGAGTTATTTTACGGACTAAAGTGAGGCGCTGAGAGCTTTTCGCGTCATCAAACGCCATAAAGCGTCAGAACTTTCTCAACGTCGAAACGCGATTTCTCAACCCTCAGCAGCCCATTGGCTCCTGTGGCCGCTGCCCCGGTATGCAAGGGCTGATTGGTGGATTTGAAATTATGAACTTTCCGTGGCGAGCGTAAGCGGGTGACGCTGTGTCGGCGGTGCCACAGCAGCTCGGCATAAAGTCTTGAAATATCGTGTAAGCAGCAGGGACGAATGCAAAGCCTCTATGCCGGTACCGCTTTGGATGGTTTTTAGTGTCGTTCCCTTAACATGTTGTCGATACTGACCCTGAAAGACCCGGGGCCTCTTGGATAATTCTGCAAGTCAGTCCAGTGATAGATAAGTGGAAGGCAGGTCTGGTTCGCTTGCTTGGTGTGACAACGATTCAAGAAGGACCAATAGTGCGTTTTTGCGCTACCCACTCGATGACAGGTAAGTCAGTTCCTCTTTCATTCTGCCGCGTAGCATAACAGAACAGCACACCTGCGTGTCACATACGCAGCATTTCAGCTGGTAGAATTTCTGTTTTTCACATTTCTGATTCCTAGTCTGATCTTTCTTGCCGATGTATAAGAACTCAATTCATGCCTGCTTCAGAAAAGCATATGCATGAATAAGCCCCTCTGAGTGGTTGGATATTTCGCCATACCAAATGCACAAATTCCTCTGCGACGGGTCAACCAGACGCCTACGCAAGCAGCAAAGGGAACATGTTCTCTGTCATGCTAGATCTGTGAATGTGTGTGCCTGTGCAGTCAATATACTGTTGTTCTACTGTGAAATCTTCCAGGTGAGACGTCGTCAGTTATCAGTGAATGCGAAGTTGCTTCGCCATATCACTCGAACTTCAGAAACAGTGTTGTTGTCGTGTTCGTGTTTGGCGAAGATACAGTAGAAAGTTCTGTAATAAAGTTGTAGTATATTTATGATTTGGAAATACCTATCCGGAAAACTAAATTACTTTGTGTAACAGAGACAGCCAACGCACGCTTCCGCGTTTTGTTATTTAGTTTACTCGACGTGAACGAAAACGCACAAGCACCCACAACCGCCAAAGCGGGGGAGAGGGAGCGAACAGATGAGAAAAGCCTCACCAGCGTCACGCGTCACCCGAGGAGACAAAAACAAAGCAAAAAACTACTCAGCCGTCGTCCAACGATTGGCCCGACGCTAAAGGTCACGTGAGTTTTTCCCAACAATGTAATTATACTACACGTTCATCCCCCTGCCTGTACCAAGAAATCCACAGAAGGTATACTGAAGATACTGAATTCATGGAAGAAGAAATCCTTCTGTCGTTTAGACAACCGCGCGTTATAATCACGGGCAACGACAGTGTCATGATATCCCGATCGGCGCAACGGTACTTCAGAGGCAGGGGCCTCAATCGCGCGCTGTCCGTATCATACGCATCCGACACAAAATGGTCTAGTTGAGCGTGCAGATCGTAAGATCCTTTACGCGATGTGGCAGAGAACAGTGCGATGAACATGGGTTACCGGGACTATCTTATAAAGACGACATTACAAGTAAACTCGGACATACACATCGGACTTCACACATCACCTTTCGAGCTGCCCTACGACTTTGCGCCTCGCGAAACGATTGACAATGTCCCCGACATACATCCGAATAATTTCCTGATTCCACAGCGATGTTAAACGAATCCAGTAATTACCTCTCGACATACGTGATCAACTGAAACTCTGCAATTTAGTGAGACACCGATGAAGGCGAGACACCGATGAAGGCGCTGGAGGAGGGCCGAAGGTGAGATGTCGGGTTTCGACGGGCAAAATAACTCTGCGGGGAGGCGGAGCGAACAGCCGTAGACCAGGTCTGCGCCACTGCATACGAGTACCGGATTAAGGGCGGCACGAATACCCAAGAGCACGAGAGGGAGATGGGAGACCCAGTGATCTCTGTCTGGGCGATGAGCGCGGCTTTGAGGTGGCGATGTAAACGTTCCATCATGCCATTAGAAGCCGGATGATAGGATGTGGTGCGCAGCCTGGTGGTGCAAGGAGGGTAGCGAAAGCGGTGAAGAGCTTACTTTCGAACTGCCGTCCCCGGTCAGTTGTGATTTGAGAGGGTACGCCAAAACGCGATATTCGCATAGACAAGGTGGCGGCGGCGACAGTTTCGGCTGGCATGTCGGGTATGTGGAAAGCCTCTGGCCATCGAGTGTAACAGTCCACGGCGGTGAGGAAATAGCGATTGCCGGAGGACGGGGGCAGCGGACCCACTATGTCGAGGTGGACCATGTCGAAGCGGGTGTCGGGGACAGCGAAACGTCCTAGTGGGGTCACATGTGGCGTTGATTTGTCGATCGCTGACAGCGGAGGCAGGCACGTGCCCAGGTTCGCACGTCAGTAGTAGTGTATCAGCTCAACTGGCCCACAACTCACACAGTGGCCTGGACGCCATTAATGAGCAATTAGAGCTAATTGGGACCCCCCACATTAATCAGGATCATTCAGGGAGTCATTACACTAATTGGGGCGCATCTAGGACGTGTCCAGACCACTGTGTGAGTTGTGGGCTAGTTGAGCTGATAAAAAATAAAAAAAATAGGCAGAAAATAAAATAAAAAGATAGAGATAGAGTGGAGAGAAGGAGTTTAGTTGAAGATCAACGACGTCATCTTGAAGAAAGCGGCCCGGAACGGCCGCTGACCGTCGCTGGGCGACGGAGCACAGAGGCAGGTTGCAAAGCATCGCAGCACCAGTTCCGCACATCCTGTGACGTCATCATGGCATGTCTGGGCAAGTTAGGACAGCTCTGGACATGCAAGGAGAAAAACACTCGTAATACAGAGGCTGGGAAAGCAAGAGTATGCAAACCATCAATAGCTATCAAGAAAAAACAATTAGTTACACAACAAATGAGCCCACCAGAACAGGAGCGCAGAACCATGCGACTGCTCCATCCGAGAGGCAGGCAGAAACTGACTCGTAATGCTTTTTTGTCCTGTATAAAGCCCCGCAGCTGCACCCCCTAGCGGTTACTTTCTCAACTAATCTCACAACAAAAGTATTAAGAATCACGCCAGCGCTACTCCCGGTCCCAAGGCAGAAGATGATAGAAAATGGCGGGAATGCCCGGACAACAGCAACCAGCACCCGACGTGCACGGGCACGAAAATCGCAAACAAAGCGGGAACAAAGTTGGCGAAATCATTAGTTACACAACAAATCACCTCACCACAGTAGGAGCGCAGACCGATGCGACTGCTCTCGTCGACAGCCAGGGATCAAGTGACGACGGAGCGAACGACCGCACGTCTTCTCCCAACGAGAGCCAGAGGTGGACTGACGTAAGCGCCACTCTGCGGGTGCTACGCATGCGCTCGCTCGCAGCGCCCTCTGCGCGCTCCTACCGCCACCTGCGAGAGGCTAAGAGAGAAGAGCATTCCTGCGCCCCCTGCTGGCCGTTCTCATTGGTCGTGAGGCTAAGTGAGAAGAGCATTCCTGCGCCCCCTGCTGGCAGTTCTCATTGGTCCAGACATCATCCTATTGTCTCAGGGCTACACTGTTTTTTTTCCACTAATGCTCCTTTGGTCAATCTGCAGTGAAGCCACGGTATGACGTCATCATGCACCTGCGTGGCTCAAGGACGCGTGCGCTCTAGGCAGGGGACCTATTATTTATTGAATCACTATCCCAAGATTATTTCCTTTATTCTTCTATAACGATTGCATAGGAAACTATTGCAGAAGAGCACCATGCATGAAAACTGATCGTAGGAATTCCAAAGTCTTACTAAATGAGACTTGCAAAAGAACAAAACATCCTAACATGTAACTCCATCAATGGCTAATAAGAGGACTAGGCACTCAACAAATCAACGCGCGCAGAACTCGGGGCAGCACTATCGTCAAGACGACAATGTTCCTTGTCAAAAAAGAAAAAAATACTAAGCGTCAACAAAGGAAAGCGTGCATATCGGGGCATATCAGGACACGTCAGGACAAATCGTACGACTGCTGGGCAACAGAGGAAAACAAACACTTGAACAGAGTGAAAAAGGCACTCACCATCATTTTTCCCGTTCACAGCATTCCCCCATTTTAAATCCGCTCGTCACAAAATCCACCTGCATCGTCGAACACCATTCACCAGTGACGAACCACACATCCGCACCCCATCAGAGGCAGACAGAACCCCACCGAAGCTACGCTCTTCCACTGACGGCCAACGCCAGGAGCAGAATTTGCGTGTCGAGACCCGTCAGTGTCCAAGAGAGAAGTGAATCCTTGCGCCCCCTGCAGGCCGTTCTCATTGGTCGTAACGTCATCCTATTGTCTCAGGGCTACACAGTTTTTTTCCACTAATGCTCCTCTAGACAAGGTCAACCTGAAACAATAGTCTCTCGGTATGCGGTCATCATGCAGGTGCGTGGCTCAAGGACGCGTACGCTCTAGACAGGGCACCTGTTATTTATTGAATCACTATCCCTAGATTATTTCCTTTATTCTACTATAATGATTGCGTAGGGAACTATTGCAGAAAAACACCATAGACAAGAGGAGATTGTAGCATTTCATTCCCAAAGTCTTACTGTACAGGAAAAAAAAAAAAAAAAGGTTCAGCAAGACATAAAGTCCCACACCTGTCCCCCTCGCGGTTACTCTCTGAACTAAATGAATCGCAAAATTATTAAGAATAGCTCTACTCCCATTCAAGGCAGCACTATCGTCAAGAATATGCCTTGTACAAAAAGAAAAAAACTACATGCAGAAGGAAAGCATGTCAGAACAAGCCCAGGCATGTCAGCACATGTTTGTCAGACAAGGGGGGAAAAAGCGAAAAGAAACAAAGAAGGAAACCAGCATCAAACTATTTCTAAGCACACGCACTCCTCTTATTCAAAAACAGTGCTCATCATAAATCTGTCCAGGGGAATACACACCATTTTGCTACACTTTTTTCAGTAACAGTCAACGCATTGCTACAGACTGCGTGACGTCATCTCATCCTGTCTGAAGAAGAAGACACCGGCAAAGACTCCTATTATTTATTGAATCGCAAGATTATTTCCTTTGTCCTACTCTTAATGACATTGATTCTCTCATTAAAATTCAACAAAAAAGCACCCCGCATATTAACGATTTTCACCCCAAAGGCTCATCATGGTCATTAGAATTACAGTAAACTGCCACTGCTCTTTTAAAATAATAAGTGAGACCACTCAACGTCACCTCCAGGCTTATGTAATACATGACCCTTTCTATGCTCATACATTCGTTGTCTGAGGCTACACCTGCGAGCAAAAAAGGCGCGGAAGCCGGGTGGGCAAAGTTCCATTCGCGCATTGCGAGCATAAAGGCGGGAAAGCCTGGGAGCAAAGTTCTATTCGCGCATTCCAAAGCACAAGACAGAACGCCTTTACGGGAACACGATAGCATTCCTATACTATATTAATGATTATTGCATTGCAGTTTAGAAAAACTACAACTAAACTATAATTTTAGGAGCCCATTAAAATTCTACTTTCTATGAAAACTATAATTGCCCTATTACTTGGATCGCTACTAATGAAGCGCTCCAATTTTTTTCTCTCTTCCCATTTCAGCCTTGTCATGCAGGGAAGCAGACTCATATCCAAAATAATTAATTTACACTGAGGGTGCCGTGCTTCAGGAATTCCTATCCTGCGCTGAGATGCAAGCATTTCTTCACGGATACCTTTAACAGCTGACTTCCTCAACATATCGAACACCCAACAAAATCAAACAAACAATCAGAGAAACCCTCTTCTCAGCTGTACCATGCGACTGTCTTCTTCGTAAAATCGGTGATCTGAGGAAGAGAGCAGCGAAAAATTGCGCGCACTTGTGCTTGATTTAAAAAGCCTGAAGCATATGCCAATAAACCAAGAAAAAGACACTCATGTCTGGTATCTGATAGTGCCACATACACAGACGCATTGTCGCAAAGAAAGCACAGGATAGGGATACACAAATTTCCTTAGGTGAGCAGGGAAAAGGCTTAAGACCTCAGGAATAATAGCAGAGTCACCGGACATCGCTACGCGGCTAACACAAGATAACAACAAAATTGCAACACTGCTAAACAAGCCCCAACATGCCATCATGACGTCGCAAACCAGGAAAAAGAAGCACGCGCGCACACACACAGCAGCTCAGGAATGCACAAGGAGAGGTGCTTTATAGGAATTTCTACTCCACACTCAGATACCAGCATCTCTGCACAAATACCTATAACGGCTGACTTCCTCAACATATCGAGGAAAGCGAATACCGACACTCAACATATAACAAAAAACAAACAAATTCCATTCTCATGAACTCTCTCCTCTGCCGAGCGGCTTTCTCCTGCTCTACCTGGATGCTGACTGTTTCCCCTCATCTACATTCATTCTGAGTAAAAGCCGTGAAAGGAGAAAAGAACCGCGAAAAATTACACGCATTTGTGGTCCAATAGCTGTAACCGCAAGAAACCGTAGCGCACACCAATACACTGAGAAAAAGACACCCGTTTCTGCCACCAGATAATTCTTGCATAATGCCACATACGCAGCCGCATTGCCCTTGCGTAAAGAAAGCACAGGACAGGGATACACAAATTTCCTTAGGTGAGCAGGGAAAAGGCTGAAGACCTCAGGTCACCACACATCGCCACGCGGCTAGCACAACATGACAGCAACAACATACTAGCAGCGGGAAGAACTGCAACACTGCTAAACAAGTCCAGACATGCCACGATGACGTCACAAATCAGGGGAAAAAGCACACGCATGCACGCACAGAGGACAACGCATTAAACACACGGAGCGCTCAGGAATAATCGTAGCGTTACCGCACATCGCTACGAAGCTCAACGTCTAACGCAAGACGGCAGCAACAAGATATTAGCGAAGGGTAAAAATTGCAACACTACTGAACAAGTCTAGACATGCGGCATCGAATGCGAAAACACTGGTGATCGGGGAAAAGGCCTAAGCCTGCGGCGGATCATCATAGAGCATACACAACTTCATTTTTCTATTTTGCGTAAACTAAACGCGGTCTGCTTCGAAAACGACGTACAAATTTTCTTAGGGAGCAGAGAAATATAGAAATTTGTACTCCGTGCTCAGATACCAGCATTTCTGCTCAAAAACCTGCAAAATTAAGCTCTGCTTACTTCGTTAAGATATCGAACACCCAACAAAATCAAACAAACAACCCCACTTCCACTGGTAGAACACTATTCAGCTTTTACGCAGGAGGCTTTCTTCTACATAAAAAGTAGAGAAAATAAGAAAAGAGCAGCGAAATATTACACGCACTTTTGCTCGCATAGCTATAAGAGAAAAAAATAAATAAAATAACGACGCACACGCTAATAAACTGTGACAAAGACACCCATTTCTGCTATCAGATAATTATTGCATAATGCTAAATACTCATTTGCTTTGGCCCTGCGTGAAGAAACCACAGGACAGGGATACACAATCTATCTTAAGCGAGCACGGAAAGTCACTTCTACTCGAACAGCTTAATACCATAAAGTCTGAATTTTTGCAAAGAAAATAAAGCCTGAACAGCGCTACGAAGGTGACAGACACATACTAACAAACAAACAAACACTTCTTCGAGTCTGTATTATCTTTTAAAAAATAACGAAAGCACACATAAAAAAATCAAATCGGCTAGGTAGCCTACCAGACGTTGTGCCTTAAAGTTGGCTGCACGCAATGTGCGGAAGCATGCTGTGAAGCCAACTTGCGGTTTTGCTGGATGCACATGAAGTCCGATTCCAATTGGAAATCGCGCTAAGGACGTGCCAAACGTGGAATTTTCGCAAGATTAATCCCAATACCTGGAATTCTGTTCATTTTAGCGGGAATGCTGGCGCTTGTGCTCCATTATTCGAAATTTTCGAATATTCGAATTTCTCGATTATCAAATTTTCGAATACGAATAGCGTTCGAATATCAACAATATTCGAACAATATTCGAAATTTCGAATATTCGCACACCTCTAGTGAATACTGACACTCAACGATATATAACAAAAAACAAACAAATTCCATTCTCATGAACTCTCCTCTGCCGAGCGGCTTTCTCCTGCTCTACCTGGATGCTGACTTTTTCCCCCCTCACCTACATTCTGAGTAAAAACAGTGACAGAAGAAAAGAACCGCGAAAAATTACACGCATTTGTGTCACAGGACAGGGATACACAAATTTCCTTAAGTGAGCAGGGAAAAGGCTTAAGTCGGTACCGCTCAGGAATAATCGGAGAATCACCGCGTATCGCTACGCGGCTAGCGCTTGAACAGCGCTACGAACGTGACAGATACATACTAACAAACAAACAACAGCAGGACCGGCGTCGGGCACTCATAAAATACCCTGGCCAAAACAAAGACTTCGCCAGGTTCGCGAGGCAATTCCATTAAAAACGCTCGTCCTATCCTACAGATAGCAATGCAAACGCGACTGCCCTTATTTTTTAAACCACTATTTCACGCAATAGTACATAAATGTATCACTCGTGCCACACGAAAAGGCAAACACTTACTTGTCAAGCGGGGTCCCAGCGCGTGCGCGCGCGCACACACACACAGGCACACACACACACACACACTAACATTTTCACACTCACAAACACAAAGTCTATTTTCACAACCACATAAATCCATATAAGAGCTACAGTGTGTAGCGAATGATGTTCACATTTACGCGTCTGTATAATGATCGCTGCGTAAAAGCACGGCACCGTTTTCTTCGTATAGCGAACATGCATTCCTTTCTTTCTTTATTGGTTCGCGCCGGCCGAGTGACGATATCCTATTACATCCGGAACGAGGACCGATTGTCTTGCGTAAGCATACATGTCTGTGCCGTCTTTTGACGATGGCAGGATAATTATTGACCTGAGGAATAATATGGATTTATGTGGTTGTGAAAATAGACTTTGTGTTTGTGAGTGTGAAAATGTTAGTGTGTGTGTGTGTGTGTGCCTGTGTGTGTGTGCGCGCGCGCACGCGCTGGGACCCCGCTTGACAAGTAAGTGTTTGCCTTTTCGTGTGGCACGAGTGATACATTTATGTACTATTGCGTGAAATAGTGGTTTAAAAAATAAGGGCAGTCGCGTTTGCATTGCTATCTGTAGGATAGGACGAGCGTTTTTAATGGAATTGCCTCGCGAACCTGGCGAAGTCTTTGTTTTGGCCAGGGTATTTTATGAGTGCCCGACGCCGGTCCTGCTGTTGTTTGTTTGTTAGTATGTATCTGTCACGTTCGTAGCGCTGTTCAAGCGCTAGCCGCGTAGCGATACGCGGTGATTCTCCGATTATTCCTGAGCGGTACCGACTTAAGCCTTTTCCCTGCTCACTTAAGGAAATTTGTGTATCCCTGTCCTGTGACACAAATGCGTGTAATTTTTCGCGGTTCTTTTCTTCTGTCACTGTTTTTACTCAGAATGTAGGTGAGGGGGGAAAAAGTCAGCATCCAGGTAGAGCAGGAGAAAGCCGCTCGGCAGAGGAGAGTTCATGAGAATGGAATTTGTTTGTTTTTTGTTATATATCGTTGAGTGTCAGTATTCACTAGAGGTGTGCGAATATTCGAAATTTCGAATATTGTTCGAATATTGTTGATATTCGAACGCTATTCGTATTCGAAAATTTGATAATCGAGAAATTCGAATATTCGAAAATTTCGAATAATGGAGCACAAGCGCCAGCATTCCCGCTAAAATGAACAGAATTCCAGGTATTGGGATTAATCTTGCGAAAATTCCACGTTTGGCACGTCCTTAGCGCGATTTCCAATTGGAATCGGACTTCATGTGCATCCAGCAAAACCGCAAGTTGGCTTCACAGCATGCTTCCGCACATTGCGTGCAGCCAACTTTAAGGCACAACGTCTGGTAGGCTACCTAGCCGATTTGATTTTTTTATGTGTGCTTTCGTTATTTTTTAAAAGATAATACAGACTCGAAGAAGTGTTTGTTTGTTTGTTAGTATGTGTCTGTCACCTTCGTAGCGCTGTTCAGGCTTTATTTTCTTTGCAAAAATTCAGACTTTATGGTATTAAGCTGTTCGAGTAGAAGTGACTTTCCGTGCTCGCTTAAGATAGATTGTGTATCCCTGTCCTGTGGTTTCTTCACGCAGGGCCAAAGCAAATGAGTATTTAGCATTATGCAATAATTATCTGATAGCAGAAATGGGTGTCTTTGTCACAGTTTATTAGCGTGTGCGTCGTTATTTTATTTATTTTTTTCTCTTATAGCTATGCGAGCAAAAGTGCGTGTAATATTTCGCTGCTCTTTTCTTATTTTCTCTACTTTTTATGTAGAAGAAAGCCTCCTGCGTAAAAGCTGAATAGTGTTCTACCAGTGGAAGTGGGGTTGTTTGTTTGATTTTGTTGGGTGTTCGATATCTTAACGAAGTAAGCAGAGCTTAATTTTGCAGGTTTTTGAGCAGAAATGCTGGTATCTGAGCACGGAGTACAAATTTCTATATTTCTCTGCTCCCTAAGAAAATTTGTACGTCGTTTTCGAAGCAGACCGCGTTTAGTTTACGCAAAATAGAAAAATGAAGTTGTGTATGCTCTATGATGATCCGCCGCAGGCTTAGGCCTTTTCCCCGATCACCAGTGTTTTCGCATTCGATGCCGCATGTCTAGACTTGTTCAGTAGTGTTGCAATTTTTACCCTTCGCTAATATCTTGTTGCTGCCGTCTTGCGTTAGACGTTGAGCTTCGTAGCGATGTGCGGTAACGCTACGATTATTCCTGAGCGCTCCGTGTGTTTAATGCGTTGTCCTCTGTGCGTGCATGCGTGTGCTTTTTCCCCTGATTTGTGACGTCATCGTGGCATGTCTGGACTTGTTTAGCAGTGTTGCAGTTCTTCCCGCTGCTAGTATGTTGTTGCTGTCATGTTGTGCTAGCCGCGTGGCGATGTGTGGTGACCTGAGGTCTTCAGCCTTTTCCCTGCTCACCTAAGGAAATTTGTGTATCCCTGTCCTGTGCTTTCTTTACGCAAGGGCAATGCGGCTGCGTATGTGGCATTATGCAAGAATTATCTGGTGGCAGAAACGGGTGTCTTTTTCTCAGTGTATTGGTGTGCGCTACGGTTTCTTGCGGTTACAGCTATTGGACCACAAATGCGTGTAATTTTTCGCGGTTCTTTTCTCCTTTCACGGCTTTTACTCAGAATGAATGTAGATGAGGGGAAACAGTCAGCATCCAGGTAGAGCAGGAGAAAGCCGCTCGGCAGAGGAGAGAGTTCATGAGAATGGAATTTGTTTGTTTTTTGTTATATGTTGAGTGTCGGTATTCGCTTTCCTCGATATGTTGAGGAAGTCAGCCGTTATAGGTATTTGTGCAGAGATGCTGGTATCTGAGTGTGGAGTAGAAATTCCTATAAAGCACCTCTCCTTGTGCATTCCTGAGCTGCTGTGTGTGTGCGCGCGTGCTTCTTTTTCCTGGTTTGCGACGTCATGATGGCATGTTGGGGCTTGTTTAGCAGTGTTGCAATTTTGTTGTTATCTTGTGTTAGCCGCGTAGCGATGTCCGGTGACTCTGCTATTATTCCTGAGGTCTTAAGCCTTTTCCCTGCTCACCTAAGGAAATTTGTGTATCCCTATCCTGTGCTTTCTTTGCGACAATGCGTCTGTGTATGTGGCACTATCAGATACCAGACATGAGTGTCTTTTTCTTGGTTTATTGGCATATGCTTCAGGCTTTTTAAATCAAGCACAAGTGCGCGCAATTTTTCGCTGCTCTCTTCCTCAGATCACCGATTTTACGAAGAAGACAGTCGCATGGTACAGCTGAGAAGAGGGTTTCTCTGATTGTTTGTTTGATTTTGTTGGGTGTTCGATATGTTGAGGAAGTCAGCTGTTAAAGGTATCCGTGAAGAAATGCTTGCATCTCAGCGCAGGATAGGAATTCCTGAAGCACGGCACCCTCAGTGTAAATTAATTATTTTGGATATGAGTCTGCTTCCCTGCATGACAAGGCTGAAATGGGAAGAGAGAAAAAAATTGGAGCGCTTCATTAGTAGCGATCCAAGTAATAGGGCAATTATAGTTTTCATAGAAAGTAGAATTTTAATGGGCTCCTAAAATTATAGTTTAGTTGTAGTTTTTCTAAACTGCAATGCAATAATCATTAATATAGTATAGGAATGCTATCGTGTTCCCGTAAAGGCGTTCTGTCTTGTGCTTTGGAATGCGCGAATAGAACTTTGCTCCCAGGCTTTCCCGCCTTTATGCTCGCAATGCGCGAATGGAACTTTGCCCACCCGGCTTCCGCGCCTTTTTTGCTCGCAGGTGTAGCCTCAGACAACGAATGTATGAGCATAGAAAGGGTCATGTATTACATAAGCCTGGAGGTGACGTTGAGTGGTCTCACTTATTATTTTAAAAGAGCAGTGGCAGTTTACTGTAATTCTAATGACCATGATGAGCCTTTGGGGTGAAAATCGTTAATATGCGGGGTGCTTTTTTGTTGAATTTTAATGAGAGAATCAATGTCATTAAGAGTAGGACAAAGGAAATAATCTTGCGATTCAATAAATAATAGGAGTCTTTGCCGGTGTCTTCTTCTTCAGACAGGATGAGATGACGTCACGCAGTCTGTAGCAATGCGTTGACTGTTACTGAAAAAAGTGTAGCAAAATGGTGTGTATTCCCCTGGACAGATTTATGATGAGCACTGTTTTTGAATAAGAGGAGTGCGTGTGCTTAGAAATAGTTTGATGCTGGTTTCCTTCTTTGTTTCTTTTCGCTTTTTCCCCCCTTGTCTGACAAACATGTGCTGACATGCCTGGGCTTGTTCTGACATGCTTTCCTTCTGCATGTAGTTTTTTTCTTTTTGTACAAGGCATATTCTTGACGATAGTGCTGCCTTGAATGGGAGTAGAGCTATTCTTAATAATTTTGCGATTCATTTAGTTCAGAGAGTAACCGCGAGGGGGACAGGTGTGGGACTTTATGTCTTGCTGAACCTTTTTTTTTTTTTTTTCCTGTACAGTAAGACTTTGGGAATGAAATGCTACAATCTCCTCTTGTCTATGGTGTTTTTCTGCAATAGTTCCCTACGCAATCATTATAGTAGAATAAAGGAAATAATCTAGGGATAGTGATTCAATAAATAACAGGTGCCCTGTCTAGAGCGTACGCGTCCTTGAGCCACGCACCTGCATGATGACCGCATACCGAGAGACTATTGTTTCAGGTTGACCTTGTCTAGAGGAGCATTAGTGGAAAAAAACTGTGTAGCCCTGAGACAATAGGATGACGTTACGACCAATGAGAACGGCCTGCAGGGGGCGCAAGGATTCACTTCTCTCTTGGACACTGACGGGTCTCGACACGCAAATTCTGCTCCTGGCGTTGGCCGTCAGTGGAAGAGCGTAGCTTCGGTGGGGTTCTGTCTGCCTCTGATGGGGTGCGGATGTGTGGTTCGTCACTGGTGAATGGTGTTCGACGATGCAGGTGGATTTTGTGACGAGCGGATTTAAAATGGGGGAATGCTGTGAACGGGAAAAATGATGGTGAGTGCCTTTTTCACTCTGTTCAAGTGTTTGTTTTCCTCTGTTGCCCAGCAGTCGTACGATTTGTCCTGACGTGTCCTGATATGCCCCGATATGCACGCTTTCCTTTGTTGACGCTTAGTATTTTTTTCTTTTTTGACAAGGAACATTGTCGTCTTGATGATAGTGCTGCCCCGAGTTCTGCGCGCGTTGATTTGTTGAGTGCCTAGTCCTCTTATTAGCCATTGATGGAGTTACATGTTAGGATGTTTTGTTCTTTTGCAAGTCTCATTTAGTAAGACTTTGGAATTCCTACGATCAGTTTTCATGCATGGTGCTCTTCTGCAATAGTTTCCTATGCAATCGTTATAGAAGAATAAAGGAAATAATCTTGGGATAGTGATTCAATAAATAATAGGTCCCCTGCCTAGAGCGCACGCGTCCTTGAGCCACGCAGGTGCATGATGACGTCATACCGTGGCTTCACTGCAGATTGACCAAAGGAGCATTAGTGGAAAAAAAACAGTGTAGCCCTGAGACAATAGGATGATGTCTGGACCAATGAGAACTGCCAGCAGGGGGCGCAGGAATGCTCTTCTCACTTAGCCTCACGACCAATGAGAACGGCCAGCAGGGGGCGCAGGAATGCTCTTCTCTCTTAGCCTCTCGCAGGTGGCGGTAGGAGCGCGCAGAGGGCGCTGCGAGCGAGCGCATGCGTAGCACCCGCAGAGTGGCGCTTACGTCAGTCCACCTCTGGCTCTCGTTGGGAGAAGACGTGCGGTCGTTCGCTCCGTCGTCACTTGATCCCTGGCTGTCGACGAGAGCAGTCGCATCGGTCTGCGCTCCTACTGTGGTGAGGTGATTTGTTGTGTAACTAATGATTTCGCCAACTTTGTTCCCGCTTTGTTTGCGATTTTCGTGCCCGTGCACGTCGGGTGCTGGTTGCTGTTGTCCGGGCATTCCCGCCATTTTCTATCATCTTCTGCCTTGGGACCGGGAGTAGCGCTGGCGTGATTCTTAATACTTTTGTTGTGAGATTAGTTGAGAAAGTAACCGCTAGGGGGTGCAGCTGCGGGGCTTTATACAGGACAAAAAAGCATTACGAGTCAGTTTCTGCCTGCCTCTCGGATGGAGCAGTCGCATGGTTCTGCGCTCCTGTTCTGGTGGGCTCATTTGTTGTGTAACTAATTGTTTTTTCTTGATAGCTATTGATGGTTTGCATACTCTTGCTTTCCCAGCCTCTGTATTACGAGTGTTTTTCTCCTTGCATGTCCAGAGCTGTCCTAACTTGCCCAGACATGCCATGATGACGTCACAGGATGTGCGGAACTGGTGCTGCGATGCTTTGCAACCTGCCTCTGTGCTCCGTCGCCCAGCGACGGTCAGCGGCCGTTCCGGGCCGCTTTCTTCAAGATGACGTCGTTGATCTTCAACTAAACTCCTTCTCTCCACTCTATCTCTATCTTTTTATTTTATTTTCTGCCTATTTTTTTTATTTTTTATCAGCTCAACTAGCCCACAACTCACACAGTGGTCTGGACACGTCCTAGATGCGCCCCAATTAGTGTAATGACTCCCTGAATGATCCTGATTAATGTGGGGGGTCCCAATTAGCTCTAATTGCTCATTAATGGCGTCCAGGCCACTGTGTGAGTTGTGGGCCAGTTGAGCTGATACACTACTACTCACGTCTCTGTCTAGTTCACCAAGGTTCGCACCCAGGTTCACCCAGGTTCGCACGCCGCTGTCGCAAGGCCACACATAGCGGTCTGAGGCGTTGAGACGCGCGGTGCCAGGATGGGCAAGGTTCTGCACCGCAGCAAAGAGTGACCGTCGGAGGGGGGCGGGGACGAAGGGTCTTGGCCGGGGCGTCGCGGTGTCGCAGCAAATGGTGCGGGAAGAACCGGGTACATGGAAATCCAACAGCTTCAGCGAGGAGCTCGGGCGGAGGCGCAAAAGGCGGAGCTCCTCGTCGTGGGCTTGGGCTTCGGCGATGGCGTCAGGCGACGAGGGGTCAGTGGCTGCTGGAATGGAGGAAATGCGACTGAGGGCGTCGGCAGGACCGTTGCGGGATCCCCTAACGTGCTGGATGTCTGTCGAAAATTCAGCCAAGAATGCTAGGTGGCGAATCTCTCTCGGAGAATACCGGCTGCTGGCGGACTGGAGGGCGTGCGTGAGGGGCTTGTGGTCCGTCAGGATGGCAAAAGCGCGACCTTCCAAAAGTGGCGAAAGTGAAGGGCGGCGGCCAAGTACGCCGCGAGAAGTTCCCGTCCGAAAGTGCTGTATTTGGTTTCGGGGGGCTTCAGGTCTTTGGAGAAGGCGATATACTGCCAAGCGGCACTGATCCTCTGCTGGAGAACTGCGCCTACTGCGATCCCCGATGCGTCAACCATGAGCACTGCGGGGGCGTCATGCTTGGGGTGGTGCAGCATAGCGCACTGTGCGAGGGCGGTCTTGATTCGCTGAAAGGCTGCGTCGACTTCAGGTGTCCAAGGAAGTGAGCTGGACGGCGACTTCGTGCACCTAAAGGTCAGCTACGCCAATTTCTGGATTTGTTAAAACGGTTGTGATATTCAGAACGAGCACATCCAACTGCCCCCGAAACGCACCTTTGTTTCTCAATTTTGTCTTCCTATTTCGAAAATTAATTAATCAAAGAAACGAGAACAAGCCATGGGCGCAGCCATTTTTGTGACGTAGATGGGATAAACCTGCTCCATCTACGTAGATAGAGAATCGTGCTTCAGATTGGATGAAAGCTGAGGCTTTCTCTGACTTCCCTGGCGTCCCTGGGTTAGCGTGCTAGCCATGTCACGTCGAGACTGGGAGGTACCCGGGTTCGAATCCCGGTGCCGGCTGTGATGTCTGGGGTTTTTCCTGGGTTTTCCTCAGACGCTTTCAGACATATGTCGGCACAGTTCCCCTAGAAGTCGGCCCAGGACGCACATTTCCCCAGGGCGTCAGTCGTGACGTTGCCCACATACGTGAGGCCGACAACGGCAAGCCCTTTCAACATCACCACCACCACCACCACCACCACCCTGGCGTCTTCTTCCGTTTGCGAGGAAATCCAGTTATGGCCGCCGGCTACGATGAGCGTTTCGTCCGAGGTAATCCCGAGTACTATTAAACGATGGAAACAACAACCGCGAACTCACCTCAACAACATTTTCGGCGTGAAATTGTGATTATGTGCTCGAGAACTTCGCATTTCAACCGTTCAGCTGCCATTCACGTCGACCCGTTTGCTGGTTTTACTACAAGTGCCGGAATGGGAGCGATTGAGCAACAACGTGAGACTTGGTGGTCGTTTGAGCATATTCCTGCACAGGACTGGTCTGCAAAGAAAGAAGACCATTTTTCTGCCCGGGCACATCGTGCGATTGACAGGCTTTTTACACGAGATACATATATTGTGCAGCATCATAGCGTGACCGCAATGACCGACGTAGGAATGTATCGTGAACACTCGAACTGCATTCGTTGAACCATTCGTCGGTTATATGAAAGTGCTCATTAGAGTTGCCCCGCACAAAAAGTGTGGGATGTAGTTTTGTTGTTTATCTCGTAGAGCGCATCGCGGCATGTAGATCGAGAGCCCTTATACGTATTTTTTACATGCTTACTTGAGTGTGTGCATTGTTCAATACCACACAGGCCATATTTCATTCATAATAGTTTCGCAAATAAACACGTACGGGTCGATCTCATACTGCTTTTGAGTTAGGCATAGTGTCTTCAGATTAGGGTATGTGTATCCTGTTTGTTGGGCCCAACAGATGTTATTATGGGTAGTGCAACATTTCCCACTTCTTGAACCATGCTAACATTGCCAGAATAAGGAACATTACACTGTACTGTGTATTCCACACTCAGTTGTCTCGCGACGTAAACCCCCAATTATTATATTGTGTACTCCACATGTTCAACCAGGCAGCACTTCTCATACCCTATTTTTTTTTAACATGTGCTTAAAATTGCACAACTGGCACTTAAGTAACTTTGCCACCAAATTAGTCAGTGACAAAAGGGATATGCACTTTATCACAAATTTAATACCCTTGGTGGAAATGGTGGATGCTGTCCTCTGCCTTGTACGGTGCACTACGTAGCAAAATACACAATAGTCCAAATGTTTTCCTTGTCCACAAATTTCCTGTCAAAGCTGAAAGACCCTTATCAAAATGGGGAAGCTTGTGCAGAGAAACAAATATAAAACTGCAGGGCTCAACGTAAATAACTGCATGCTCAGCAACTAAGGCTGGTGATGCCGAAGATCTAATATTTCTAGGTTAAAAGGAACAAAGGAGAAAAGACCACTGCAGCATATTAATGTTGTTTCAAAAGTATAACACCACAAAATTTGTGAGAGTCAGTTGGTGTATTTCGTTATGTTGGTCACCTCCTGCACCAATTTTTAATAAGGGTCAATTGCGTTGCTATCAACCAGGACCTAAGCCTGACCTATAATCTAATAATAATAATAGTATCTATCTATGACCTATATGGACCTTCAACACTAGTTTGGTCTATGTTTCACACGTGGCTTCTAGTGAAATTCGAAGCTGCTCTGTAGAGCTGACAGGAGACTTGCAGAGTAGAGAATTTTTTTATTTATATTTTCCAAAGAACATGTAAAAAACAATGTGCTGTACCAACTGTATTCACAGAAATACAAATATACCTTGTTTTAGTTATGTGCATGTTAGCAGATTACAGGTGACCGATGACACACAATGGGCGTCAAGGGTGAGAACAGAAGAATACTATCACTGCAGGCACTGTCCTGAAATTCCAAGTCACCATTTGTCAGAAAGCAATGACCACGCACAGCCTAAGGGTCATATTGAGCTCCTTCCATTATTATTTTTATTGACAGCACGTTGTCTGCCATCCAGTTCATGAAAGTGACTTTTATCGTTGAAAGAACGGTTCAACAGTAAGCGACCTTGTGATAGTGTCCATGATGGCGAGACCTGAAGATGAGATACAAGAAGGGACATACACACACTATGTTGAGATATTGTGTATGTCCCTTCATATCCCTTGTCTCAGGGTTTTTCGCTATGGGCCTTCATGGCGTTTCCTTCCAGAAACTTTACATATTTTTATGTAGAATTGTGAAGGTACAGCCAGGCGCTGTTAGCAAATCACACAGTACTTTTCTTGAAACAAGAATCCATAGAAGGTACACAGTAATCTTCAGCATTGCACACATCTATGGGACATGTTAATCACTTTGGAATGTCACAGACATGTCATGGAGGCCGGCACATCTAAATTCTAAATTGGGGGTTTACGTCGCGAGACAACTGAGATCATGAGCGACGCCACAGCGGTCGGTCTGTGGATTGCTTTTGCCCACCTGAGGGTCCTTTAACGTGCGATGAAAGCTCATCACACGGCACCCCGTATTTAACGTCCCTCGCGGAAGACGGCGTGTCCAAGCAACTTGTACCCTGCCACCAAGTTACTGGCGTCCTCGGCCGATTAGGACGCCGGCACATGATTAGTGGTGTTGAACAGACAACTATTTGTCCTATTTTAGGCACAAAAAGCAGTTTTGGCACCTGCATGTTGAGACAGACATCTCTATCTCTACATAGTTTGCCATGACACAAATATATGAAGCAACAAATGTACCCTCTACTTTATTATAGTTATTAGTCAACACTGCGAAGAATGTGGGGACACAGTCTTGTACCACCTACACTCTTCAAAATGACCTTCACACACGACTCACTGTAGGTCAACGAGACTCCAGAATGATGTCCTCTCCCTCCCCATTGGCTGAAAACATTTTTCTACTAGTTTGCATAAGGGGAAGTTAGTACAAGAAACGCACACGTTCCTTTTTTGAGCAAATCAGTATTCAGAGCGTTACCATGCTGTGGAGGGCCTGCAGTGCATTACGTGGTACAGCACACACTGCAAAAAATTTCACCGTAGAACATGTCCCCCGTTCTAACGACAGTCTTCTCCAGTTTTTCGAACTGCCATTTCCTATAGCGCTTTATGGTATGATACAGTATTTCTAAATCTTTACTGTAGTTTACCGGTTGTAGCAGAAAAAGATACCACTGTTTCCGATCACAGGACGCAAGCCATAAGTGCTATACGGCAACAGTACATGCTGCTGTCTAGCAGTTGTCCGTGTTGGGACATGGTATGGTGAATGCAGGGTAAATTCCATGGCTAAAATATCCAAACGTGAACAACTGTTAGATTACGTCATGTAGAATGCTGTATAGTACAGTAAAACCTCCAAAGTCGGACACTTCCCTACCTCGGACAACTCTCCATGATTTCATTGCACGGGCAGGCTACCATTGAAACTACATGGGAACGAAATCCTCTATGTCGGACACCTCCCTATCCTGGAAGTAGGACAGGGTTTTCCCTGCTAAGTCGGACAAAACCTTGGCCAAATTACCTCAATCTCAGCACAACTTTGCACCAAAAAGACCCAAAATGAGCCAGTGGCCTTGACTTTTGCCCCTTTTTTCCCCTATACTGGTCTCAGCATTTTGTTATTTTAGTTTTTCGAGTCCGAAAACGAGTGCTGTCAGTCTACATTGTAATTCTTTATGTGAGCACTTGTCTTCGGTTTGTCTAGAGCCTTTGAACGCGCAATGCACGAAAGCATTGAAAAGCCGACTGACGCTTCAGAGAAAAGTCCTCGCTGCTCGAAAAGCTCCAGAGGTCATGCCATTGAGTGGAATCTGAATGGAATTGAATCTACCAAAATCAGTAATAATTATCAGTGAAGAGTGGGTAGAGGTACCACTAAGGAACATAAATTGAAGGGGGACATTTCTGGCAACACAGCTGTGATATTTTCCGTTTTTTGTTTCTCTCATATTCTGTAACTCGGACACCTCTAGAAGTAGGACACGCTTTGGCTGCACCGCGGGTGTCCAACATAGGAAGGTTTCACTGTATTTATGTCCCGTGTCATGTGACCAAAAACAATATGTGCTTTTGCTCATGCTGCGCAGCACAGGCGAAATGAGCTGCATGTGAGGATAACAACATGAAACCCGAGGCGCAGAGGAAAAGAGATGACTTTACGATCTCTGTGTGAGTTGTTTCATGTTGTAATTGCGTACCAGCTCGCCTGTACCTTAGAATAGGTTTGATGCATAGTACGCGCACCTTTGACATGCAGTGTGTGGCGTGTTGTGATAGTAATGCCACTGCCAATTGAAAAATAATGCTCCAGGTGGATTGTTTCGGTACAATCTTGAACTAAGCATACCAAGGGGTAGGGCATCTGCATGACAGGTTTACCTGGAAGTAAGAATGTAAATGTTAGCTGAAGTCATTGAACAATTAACATTATCAATATACTTCTGCAGATCATACCAACAATAGCACACAAGATGCTCCGATATGTTCTGCAGGAATGTCTCTGTACTCACAATATTAGTACAGCAGCTACAGAAAGGCATAAAACAAGTTTTAAATGCAACACAAGCTTCTGCTGCAATGCCAGAGGGCAACAGCGGACAGATTTACCTTACTTCACCTGAGAAAAAGAATGTACACTGTAAACTTTTTCACACCTTTAAAGGTGTGCGCTATGAACATTCAACCTGGTTGCGTAACATTGCATCTCCAGGGTGATATTTTACAAAATTTGGAAAGCATTACTAAAGATCAAGTGTCAGTGCAAATCTTGCTTTCATTATGTCTTGGATATCGTAGGTACGAGCTAATGCATATATGCATCGCTATCGATAATAGAGCACGCGCAAGTGTCTACAATACTGTTGAACAATGTTGAGATGTTGCAAGACTGAATTTTTGGAGGACAGACAACACTCGAGTAAAGAAAATTTGTGCGAAACCGTGCTCCATTATGGTGTTACGAAAATTACATCTAAAAAGGCGTGCGCCATGCACGCTATTACACCTTTCAAGGTGTGAAAAGATTTAGAGTGTAGTATTGCACACATGATGCTGTTTGAATGTAATCCTCAAAACTTCTCGAAAAACATAATGCATGACCGAAACACATCAACTGAAAGATTTTGATTTACCTTACTCAAAACTGCGAAAAGGTATGTGCTGTTGCACACGTGAAACTGCATAACTGCCCTTGAGGGCTCTGGAAGAACACCTTATTTGTGACCAAAATACAACAGCTGAGCCAACATTTTAATTTATACCTTACTCAAAATACACAAGATGTGCTGCCATGCATATGATACCATGAAACTGCTTAAATGTACTCTGAAAGCGCTGGAGTAAAAACATAAACACCTCAGGCAATGGTTGTTCTAAGCTAGCGAGCAACAGCAAGTGTATACGAACACAAGAAGTCGAGCACAAGTGATGCAATGCAATTGATTCATCAGAAAATGAAATGTCTCAGTACCAGGTGTCGCTGTTCCGTCAACAAAAACAGATGAACTTTGAAGGGGCGTCTGGTTGGCACTGGTGACAGCCTTCAGCTTGAAACCCAGAAGGTGATAGTTGAGACGTGGAGTGCAAGCTCTTCGGTGGTGCCAGGATGCCTGCGAAATCATTTAAAGGGACTCTGACCAGAAACTGTGGGAGCTCTTTCGTACTTGTAGCCGATAAAGCACCCAGCAAGGACTCTCCATGCGAAAATTCACGCATTGAAACCCCATGGTTTCTCTAAACTCGAATTTTAAACATTCGACTTCATCCGAGTGCAGCACGCCTAGCGTCAAACCGAGAAGACATACGTTTATATAGAATATCCACCCCGGCCCACCATCAAGATGACGTCAACACGGGGGCCACTCGCAACATCGACAATTGGCTCAAACGCGTCACGTGGTCACGCAATATCTGTCAATTTCCTTCGTGAAATGGCATTTCTACGTTAATATGTTTTTGTTACAGAGCCTCAAAAAGAAAAATATACCCTGCATTTATCACCTGCAACAGTTTCTACGATTTTCTTTTCAATCTGTACACGGCGTTCGATATATGCTTCCGTATCCGGTCAGCTGTAATGGATGCCGTATGCCGAGCTTGCGAACTGCGAACTTGTGTGACTCCCGGTTCATCCTCTTTGTTCGGGTCATTGGGTTGGTGTTGGAGTTGGTCACCATATTCTGAACGTTTCACCTATCGTTGCGGTGTACTCTTCTTGATCTGCTGCGAAGCGACGAACCGCAACGGCAGTCACTCGCCTCAGTGAACTTCTGTCTGCTGCATCTCAAAGTAGCATGGGGACCTGATGATACCTTCAACTAAAAAAACCAAATGTGCTCTCGTGTGGTCCTGACGGAAAAGTAGTATCAACAAGGTTAGCACATTTATTTTTCAGTTCCAAGTCTACGTACTGAAAACCATGCAGGTGCAGTCGATCATTCTCGTAGCTGTTGTGTAACGCGTATGCTTTCTTACATATCCCACAGAACCCTCCACTTTTTCGACCAAGTTATCGTTATGAGATCCTTCTGATGGCTTCTTACTAGGCTATGCCGCTCCGAAGCATTGAGATGACGAAGCGTCGTGGTAGCTGCACCTCTGCCTTCGAAGGATGAATCAGTCATTCCACACTGTGCTTACTGGCTTTGTATAGAGTCTGGCAAATCCGACAGACTTGGACTGCCTTTTTCAAGAAAGTTTGAAATGTAAGTATGTGTATATTGGTTTGACATATCCACCATATGTTGAGCGTGTGTATGATTCTACTTTATATGCTACAGCGTATCAGCGTACATTATTATTCAACACGTAGTGTGGCAAACTCGACATCAGTCACACAAAGCCAACAACTGCCTTTTCTTCAATTGCTTATTTTTATCATATCATGTTTTTGTCTATATCTCAATTTACCAACCAACAAAGTATATTATTTTAGTATAATCGTCTGATATCTAACAAGTCACAGTTTTACCATGGTTTTGGCACACTATAGCCCGAGTTGCTTATGCGTCATTAAATTGAATCATCGTCATCTTCAACTGCCATTCTTCAATTGAAGTGCCAGGTGGATATAATGATATGGCAAGATATATTTTTTTGCTGTCATCCTGGAATTGCTCATTTCGGAAGAATAGTCACCGTGAAGTTTGTTTTCGTTTTCAGAAACATTAAGAGGACTCAAACCAAACACTTTTCTTTCAGAGCATCTCTTATGCACCTGCATTTCAATTCCAATCTGTATTACAAGAATGACAGACCACTCAACAGAGATGAACATCTGAAAGTGAAAGAGCTGGAATGAAGATACGTTAATCTGTGTCAAAGGTTCTAAGTATGTGTGCAAGTCGAGGACATAGGTCTCAAGCTTATTCCTGTCTTCAGAAGAGGTGACAACTATGCTCCTTCTATCTATTAACCAGCTCCACTTTTTAGGGTTCCCTGTAAACTAATGGAGCACATCATGTACTACCACGTTGTCAACCAAGTTGACTCTGTCAATTTCTTTTTTTAAATTCCAGCATGGCTTTAGAAAAGGGTATTCAGGCAAAACTAACGTAGTGGAATTCGTTCACAGCATTTCAAACTGTCTTGATTTCTGGGTCCATGTAGATGTAGTATTTTTGTGAGGGCTTTTGACACTGTGCTCTACGCTCGCGTGTTGGCCAAAGTAGCCTAATTAAAATTTGATCCTGCTACCTGGATATGCAGTTTCTCAACTAGCCGTAACTGTGGCGACAACTCGTGAGGAGAACCTATCATATCGCCACCATGCAGCATTTGTTATATTACAATCGCTTCACATTTTAATCTAGTCAAAAGCAAGGCCTTTTGGTGATCGGTCTTGTATAATTACGTGCCCCTCCGTTATGTAACACCACACTGGGTTCTTCAACCTATGAGAGAGAAATAAATATATTGCCAAGTAAATTGTCTACAAGGCTCGTTATTCCATTTCGCCACACTACCACAAGCAATTGTTGGAGTAGTTGCCCAGGGTATGAAGCTTGCCACTAATCATCATTCAAACAAAGTTCATAATGTAAAATGCTTTACTCAGAACACTGGCTTAACACAACAATTAAGAATAAAGAGAGTAAACGTTTCATTGCCTATCCAGGTGGTATCATCCCTCCAACAGAGAACAATCAAAAACAACATCAAAGGAGTCAAATCGGTGGTCCGCATTCCTTTCATCCAATGTATTTCATACGCTATTTGGAGGGCACTGTGCCCATCAGGCATTTTGACTGTGCATATCAAGTTGAGTGCATAGAATCTGATGCAACCTACATTGGCGAGATAGACAAAAGACGTGGGACAAGACTAAAAGAGCCAGTTGCCAGGGCTACTAATGCTTAGCTTAACTAAACAGGACCGAATCAGTCTACCACTGCTGTCCTAAGGGACATATATTTTGATGGTGCAGTAACCTTTGCTCATGACTAGCGATGGGACCCTAGAAAGTTCTTAGAATCCTGCTTTATCAGGCGTGATGCTTCAGCCTGTAATACATACCGTGGCCCCCTATCGGATGTGTAAGGTTCCCTCTTAGATAGGCTGATGTGCTCATCTTTGGCCTCTGTTGTACTGATGATGCCACCCGGATAGGCGACAAAACGTTTACGCTCTGTTTTTATTCGTTGTGTTGAGCGGTGTTTGCAGTAAAGGACGCTACATTATGAGGTTGTCACCCGGCTTTTGGAATATATTTTCAAATAAAGTTGTTGTTTTACAAAGCTCAATACATTGCAGAAATCATCCTTGTTGCCTATTGTGTTGGGGGTGCCATTCTTGCAGTCACATGAAGCACTGAAGGGCCAATTTAAAAAGTAAAGACAGTCTGATTTATGTTCTTGCCGACATGGCACAGCGTATGTACGAGGTAGCTCCATTTCAGAAGCCTGAGAACGCTCAAAGCAATTAGTGTGCTAGCATCAGATATGGTGTACAGCATTACATATTTGCTTTTGCTAGGGCAACTAAGAAGGGTGGATAGAAAGGCAGTTACAACCTGTTTCCACAAAAGACACTCAGATTCATGAGCAATTTCCTCCAAGAGAGCCAAGGCTTTTTCTAGATTACTAGAACATGGGTACCTGGTTATAAATAACAAGAATTCATCTACCAGAAGTCAGTGTTTCACGCACCCTGCTTTCCATCAACACTATTAAAAGCTGTGTCCCCCAAACCTGCACAAAATTCCTGGAGAGTCTTTACTGGACACTGTTGCTGTCCCTCTCACCAGGTGCTCTCTATGAACCCGATTCACAGTTCTGGATGCACTGCCTGAGCTAACTTCAGCATGCTTTCCCAACACGAATGGTAACTGCTATGAGGAGTGTTCTACTTACTGAAAGCAACATGAAATGCTGTACCTTGACAAGTAACGTTGGTATCCTTCTTAAGACCGTAGAGACATGTTCCTTGCTCCCTTTCTTCCAAATCTTACTATCAGACGCAAGCCCACTTGCCACCAAGCCAATGAGATGTGCCTCACAGTCAGTGCAATCAAGGGAATCTATCACTGAGACTCAGAAAAGTTGTTTTCCATCGGGATCTGATCTAGCACTGAGCCGTGAGTAGCCCCGTGAAAGTACCAGGGTTTCTTCGAATTTTAGATGTGCCAGCATTTGTTTTCCTCCCCTCTTTCTTTTTATGTAGTAGCTGATTACTTTAGCCTTGTACTGCTTTGGAGATTGAAGATGTGGAGATGATGTAAGAGGTGGAACTAGGCTTTATGCAAAATGAGGCAAAGTGTGACTATGTACAAATCTTCTGAGAATGTCTATGTATCATTCACACAAAGAGAGGATACGTGTTACATCTTTTTCCGGTTTTGATATTTATTTATTTATGAATATATCTCAAAGGCCATTGCAGGCATTACATGAGGGGGGACATCAACATGGGTCACTTAACAAATACAAGACCCTATTTTTTGTTCGTTCATCAGTCTTGCTCAAGAAATTGTTCACTGTAGCAATGGTACACAATGTCACGAAAGGAGTGCTCATCTATCGTTCCGCAAGACTCATTAAAAAGGACTAGTGTTGTGTTTCAACACAACATGTTGAACTCATGAACCATGCATCATCCTGAGAGCTATAGATCATCCTAAATACAGATGCTGAATTATTTTAAATGTGATAGACGAGCTGTGCGAAGAGGTACCCCAGTTAGGATCTTGGGTACTTGAAGCCTGTGGCACTTTCTGTGGGAAAGGCTTGCCAGACCCTCTTCACTGCACAGGCTGGGATGACCATGATCTTGTTTTTTCCAAGCTTGTGCCATACGCACCTTGCAAACTGGCGATACGCAGTGTATCTGCATCGTCTACACAGATGTACATAAAATATAGTTTAGGCAAATAGGTAACCGGTTACAGTACAGTGTGTGTGCATTGTCATTTCTACATGTACCTGAGAGTAACTGCAGTTTACCTGCCCACACCTTGTACATTACTACACATGCTGTGTTCTTTTAGAACCCAAAATTGTTTTACTTTTCACTGAATCGACAATCAAGAACACTCAATATCGCTAAAAACCTACGCTAAAACCTTATGCACAGGGCAATACATAAAAACGTGACTCAGGACACAGCACACTGACAATTACAAAATTGCCTATATTGGTTTTCTCCAGTTCAGAGTCGTGTACTGTATAGCCTTTTTATGTGCTGCGCCCTGTACTGGAGTTTTTAACGACTCTATTGCAGGACCAAACCAGTTTTGGGCGCCCAAGTTTTAACATCGTTCGACAAGGACACATGTGACTTACTTGTGAATACAGTCGCTCATAGGTTCGCGCTGCCCACGGAGTTCAATATGCGACCTTCAGGACAGTCATATTGAAGAATAGAAGTTGGAAATCTTTGTGGGTTGTAATGCACTCATACTGCAGTCATTCGGCAGTGTTTTCGAGCTCCTTGCCGCACAAGCATTCGATCTCCTTCGGCATTATGACACACCAGCCACACCGGCACCATGAACAGCAAGTGCGCATTAGATATCAGAACACGAAATTTCTGAGAACGTTTACATGTTCGATCACAGTGTGCGTTAAAAAGCTCATCGCTTACCTGAAGACAGGCGACTCATGCTGTTTGCTTCATCTGTAACTGATGTTCGTAGACCTCTAACTTCGTCTCGCATTCGCGGCACCGGCGACGTTTCGAAAGCCTACCGAGCTGTTCAGCACGCAGAATTTTCTTCTCGATGTCTCGATCGCAGAAAGGTCAGAAAGAAGTTCCGGGCTCGAAGTCTCCGCATTTCTGCCTTCGACGTCCATATTGAAGATCGCTTTCCGGACGGATGCCGGCTGCCGGCGCTCTCACAAACTCACTAACAACATAACTTCCGGTCCGGGCGCCCAATGAAACGTGGCCCTCGTGACTTCGTCACGCACACGGAAATTGGCGGATGTCCACTGCAAAGAGGCTAGATTTCGGCCCCGATTGCGCGAGTTGAGGGGGAAAAGCGAAGCCGGTTTTCAGCTCCCTGTTTGGCAAACTTTGCCTCCGCGCACAGCCAAAATATTTCGCGTGTGGCTTGGAGGCATATTATACCTTCGTAATAGATGCAAA